>NC_139238.1:44472357-45072357 GCF_977018435.1 Lepisma saccharinum
CCAGAAAAAACAATTCTAAATCCGCCTATGGATATATCTGCTATCAAATAATGAACGGCACTTACCTCGACAGTTCCTTGACATAATTTTGCAACAAGGTTTGCAATATCTTCTGTTATGCCTTCTTGTTGAATATCAAGAGTCTGAAAGTTCGCACGTTTCACTCTCGCAATTCGGATGGAATTCCTCTTAACATAAATCGACCTTTTCTGACGTTCTATTTGTGGAAGGTGAAGCTTCAACTTCCATTTTTTGTTTCTTTTTGAAATAATCTAATAATGTATTTCTCCTCTTTTTTTCTATCCATCTTTAGTTCCACGTCAAAAATCTATTACACATGCAGAAACGTAACACACAACACGACCACTTCGACTTGCTACCTTGCAGACTGCAACTCGCTGCAACCCCAGTGAACACCAGGACTTGGGAGAAAGATATCGGGCGGTCGAATGTCTGAACCATGCATCCAGCTTGGTCCAGCTCAAATTACGTCACCAGTGTTGACAGCAACCAGTAGTGTCAGTGTCAGTAGTGTTGGCAACTGCTAAATTATTTACGCACAAATTCAAGCGAGATCTTTCACACATGTTACAAGAAAATTCAATAAACTGAAGGCTGGAAATTGGTTGCGAAAAAAATATCTAATTTGTAAAGAGCACAAGAGTAAAACGTATAATATTTTGGCATATTAATTGCTTTTATTTTGTTTATGAAACTGACTGGGCCAGTTGCGCTATATAACGCATCCCTCCCTTCCTCCCGGCATGCTATTGTACAAAACATCGATTGCCTACTTCGTAAAACCATGCCTCGCTACTGCCTGCAACAATTATTATTATTATTATAATTATTGATATTTTGAAATAAATATGCATCCAGGTGCGAAATAAGATTTTGACTTACTTTGCCTACTAATTGTAGTGATTCAAATCTCACAGAACTTTGCTCTGCTGGTATAAATGGTATAAGAAGGGGAAAGAAAGAAATGGGAAGTTAGCAGCACTGTCGTAACAGGAAAGGGAGGGTCATTCTCCTCAGAGGGTCATCGTGGGTGAAAGAAAGGGGAGGAGGGATTCCTTCAGTTTGCATTCCAAGGGGTACGGCTCTTTTCTTGACCATACTGAGAAGGAAATTCTCTTTCCTTTTCAGTGACTAAGGAATGAATGAATGCCTGTGTATTGCTGTAACTCAACTCCAATATTATCAAAAGTAATTGAAGAAGCAATACATTTCTCATTGCCAAATGTAAACATTTTACAATATTGGCAATTTATGAAATAAAATGTATTTTTGCTTTGAATTTTTTTAAATGACGAAACCAATGGGGGGGGGTTTAACCCCCACCAACCCCCCCTGGGCACGCCACTGTGTGTGGGTGTGTGTGTGTGTTAATACGTTTGCTCTAGTTTTAAGTGTAGCCAAAAACAATATCAAGAGGGGCTTATTTTTAACAAGCTTATGGACAACAATCTCACAGATGCAGCTTTTTTAAGTGTAGCCAAATCAATCTGAGGGGGGTCATACTTTCCCGGGAAATTCCCGAGGGCATTTTTACAAAAATCTTGGATTAGACGGAGTACCACACTTGAGCAAAAAGCTCATATGGGCATGTTGAGCAAGTTTTAAGTGTAGCCAAATCGGCCTGAGGGGGGTTCATACTTTCTCGAGTTTATAATACCACAAATAACACTACTCTCAGTACGTTAACAGCATTGATCATCGTCAGTATATAGGATCTCACCAGCAAGAAATTATTGTTACATGAATGATAGAGTCTCTGGAATTACAATTATTTTCGCGATAGTATTTGTTCACAAATTTTAAAATTACAATACGTTTAGAACACTCAGGTTTACACGACAGTTTCCTCAATAATTTTATCATATTGCAAAAAGTATGTACGAGTTATTGACTTTCCTGCAGAAACTACAATTTTCTTAAGTTAATATACATAGTTTTCAAATTTATGTATTTCTCCTACTTTTGCGTCACTTTTCTGTAAATTTGCTAATCATGACATCATCAGCATCCTTTGCCGTTTCCTGCCTCTGGCTGGGTCGGCATAGAAGTCAAACTTCTCCATTTTTTCCTGGTCTTTCACCACTCCTCTCTTTCCAAGGTGTTCCAATCTTCTCCTCTTCTCCTTACACTCTCCACTATCTGCTCTTTCCACCGACATCTTGGTCTCCCCCTTGGCCTTATTCCCACTCCTTGTGCATTGTAAGCTCTTACTGGTAGTCTTTCTGCATCCATCCTCTTCATGTGTCCGAACCATCTCATCTGTGCCTGATCTATCTGTCCTGAAGCTTTGCCACACCCATTGTCTGTCGGATCTCCTCATTTCTTATTCTATCCCTTCTAGTCTTCCTCAAAAGACTCCTTAAAAATTTAATCTCCACTGAATGCACCTTTTCTTTGTCTCTCTATGTCATTGTCCAAGTCTCTGCTCCATTCATAATTATTGGCTCATAGTATGTGTTATATATTACCTTCTTGCATTTCATAGGTACATCCCTGTCCCATATTAATCTTCGAATGCTTTGATATAGTCCACCACCCATTTGTCCTCTTCTGTTTACCTCCTCATCTATTCTTCCACTTCTCTCAATCATGACAATGAGGATGAATGGTTTATTTAATTATTCTCTTATCTTTAGTCGCTTTCTGCCACTTTCGGCTAATTGTGAGAACGAGGAAGAATGATGAGTGATGAACAGTGTGGGAAATGGAGGGGCAGGAGGATCTCATCCTCCCAACTTGGCGTCTTTCCTAGTTTTTGTTTTGGGTCCATTTTATGCATAGATAAGCTGATCGAGACTGGATCCTAACCACTATGTGCCTCCGCTGGGTATCGAAACTGGGGCCCTTTTGTAGTCAAAGGGCTCTAGGTACTTTTCATTTAAAATGCTGACTTCATATCAGTCTATAAAAAATGAAATATTTATTCTCAAGAAAAATATGTTGATGTGAACATAAATACGTAATCCTACCAAATTTTATTTGTGTATAGTTGTAATCATTAATTTGGGTAACACCCTAATTGCAATATTCATATATCAAATTTGAATTGATATGGCACTTGCATAGGTATGGTATTCTCAAGAACTATAGTAAAAATAAGTAACTGAAGTAACATTGCTATCAAAATTATCGAATGACTGGAATCATGATAACAAATAACAGAATCTATTTACCAGTAATAGGGGATTTTTTAATACCCATATGGTTGTTTTCATTTTTTTATGCAGAAGTAGCGCAAAAAGTAGCGAAGTAGCGAGTAGCAAACAGGAGTAGCGTAGCGAGCTACTTTTTGGTAAATGTAGCTGTAGCTGTAGCGAAGCTACATTTTGGAAGAGTAGCTGTAGCTGTAGCAAAGCTACTTTTAAAATGTAGCATTCTGATCACTGGTCATTTGTAGTGTAGGTATCTTCCTTTGTATGTTGGCTTTTAGCAGACAGCTGTTGATATTTGAATTCCAGATCTATCTACTAGGACATCTGGGAATGGCAGGTGTTTTTTTTTTTTTCTCCTTTTCCATTGTAAACCTGATTGTCGTCGTCTCCACAAATGTATCATCTACATACCTAACACAAGTCTTTGCCTTCCTGGTGCTTAGGGTAAGGGCTGTCTGTTCGAAGTGTTCCATGTATATGTTGCTAAGTATTATACTGAATGCAACTTCAGCTGGCAGCTGAACTTGAAGGCCCTTTCTGTCCCCCAATCATTTTCGGGGGCGTGTGGTCCGATGGGTGTCAACAAACTCGGTTGCGAAGTAAAAGCTGAAGGCATCACATTGCTCTCCTGAAGCAATGTTGCCAAGCGTACTTCTGCTCTTGCCAGTTGTCTTTATATGGCTATGTGTCCGCCTGCATTCTGAACTGTGGATGGTCCTTCTGGAAACTTCATTGTTTGGGACCACGTGACCATCAACCCCCGCTGATTTCTGGTGCTGACAACACTGTTGCCTGAGAAAACTCTTTCTTTTTTCTCATCTTACGGTACGTTTGGCAACATGTGGTGGACCCAATGCTCATTTGTTTCGTCCCTCGAACAACGTTCGGTACTTTGTGACTTGAAAATGCCCGATCTCAGTCAAAGAAAATTCAACTGATCGCTGATTCCCAGCTGCCAGTTGGAGTTGCGTTCAGTATAGTGATAGTGGTGAACCCATTGACATACCCTCTTGTTATTGGTAGAAGGCAAGTATATTTGGTAGTATGCAGGGGTTTATCTAGAATTTTCCATCTAGGGGGGTGTAGGTGTAAATGTAAAGCAAAAAGTGTGATAATTGATTGAGTTTGTGTTTTAAGTTCACTATATGCACATTAAGGCTAATCAGGATTAGACCTACAGTTTAAAGTGAGTGGGCCTTTGTGAAAAATTTTAGGGAGTGTTTGGATAAGTCACTGGTAGTATGTCATCTTGATATATAGGGACAGTAACTCTATGATAGGTGGCTTGCTTGGTGAGCCAAGCACCTAACACACACAATACGAAGGTGATTGATCTAGTCCCATGAATAGTAGCAAGTACATATCACATACAGCAGCATACAAATGTCCAGGAGACATTTATCCTTGTCTCTTGGATGTTTGCACCAAAGTTCTGGATATCGAACAGATATTGAGTAATATCCATAGGATATCGAGGAAGAATTTGTTCTGGTCTTTCCGTGGACCATTTTTGGATCTGTTTTGAACATTCTGTGGCAACTTTGTCAATGCTTGATTGATTGATTTGGTTGGTTTATTTAGCTTTCTGCCACTTTTGGCTAATTGCGAAGATGAGGATGAATGATGATATGATGAAAGACACTCACAAAGAACACACATGCCCAGGCTGGGATTTGAACCTGGGACCTCCAGTATCGTAGTATGCTGTGTCAATCACTCTGCCATGGAAGTTAGCAACTTGATGTTTTGGACATCAGTGTAAGTTGATTCACATGAATGGGAAGTTATGTGGATTGTGGATAAGGATATATTCTTCACTAGAACTGGACATTATCCTGATGCTTTTCACACATTGTTTTAGATACGAAAAGAGCATTACTGGACTAAATTTATGCATATCAATGATCTCATATACACATGTTTACAACAAATGACAAACACATCTGGAGGAATCCATTATGTTTGCAAGGTGAAGTACCTGAGAATATAAATATCTGGGGAATTTGAATGTGATGTTTCAAAATTTATTTAAAACAATGGCAATGATGATACAATACATGTTGGTTACACACGCGATGACTACAGAAATCTTGCCTTGTCCATCACTTTTCTTTGTTATTGGTATAATTCTCTTCACATGATAACCAAGGTCGTTTAATTTTGCTTGAATGGCTTCGACTGGTGTGATCAGTAGGTAGTCCATAAAGTCCTACTTCGTGTGGTCTCTCTTGTTTCAGTAGTCCATGAGCCATCTGAATCCATTTTGAATCGCAGTAATCTTTAGGTGTATTAAAATCATCTACATTTCTGAATTGGATGGTGACGTTGGCTGGTGTTTGTTTCACTGTTGGTTTCACTTTTATATTCCTTATATTTGCTACATTTTATATTTGTTCTGTAGATTAAACAGGTATGCAGGTCGTGACTTCTGCATGGAGGCTGTCATGCCGGTCTCTTGGTATGCTTGATTTTCAGAAATTTCAGTTGGATTTCCAGTGTTTTCGTTCTCTAGTGGCTGGAAAGAGTTTTCCGAAGTCAATCAGTGTTTTACTCCTTGGTTGTAACCTAAATTGTGCATCCGGGATGCTTAAAACCATCGGTCAAAGGGTCTTGATCCATCTCCGAGTCAGTATTGTCACTCTCCCGATTGATATTTTGCAAATGCCTAACTTCATTAAATGAAAACATGCTTGAATTATGTTTTCCGTTGATTTAAGGTTCTGCAATGTTCTAGATCTTGGTTTTGTGTGTGCTGGAAGCACATTTCCTTGCTTTTCTGGTGCAATTTCCATTTTGTAATCGAAATCGCTTATGTTTGTGTTCGAGCTTTCGATTGGCTATCCTTTACTTCTCTAGCACTATTTACCTTGCAGGAAGCACTCACACATGTTAAATAACTATATAGAAATACACCATACATTCTTCTTGAAACTATTAAGCACAATCACAAGAACCTACAAAAATATTAACAAGGATAATATATCCCTTCATTTCTCGAACAAAATATATGCTTTTTGTATCAACAAAGTCACTGTCGCTTAACCAAGATGGTAAGGGCAGAAAACAGCCAGGAACTGCAATTGGGACATTCTCTGTTACAGCATAACAATGGAAAGTGACAAAGCCCCATGAAAATAAGTGAATGTTTATAAGCAAGCAGTATTATACATTATATATAAAAACAGAAGTTTGGGATGTTGCTTTCTAAAGAAACACATTTTCTTCCTTTTTATGAGAAATGGAAGACGTTGTTTCGAACGTCTTATGTTTTCTACAGAGGAAGGGAAATTTCTTCAGGATCTCAAAATTGCACAGTATTTCTTTCTTTGTCTCATTTTCAAAATAATGGCTCTTAATAAAAACAAATATACCATAATTAAAGAGCCTGTACTCCCAGGGGACTTTTTTAAGGTTTTATGCAAAAGTCTGGAGATGAAGGAAGGAATGCACTGGGTAGTTTTCTTTGTGGAAACAGACACCCTGATCAAATAATAGATGTAGAGGGAAGAAAGGCAGAAACAGCAAGAAAAAGATGAGATGCAAAGGAGAAAAACAAGGGGAATAAGAAAAGGAAGTTTTTCAGAAGAAAAAAATTCCAGGCAGGACAAAGCTCTGAGCAAGAGCACAGTTATCATGTTGGTGGTTGACAGTGATGCAATCCTTATATAGATACAAAGCATGGACAGCACCAGGGGAGGTGCGACCACTTTTTAAAACCTAGATTCAACCAAAAACACTAATAATATCTTCTGTTGTCACATTGAGTGTTGAATGTCAGGCATAAGTGGGACCTCTGTTATTGAATACAAAAGGCAAGCATTGATCCTACTCTGAAAGAGAAGCCACATTTACTTTACTATGCTTGTGTCAGTCTCTACATAGATCAGCGGCTGCTCTTTTTCTTTTGCAGTATTGTTGTTACGAAATGTTTCTTCTCTTGTTCCAACTGGTCTGTTTGTGTTTTTCGATAATTGCCTATATCTCAGTGTGTTTTTTATGCATTTTTATTATTGTTGATAAACGTTTTTATTTTCCATGTACTTGGTTTTCCAAATCGCACTGGAACAAAAATTTCAGTTTCTTTCAAGATATCATCAGGTCATGCTTGAGATGTTATTTAATGTGAGTTGTATCATGATGGGTACTTTTCTTAATTAATTCTATTTGCTCTATGTAACATATCTGGTGAATGTGACATTTCAGACTTTTGCAAAGACTGTTCAGAAGAAGCCCAAAGTTCACAAAAAAGTTATGCAGTTCGTTGTGGGGGATAGTGCTGCAGAAGCAGAAGGTATTTTAATGAAAATGAAGTTGCTGTGCAAGTACTGAACATACACAAACTGAAAACTCAGCAGATGCTGTAACCTGTATGATGTTTTTAAAATTTGACTAATAACTGAAATTTTTACCTCCCTTGATTGTATTGCAAAGGTTAAAAAAGTGTGTATTGAAAGACAAGGATAAGTTTATCTTGCATTTCATTACATAGAATAAGACTGTAATGTGTGTCTGAATATTTACACTGCTCAGGTTTCAAAATGTTATCCCAATAAACACTATGTGACATAATCTGCACGTCATTGAATAGATTAAAGTTCAAAGTTTTGTTGTACGACAATTGGTTTCGTTCCTGTACTAACAATTATGTTTCTTTTCTCATTGTGGATAAACCACGGCGCCACAGGAAAAGTCGTCGTGTGTGCTGAAATTTGCAGTGTGAATCTATTGTGCAAGTGCAACGTGAATTTCACCGTAGATTCAACAAGCAGCCATCTTGTCATAAGCAAATTTCAAACTTGTAACTTTACTTGCATGTTCCTGTCGTGTATGGTTTGTTGGACTTGTAACTTTACTTGCATGTTCCTGTCGTGTATGGTTTGTTGGAAATAACATTTTGATATCTGTTGCTTCTTTTTGACTAACCTGGTATATTTTACACATCATTTCAGTCACAGGAATTGATGTTAATTATTACAAGTGTGTTGCAGGAACATAACTTCAAATTGAAGGAGTTTTTTTTTTTTTTTTTTAGAGAGAGAGAGCAACACTATCAGGAGGAAAATATGCCTTGTTCATGGACATCCGCAGGATTTTTTTCAGGGAGGGGCAAGGAAAGTATATTTTTGCAGGGGAGACAAAGGAGCACATTTTCCCCAATAATAGTATTTTTCCATCAAAAAACATTGCATAAATTTGAATTTATCATATTCATGCAATAATTAACACATATTATTGTGGCTGAAATGAAATTTTATATGTGAAATACCGTAGTTCTTTGAATCGAAGATGCCATCAAATCTAATCTCGCACCTGAATTTTCGCCTCATTTCTTCAGAAAAAAAAAATCGTCGAATTTAAGATGCAGGAATATGCACAAAGACGTTCATATTTTAACCTTTGTGGTGTTTATTTAAACATTTGTAGGGTACATGTTTATTTGTTTACAAATATGGTATATATATTGTAGTATATACATCGAATTGAAGATGCCATCAAATCTAAGGGGCACCTGAATTTTGGACGTCTAAAATCTGACAAAAGCCTACATCTTAGATTCGAAGAACTATGGTATATAATTTTTGTTTGACTTTCATTTTTCAAGGGGGGCTCAAGGCTGCCACCCCTTCCGGATGGACATGGCCTTGTTGCTCCCTGAAAACATCCTCTGTGGTTATCGAGGTATATGTTTGCATCCCTTGAGCAAGTTGTTCCTTTCACATTTCCAAACATGTTGCACTAGAATGAAGCAAGTCCTATACTCTTCTCAGTTTCATTGGCACATTTTTATAAGACAATGGGACAAATAACATTGCACAACACGAAATTTGTCCTTTAGATGAAAATGTGTGTTTCTAATGTATTTGTGCATGACAAAAATGAATCTGCAATTTGTTCCTGTGTATCACATGTAATTTAGCCAAAAACACAAAGTTTGAAAGTTACATAAGAAACGGTATGGTACAATAGCCGAAAGTGTATTTCTCCTGTGTTACAAAGAATTAATGCTCTAAATTGTACATTGGTACAATGGGATAAAATGCATGCAACAAGGTTACACAAAATGTTATTACTACCTCTGTGAGTGGGATAGTCGGGACAGAGCTAATCATTATGTCCTTAAACACTGGCCATTACGACAGGCGTACATTCCTAGCACCAAGAACATATCATGAGATCCAATTGAGAAGCCCAAAATGTGGGCTGCGGCAAAGAGGAAGAAGGTTCACGCAATTAAGTCATAGGTGCATGGCATTCCTTGCCCATCTCTCTAGTCAAGTTCTTACTCGACTGTGTATTTGACACAGCTGTCTAACCCATGGTCACTTACTGCAAGGGTTGGACCCTCCGATGTGTCGTATTTGTAATGTTAAGTATTCGGCATATTCTTATTGCTTTCCTCGGCAGACTTTTAACCTTTCCAGCTGTTTGTCACCCCTGATGGGAGACAGTGACAACAGTGTTTTATCAAATTATTTTAGCTTTTTGAGAAGAGATGGTCTGTGAGGAAGCTTTTAGTTAATTCGAATTTTTAATGTGTTGTTTTTATCTTGTGCAGGTTCCTCTACAACCTTGTGCTTTTTCTTTCCCAGCATATGTTGAAGAGTGTAAAATGGTCACACGTGCCGACGCAACAAAAAATTTTAATTCTATCAATTAATCAAAATGTCTTTCTTCCTGCTTACACATCAAGCTTAGTTTGATGAAAATCTTCGTCAAAGCACTAGACCGAGAAAGCCAAGCTTTCAGGTACCTCTTGACGAAATTGCCACGCTTAAGTAAGGCAAAGGTTAAGGAAGGTGTGTTTATTGGCCCACAAATTAGAGCCGTTCTTCATGATGGTGTGTTTGCTTCTACACTTTCTGATCCAGCAAAGGCAGCATGGCAGGCATTCAGGTTGGTGTGTTCTAGTTTCCTCGGTAATGTCAAAGCACACAATTATGACAGTTTGTGACATGGTGCACTGATATTTATTTGTCATGGGATGCTACATGTCCCTGAAATTATACTTTCCCCCTAAAACCTGGGAGCAGCCAGTGATGAACATGGGACAGGTTCCACCAGAATATTCCTGCGTTTGAAAAGCACTTCAGCAGTTTGCTTGCTGACTGTTGTTGGTATATCATCAGTAGACGTCGGATTTTAGGTTTTTAACCTACTTTTTCCTTTGCAGGTAAATAAGAAATAACAAGTTATGTCATCGTTTCATTAAAAAATGCAACAACTGACGAAGTTTTATAGAGCCTAAAATAACCTATTTTGCTTGTTAGAACCTATTTTAGGTTTGTGCCTAAATTAAACCTTTTTTTTAGGTTTTTATATTTTTTTAATACATTTTACAGGATTTTACATCTCTCAGAGGTATTTACTTGTTTTGGTAACAAAACAATTCAATGACTGGCGTGTTTGAAACATGTTTTCTGTCGACCCATACTCCCTCCAAATCTATGAAGTTTTTCAAAGCTCTAAGCAAAATGTCTTGATGCCACTATTACCTGCACACAGTGGCGGCGATTGGAGGGGACAGTTCCTCCCTACTTTTCTGACCCCACATTATGGATCTTTAATGCTAAGCCTTGTCTACTAAGAGACTATGTAAACTGTCCTTGCCCCCCCCCCCCCTTCCCAGTTTTGTCACCAAATCGCCTCTACTGCCTGCAGAGTCCAAAGTGCAAGCTTCTGATCTGTGTGGTCTCGCAAGGAAAAAAAACCTTGGACAGAAAGTCCCCGTGCAGCATTCCCTTCCTGAGCTCAGCTCGGGCCATAAGGAAGCATGATCCACTCTCCCCCTCCCCTCGTTGCGCAACTACGGTGCACAGGAGTCGCGGGTCTGCACAGATTGTTTTGCTTGTGGTTCCACGATAACTTTCACGTCAGTTCAGTCCTTTTGTAGCATTCATGCCTTGCGAAGTAACGTTTTTTCACCACTGACTATGTTTCAGTTGAAAGTTATTTAAAAGATAAAATAAAACATCTGCTTGTACCTTTCTTTCATGTTTTACCAAAATTCACGCTTAATTCCCAGAGCCAAAAATTCATGCCTAATTCCCAGAAATCAAAGAATTCCCAGTGAGTAGCCTCCCTGATATTGTGCAGCAAGTTATACATACATAATTCATTTTTCATACCAACAAGTAACTTTTGCTAACAGCACAAGTATAGTAATACGATAATTTGTGGATAATTTTGAAAATTATGCATACAAATGAAAATTTTGTTAGAAAATTAACATTTGGTTGTCATATAGACGTCTGTACCTACTAAAATTTCTTACGGTTCTTGTGAATTTTGTTAACGATTCTATCTAATCAGTAATTTTCAGAAATTTTGTACCATTTTAGTTTTTGGAGCCTATATGAGGGCCACTATTTATATTTTGAGCCTTGGCAACACTGATTGAAGTTAGGCGCGATTTGACGTTTGCACGGAATTGTCTGGCATTATTGACCATAACGTACTTCAAATGTTTTGTCAATAGCTTGATTTGTGTTGTTTATGTTGCCTTGGAGATTGCGCGACAACAATAAAATGGAATTAACTCGTGAACATTTTCATGCAATGAAGCACATCGAAACAAATGGTCGCCTTTTTTTTTTTTCGGGAAAACTGGTCATGTGGCAACTGTGCCTTTAGAGGAACGTAGAACGGTCAACTCTGAATGGTACACAACAATTTGTTTGCCAGAGGTCTTCGGTCAAATACGGAAAACAAACAAACGCCGTCGGATCATTCTTCATCAAGACAATGCCAGCTGTCACACATCTTGTCTAACAACCGACTTTATGAACAGTCAAAAAATAGAATTGATGGGTCATCCGCCATACAGTCCTGATTTGGCACCCAATGACTTCTTCTTGTTCCCGAATGTCAAGAATAAATTGCGTGGACAACGATTTTCGTCGGCGGAAGATGCCGTTGATGCGTTCAAAAACCATATTATGGAGGTGTCTCAAGAAGATTGGAAAAACTGCTTTGACAAATGGTTCGAACGAATGCAAAAATGTATTGACCATAAAGGAGAATACTTCGAAAAACAATAAAGCAGTTTTCAATGCCAAATTCCTGTTTTTTCATTGTTAGGCTCAAAATATAAATAGTGACCTCATATTTCAGGATTTTTCGAGCCTAATTTAATATTTTTTAAACCTATTTCAGAATTTTTAGAACCTATTTTAGGATTTTTGGAGCCTATTTAAGAACCTAAAAATCCAAGGTCTAATCATCAGGGAGACCGCTGCAGATATGCACAAGAATAAATGCTACACTATGTCATTTTCATGGGCATTGTTACTGTGTTTTCTTACTGTACAGTATTGTAATATACCTTTCACACATACTTGTAGCAATGAATAAGATGGCTGTCCAAGAAAAATGATGCATGATAGAAGCATACAGTTTTCACACTTGAATTCTGTATCCTTGGTTTAGTCCAAATCACATGATTTCATCTAAAGGACAGAAAATGTCTTCAAATTTGTTTTGTAGGATTTCCGATAGGAAATCATATCTAATTGACCCTTCCTTGGAGAGAATGACAGCAGCAATTCAGCGTGGCGTGGATACTACAAGTGTGTGGATGTAGGTCACATCGAGTGCAAGCCACTCAGACATCAACTGGTCATGAAGTTCGGCGAGGTTTCTTGGATGTCTATTTCTCCGCTTGACCCGTTGTTCCAAGTGGTCCCACAGATTCTCAATATGATTGAGATCTGGGGGACTTTGCTGGTCAGGGTCCTGATCATCATACCATGCAGTGACAATTTTGGTCCTGTGCACGCGACAATTGTCATCCTGAAAAGTTGTTGTGTCCACAGTTGGATTAACGGTGAGATGTTGGACAAATGGCAACACCTGTTCGTCCAGATGTCGAATGTAGCCATGCTGGTTCAAGTGAATAGTGACTACAACCAAATGACCCAATCCTGTATATGTGAAGCATCCTCCGCACATCATGGATCCACCACCTGCTTGTACCACACCTTGTACCAGGCCCGTAGCTAGAAGGGGGCAGGGGGGCAACTGCCCCCTCTGAGAGCCTGCTTTGCCCCCCCTGTGAAAAATACAGAACACATTCCTACCTGGAATTCTCAATAATCTTTACAATTATATCATGTGTTACTCAAGCAACATAACAAAGACACTTATTGATTTTGTGATTTATTAGGGTGTATGGGATTCCGTATAATGTCGTATCATGATGGGGGGAAGGGAATTCCCTTCCAGATTCAGACTTCGGAAAATGATTTCGCAATTTTCAGTATCTAGAACAATTGTGACATTTTGAGTAGTCTTGTATTAAAGGTGCCTAAAGGTGTCGGATGTTTTCCTTGGATGTGTTGCTATGAACTTGGAACTGCTTAAATTTTTGTTTCCCAAGTCTACCTTTTGGTAATAGTGATTCATGTGGTAGAGAGAGGGAGTGAATATTTGATTTTTCTTACTTATCGTTGCTTTTCTGCCACTTCTAGCTAATCGCAACAATAAGTGATGACGTGAAATTGATGAAGAGACACTCATAAACAGTGCCGCAACCACAGGGGGCAGGGGGCATTGTCCCCCACCCCCGACCTTGGACGGAAGTCCATTCTAGTTGAAGCAAACATTGAAGTAAAAAAAAAAAAACAAGACAATGAGAATCTAAGAATAGCAGGACAATTGGATACTCATGATTAGGGACATTGAATTTTCGCGATGCGCGAAAACGCGAAAAGTGAAAAAAAAAAACATGCAATTTTGAACATTCTGCACGTAACTACACCCTCAATGATGAAATGTGCATGAGTTTTATTCGCGAAGTAATGCGAAATGTGTGCTTTTCCACGAAATGAACGCTTTTTCGTGAAATAACCGTGAAACCATCAAATTAAGTAGAAAACACGCAAAAACCGGCAATCGAGGCTGTGTGCGCAAACTGTCGATTTGTAACGAAACGTTTGCCTAAAGTTTCCTACCACTTGCAGCTGAAGAACGTTTTATCTTCGATCACATCAGGAAGACGCTGCAAATTGGGATTTCCCATGCACATAATCTCAGTTCGAAAACGTCGCTCCCTGTGAAGCTGCATTCCTTTCTTCCCCCGAATATGCATTTTAGAAATGAAGTGATTTTGTGTTGATGTTTTATTTTTGGTTGGACAGCTAAGTACTTGTGTATGTGTACAGTATATAAAAATGAAGAAATAGTTTATCAATTTATAGCTCTTTTGTATGTTGTTTCCTCTCATGATGAAGAAGTGTGTGCCAATTTTTTTTTCCACCGCTGCTAACATTTTTTTTACCGCTCTCCTCAGTTTTTATTTACCATAAATTTGTGTCCCTACTCATGATATAATTAGTTTTTACGTGTTCCTTGCATTTTTCTTCCAGATGGCCAAGGGCACTTGCAAGAGGCACAAAGGGGCAATTGCCCCCCTCCATTTAAAATTTTATACAAATAAAACACATTTCGTAAAATTTTCTTGCTCGCTTCGCTCACAATTGCTGCTATTCTTATAGTACAACTTCAGAGCCATATAGCTATAGGGCGGCGGGAGTCGGCCCTGGGAGCCAAACGATCTATAGTAAAAAAAATGTTAAAGAGAATGCCATGGCGCCCCGTCAAGTTATTTGCACCCTATTAAAACAATTTCTTTCTATGAAACTTAATATGAAATATTAATGATGATACCGTAATCCAAGAAGTCATAATCAAGGGATTCATATTTGTTTGTCAGGTGTCAAAACATGTATTTCAACTATAATATAATACAATTCACACAATATTTTGCAAAATGGTTAACGTAACCAGTAGGCAAACATTGTCTGTAGTGATGCAAGAGTCTCCCCTTTGAAGGAAATAGAGTCCGTGGTGGACTAAGGGACCTATGTTTTAATGTTTTAGCAAGTAGAAAAAAATGTATTACAAATTTTTAGACAATTTTACATCAAAGTGTAGATAATATGTAACCATTATTATTTAATTACAGTAATTCGATTTTTCTTGCATAAAACAACACAATGGTGTTGTTGGATTCACGATAGATTCCTTTTTGAGTAAAAATCTTGCATAGTGGAAACTAGAGGGAATAATTATGAAGCATGAATTATAAAGGATTCCCTTAATCAGTTTTGCAGAGAGGCCTAAAGCTGTTCGTACATATTAATCATTTATTAACATTATCGACCTGTAAATATCAAGTAGATACAGTCCCTATTAGCTTATTTATGTTAAACTTTATATTCTTTGCAGTGGCTGCCCAGGATTTTCGAAAGGGAGAGGTTATGTCTACTACATTTCTAAGTAGTCAGTCCTCATTTTGCCATATTCTCATGCCTTTGACGTTCTTTTTTTAAAAATATTATCGAAATATTGCTATTTGATGTTGCTCGAAGTTTTTATTGTTCGTTGCAGTTTCAAGATATCATCCCTTTTCTGTTACTTATCTCTTTTGGGGAGGGGGCAAGTGCCTTTGTGTACCCTGCTATATCTGCCAATGCGACACAATATATTAAGAAATTGCCCCCTCTAGGATTGACTTCGCCCCTCCTACAAAGAATTCCTGGCTACGGGCCTGCCTTGTACAGTCCTCATGGAAGGCTTCATGCGGTCAGACATTTTATAATGTTAAACGCCTTAAGCACCTTTTCTTCCATGTGTTCTACTTGGGCTTTCCATTTCAATTTATCATCCAACATAATGCCAAGAAATTTGTGTGTCCTACTTTGTTATATGTGTGATCCATTAATGTCTAACACAACTGGAGTTTGTAATCTTTTTCTATGGAACACAATTACAGATGATTTTTCTACGTTAATGTTTATGCCATTGTTACCACACCATGTGCATAATTCGTTTAAAGCCAATTGTGTTTTCTCTATACCATCAGATATATTCTTGCTGCTTTTGTATATAACAATATCATCTGCATATTGCAATAATCTAGCATACTTCAATACTTGTTTACCAAGATCATAACTATACAAATTAAATAATGTTGGACTTAACACCGCACCTTGTGGAAGTCCTTGACTAGTTGTGCGAGCATTCGAAAGTTGATGACCCTAACGAACATAAATTTTTCTCTGTAGTAATAATCCAACTATACTTTCAATAAATTGCGTAGTAAGATTGAGATTTTTTTAGTTTTTTAAGAAGCAAATCTATAAGGACTGCATCATATGCACTAGAAAGATCCAGAAAAACAACTATACAAAATTCGCGACGAACAATTGACAACCATATGTCTAAAATAAGTGTAGTCAAAACATCTATCGTCCCCATTCCTCTTCTGAATCCCATTTGATATTTTGGTAATATATTGTTATATTCAATCCACCAAGTAATTCTATTAAGTATAAGATGTTCATAAATTTTTGATAAGCATGATGCTAGTGCTATTGGCCGATAATTTTTAGAACATCCTGGTGTTTTTCCTGGTTTAAGGATTGGAATTATAACAATTTCCTTGTCCACTATTCCATATCACGTTATAAAGTTCTAATAATGTATCTATCCCCAGTTGCGGTAAGTTTTGTATACATTCATATGATATGCCATCCATTCCTGGTGACGACGAAGGTTTCCTTTCACTTATAACGTTTCTTAATTCTGCACTGGTTAATGGACATTCCAATGTTGATGGTGTGGATTCATTCATTGAATTTAATATGGCATTAAAGTCACAGTCGCTGGAGTCTGGTGTTAGGGTTTGATGAAATTCTGTTATCCATTTACTGCTTATGTCGCCTCCATGATATCTACTAATATTATTGGCATTAGACATTCTGTTAATAACTTTCCACGTTGTGGTTAAGGATGATTCATTTGTTAATGAGGAACAAAACATTTTCCAAAACTCTGCCTTAATTTGCCTTAAGTACCTTGAGTTTTGGATAACGACGCTTTTCTACCTTGTGATTAATCGCGACGGGAAAGATGGGATTGAGAAGAATAGAAGAAATGGATGGTATTCAATTTGACGTCATCTGCCTATTGCACTGTGGGTAGTTAGCACGTGAGTTCATCCAGTTCCGGCAAACAAACGATCAGCTGTACCGTTGCAACGAAAGTTGCTTCGCAGAACGCACAATGAGTGTCACAAGAATCATTAGAAACAGACTACGTTTGTGGATGGCTTATGAGTGGTTAATATCTACCTCAATCCCACCATATAAGTCCGATATTTTAAAGTGGTGCAAAATGAGGAAATTATCAATAAGTTTGCTGCAACAACTTTGTAACGTCAGAAGTTATTACTATTTATGTAAAATGTTAAGTCAATCAATGTCAAAGTAACATACAATAAGGTTATACGTCAAAACATTGACGGCAAAAAAATCGACAGTACAAAACACCGACAGTACAAAACATCGACAGCACAAAACATCGAGAGTACAAAACATCGACGGCAAAAACATCGACACTAAAAACATCGACGCCAAAAACATCGACAGCAAAAACATCGACACCAAAAACATCGACCGTAAGAACATCGACGGAAAAAACATCGCTTTTTTGTCATTAAAACAGTTAATTTATAATGCAGTCATGTTTAATTATTATTGGAGGAAGGCTGAAAGTAGGAGGAGCAGAGTGCTCACTAGGGGAACCTGTCCTAAAATGACATACTCAGATAAAATGACATACCTTGAGTTTCTCGTTACTGCCGCAAGGGGCAGAACTTTTCAGTCTCTGATTGTGTACTGTAGTAGACAACAAAGAAACTGTGTGAGTGGCGGTGCCATTGTATAACTGATTTTGGAACAGGAGCGTAATCCTTAACCCTTTACCTGCCAATGTTCCCAATTGGGAACATCAACTAATTTTCCATTTAAAACTATACTGAAAAAAAAAAATCAAAGTTTTCTTGTTTCATCTATTAATTTAGGGTGTATATTTACTATTAACAACATTTAATTAATATTTTCATTATTATCGTCTGGATAGTATACTATGAAATTACACAAAAATGGTTAAAATTGCATTCATAATATTATATATTTTTTATTTACACCCTAATAAATTACTTTTTTCTTCTCTGTACAATATCGGGCAGAACATAATGCTAGTATTACATGAAATGCATTAGAATGGGTTTTTCATTTATTTCTATTAGTCTGGACGTAAGTATATTATCATGTTCCCAAATGGGAACATTGGCGTTTTGCATGAACAATGGTTACAGACAACAAATAACTCGCACAAAAAACTGAAGAGAAATTTTCCTCTCTCACAGTTTTGAGGCAAGATTGTTTTGTAATTTGGTCAACAATGGAAATAAAATCATGCTTATTGTTGGCTACAAGTACATTTGAAATAATTGTTTTTACATTGTTTGTATAACAAATATCCCGGCGTGTTTTGTGCCACGTTCTGTTAGCTGCTTCTGTTGATTCATGCCGTCTCGTTGTTATAAAATTCAGTCTTTCAACAACATTTGTACGAACAACATGGCATCGAATCGTTTCCTAACATTGGAAGCAGCTTTTCAGTATTTGAATGAAATTTTAGATGACGATACTGAAGACATTGGAGATGTAGTGGATATTTGTCAGTTTGCCTCCAGAAGAAACTGCAGATCTTACCGATGAGGAAAAAATTGATGACAACGTTTTTGAAGAAGTGGTTCCTTCAGATGTGTGTGGTGAATTGGTTGTCACAACTAACATGGAACAATCTACTCCGGAGTCTCTTCAGCCAACAACATCAAGAAAGGCTAAAGGGGCATCAAGTAAACAGGTAGGACATCCTTCGTGGAAGAAGTCTACGGTTATAGAAAACAATTCGCTCCATTGTGATGATTCATTTCAGTGCTTATCCGACAAACACCCAGAATTACTGTCACTGGAACCTATTGAGTTGTTTCATAAAATTTTACCAGAGACATACCTCGAGCATCTCTCTTCAATGACGTGCCTATATGCAGCTCAAAAGGGCAAAATTGTGTCGATTTTCGAAGAGAAGTAGCCACCTTCCTTATTCGCAAAAATCCACGAACATCTTCGAGGCCAGGACCACGATTTGAAATCCCAGGGTCTATGAGGAAAACTGATGGTCATTTTCTGATTGAAGCAGGACAAGGAAGGTGTGCATTTTGCCAAAAAAATGCTCGCCTACAATGTCGCGAGTGTGCAAGAAATATGCATTTACACTGCTTCCCAGCTTTCCATGGCTTATCACCAGTTTAGGACATTCTGTGTGTGTGTGTATTTTTTTTTTCATTTTCAAATGTGTAAACTACATATATTTAAAATTTGGTATTGCTACATTTTCAATAAAATAAACCCTTTTCTCCTTGAGTAAAATTTCACAAGGATGTTTCTCATTTTTATACAATTATGTTATCCTATTATGTATTTGTATTAGTATTTTGTATTTTGAAGGTTGTATTGTTGTCTGACTCTCTGTAAGCTTATATGTAATATTTCTGTACATTTACTATGCTAATATATAAATGGAAACCATGCTGGTCCAGTTGAATTATAATTAGAAAACTCTGTAATAATACTTCACATGAAACGCCAATGTTCCCAATTGGGAACACTCCAGTTTACATATAGAGAAAATAAAAAATAACAATTTTTTTGAATAATTCTCTTTAATGTACACCAAAGAGACACAAATTACTGATAAACTCATTAATTTCAAATCCAAAGACAATTCGGCGTGTAAAAGGTTAAATACGGAGTTGTAAAAGTTAAAGGTGATCATTGTTTGATGCCAGATTTCTACAATTACAATAAGCGGGACAACATTTGCATAAATAAGGTAAGGAAATAGTTATAATGTGCAGGAAGACGCTGCAAATTGGGATTTCCCATGCACATAATCTCAGTTCGAAAACTTCGCTCCCTGTCAAGCTGCATTCCTTCCTTCCCCCGAATGTCTACCCAACTTCCAGTTTCATTGAACTTGCTAGCTTTCTTTGCCCCTGCACTATGGCCTCTAAATACTAAGCCTTGTCTAGCAAGAAAAGTAAACTATCCTTGCCCCACCCAATCGCCGCTACTGGCAATTACAGTTGAAATCTAAGTATTTGTGTATGTGTACAGTATATAAAAATGAAGTAGTTTATCAATGTATAGCTCTTTTGTATGTTGTTTCCTCTCATGATGAAAAAGTGTGTGCCAATTTTTTTTTTGCACCGCTGGTATATAGCGCTGATCTAACATTTTATTTACCGCTCTCCTCAGTTTTTATTTACCATAAATTTGCCTCCCTAGTGATGACGATGCGTCTATTGCAACGACTTATTCAGTCATTCGAAACCTAACGAAACATGGCTGAAGTGCATACAATGTTCAATGTGTGCTGGTGTACCAAAGACATCAAGGACATTTACTTGCGATTTATGTTATGGGTATGTAAGATTCAATTACATGTTATAAATGGGTATGTCATTTTATCTAAGTAACTCAGGTAAAATGACACACTGTTGCATTTTTCAAAAAACCTTTGTAAAGAGCATATAACATAACATATTATTTTTAACTACAATATAAAAGGTAATGCTTTGAGTTCTTAATATGTAAAAAATAAACAAAGAGTTGTAATTAATAAACTTGCTAGAGCATTTTTTCCTTACCGTATGTCATTTTAGGACAGGTTCCCCTACTGTTGTAATATGGAAGGGAATTAGAAATAAGAACCCTTCAGCAACTGAAACATGCAATTCGTAGTTTTATACAATCTCAATTGTTTGCAAATATATTTATAACAAAAAACTATATATATTTAATCGTAATAATTGAGGATTTGGTGTTTTAGACCTTTAATTTAACATATATTAAGAGCCCGGTCTCTGGCACCGTGAGGGATCAACAAGGTAATTTTTCTGGTGTGAGTGAGCCATGAAGGGTTAATCGGAACTGAACCTATAGTTTAAAGAATCCATACCACTGTGCAACTTTCCTCCACCGGGGATCGAACCTCGGACCCCTTGATTCAAATACAACAGCGGTATTGATACACAGTGACGGCGCTTCGTGGTGCGGCACCCGGAGAAAGTGTCTTGAGGGGAAGGGGGCAAGACAATTTTGCAAGGGGGCAGTTATACAGGATGAGCATAGAGTATTTTTATTACAAACTTGTATTGCTAAAGAACTATGCTAGATACATATATGCGGTATGTTGGAAATGGTAGCTGAACTCATAAAGTTTTTTATCAGTACACTTCGACATGTGCTCCCTTTGTTGCCCTTAGAACGTCTAGGCGATGATCAATTTCTCTCCATGTCTTTGCCAACATCTCTTCCGCCAGCGTCTCTATAGCATTCCGTATTCGTGTCTGAAGAGTTTGCTTATCAGGAACTGGTGAACTAAACACTGTGTCGTTAACGTAACCCCATAAAAAAGTCAAGAGGGGTTATGTCCGGCGACATGATATGGGACCGTCTCTCGAAAGTGTCATGTACTGATAAAAAACTTTATGAGTTAAGCTACCATTTCCAACAAACTGTATATCTGTATCTAGCATAGTTGTTTAGCAATAAAAGTTTGTAATCAGGGAAATACTTTATGCTCACCCTGTATTACTTGCACACGGTGCATGAACCGAAAGAAAGTCACTACGGAAAAGTCAAGTTGTATATTAGTCATTTCGGTCTCCTGCGTCTAATAAACAAGGAATAACAATAGTCGGTGGTCTTTTCATCTTTCACACGGAGGAGCCTTCCTTTCCCTTTCCCCCGACTACAAACGCTGCCAGGCGAGAAGTCATAAATGGTTACCAGAAACTAAACAATCACGTTCACTGCGCAATTTTATCAATAATAATAATAATAATAACGTCTTTATTGAGAGGGCGTGTTTCGGCCTCGCGGGCCGTTCTTACAACAATGACCATTATGCATTGGTAGCACTGTAAGTTGGCAACTTGAGTTCGCTCATTACGCATTGTTCGTTTCACTGAAACACTTTATATTTAGGGTAGCCCATCTCACATTATTCGGGATGAGATTTGAATTCCTTAGTGTCGAAAACTTTGTCAAAAAATGATTTTACCGTCGATGTTTTTGCCGTCGATGTTTTTACCGTCGATGTTTTTTGTTCGAATGTTTTTACCGTCGATGTTTTTAGCGTCGATGTTTTTGGCGTCGATGTTTTTGCCGTCGATGTTTTGACGTCGATGTTTTTGCTGTTGATGATTTTACCGTCGATGTTTTTGATGTCGATGTTTTTGCCGTCGATGTTTTTACCGTCGATGTTTTTGGCGTCGATGTTTTTGCCGTCGATTTTTTTGCCGTCGATGTTTTTGATGATGTTTATGCCGTCGATTTTTTTGACGTCGATGTTTTTACCGTCGATGTTTTTGGTGTCGGTTTTTTCCGTCGATGTTTTTGGCGTCGATGTTATTGCCGTCGATGTTTTTGGTGTCGATGCTTTTGCCGTCGATGTTTTTACGGTCGACGTTTTTTTCCGTCGATGTTTTTGCCGTCGATGTTTTTACCGTCGATGTTTTTACCGTCGATGTTTTTACCGTCGATGTTTTTGCCGTCGGTTTTTGCCGTCGATGTTTTGTACTGTCGATGTTTTGTTGGCGGTGATTTGACGCTACACCATGTAAATGTTTATATTGTAAACAATACCTAATAATAATAATATATTGCTTATAGGCCAGTCAACAAGGGATGATTTTGGGGTCCAATAAGGAAAAAAATCAGGAAAAGCTGGAACAAATTTTATCTTCCTAAAAGGATTCTTAACAACATATTAATTTTTCACCCCTGTACCACCCCGGGTTTGGCCGCCATCTTTGAAAAATGGCGCCCAAAATCAGTTTTTTTCCAAGTATCTCGCTTGGAAAGCACTTTACAGCAAAATAGATTGTGATGAAAAATAATCTACATAAAATTCTCTACAAAAAAATGTTATGTGCATTTTTGTAATTTCACTTCTTTTTCTCCGCTCTATTTTGCAAGAGCGAAAGACAAGAAAATTTTCTTACAAGGTAACTTAAGGGTTTGTTTCTTATTATAATACCTATTTTAAATGTATGAGCTGCGGTAGCTCAGTCCTGTTGACCTCCGTGGTGGAGTGGTTTTCACAGCAGGCTGCAATGCCAGGGATCCCGGGTTCGAATCCCGGCTAGGACATGGATGCTTGTGTATGTCCGTAATGAGAAAAACCTAGAATATTAGTAAAAAGTGATATGTCTGCAAGTTGAGAAAATTGTGAATGACGGGAAATACTACCGCCTAGGAGTAGGGCACCTGACCACCACCACGAGAGACTTGGGATCGATCCCCAGCGGGTAAGAACGGAAATTTTTTCCCACCTGTTCAAGCGGCTCCAGCACCCCCACAACGTCGTATAAAGTGGGTACCTGGAGGTAAAAGCGGCCAGGGGCATGATGCTGATCACATGACCCCCCACCTTCGGCCGTGCTCAAGAAAGTGTGGGGCCCTAACTCCACACCCCCAACTCCAAACCTCTGCTTGAGACGGAACAGAATTGCGTGGTTCTACTAGCCGTTTACAGGAGCTTGTAGTGCTTCGCGCCACCCACTCGCTTTATCCCCTTTTGTACTATAATAGGCACGGCCAGATATTCCCAGGACAGTATAGAACAGTGTCAGGTTTTGAACAGGTAAATCTTTGCAATGTTCACAGATCATTGAACACTTTAGCCCAATTTTCTACAGCTACAAGTCCCCTTGAAGGCGTTCACAGAATATAATGGGAAGAAACTCGGGTGGTTCAGCTTCCTTGTCTGTTGATACAATCTGTGAAACTTTCAGAGAGTGGTTCAAAGAGGATCATAAAGAGAAGGCTTTTTGATTTCCACATCCCTACCTCATCAGCTACAACGGGTATGGGACAGTTTGTACTCTGAATAGGTCTTGTGATTTTTTAGTAAAATCTGGATGCAATACATCTCTGATTTTCACTTCAGAAGTGACTGATCGAGTGATTATCTCTCTTATTTCATTCAAACTTGACATTTGCCAAATACTCAACATTGACATTCTAACATCATGAGCAGCCGAAGGATTGGTTTTCTTGTTTCCTGTTAATCCTGTAATTATTGACTTTATACCATCAAAACCTGGGAATGGTGGGTGATAGAGAATCACTGGCAAAAGAACTGGAAGTCTTTGCTTATCCCTGATATAAGAGACTTTCGTACATCGACATGCAGCTCATCTATTTTATCTGTGAACTAGTAGGCATGCCAAAAATCCACTTGGTTAGCATAGAGTCAGTCACTTCTCTGCAGTCCACCACAACTCTTCATTGGGTATATCACGGCTCGGTCGTCATATCTGACCAGATCAGAGACAAAAACTTTTGTGATCGTGTTATTGTGGTTTGAATTATTGTTTTAAGTCTACTTTATGCACGAATAGGCTAACCGAGACTGGACCCACAGGTCAAAATTGACTCCAAACCACCAAAAGTGCCTCCACCGGGTACTGAACCTGGGACTTCTCGATTAGATTGGCGTTTTATTGTTAAATAGTTCTTTTGGACAAAGTCAACATCTTCCTTTGGAGATACCTTGACTTTCCAACCAAACATATTATTTCCCGTACACACTAAACTGGCATGGTGCAAAGCACAGGGGAGCACTTTACCTTTTTACACACTAAACTATTTCCTATAAAGTACTGCATGCAATGATAAAAGCAATTGAACCATAAATGACATTCTTCAAGAAAGAACAAATGTAATAAGTCCAGTTTTATAGAAGAGACTCGCGTACTGTCGACGTGGCCTTTGGCCACGTCTTGTACGCTCGCATGCTTGACCTTCGGCCACGTTGTGATCGCAATCATGTTTTAGATGGGGTTCTTCAATGATCTTAATGACTTTGAAAATGTCTGCATGTTGTATTGGATGATGGGGAACATGTGTACAAGTTCCCTAATTTGAAAAGTTTAGAAAGTAACTTTATGTGTGTATGGGCTCTAATAAGGTACAAATATTCAAACTATTATTGTATATTTTCTTAATAATGAACTGAGTAAGTAATAACCGTTTCAAGATAAGTAGTTGGATGTTTTGCATAAACGAATTGAATAGCGACTAAATTGAAAATGCAATATTTACGTATTTTGTTATTTTCACATTTTTGAACGTAATTGGATTTTCCGTCATTCCCCTAAAATTCCTACCTTGCCTCTGTAATAAATTCTGATGCTCGTATTTTGAAATTCGAAAAGTCTAGCATAATTCCCTTACAGTAGTTTTCGGGGTGAAAATAAACTTTTTTTAAGTTCCCTAGCAACGTCCGTTTCCATGGACAACAACAGGCACGGCAAGCTCTAAGGAATTGCATGTTATTATACCCCCTAAATATTTAGTTAAAACAAGCACGATGTAGATATTTACGCATTGAGTATAACAATATATACGTAATTGTATCTGGGCTGAAACTCCTTATTATGTAGATGTCACCCTTGTTTCAGGCACCTATTCAAAACCATGAGTTCATTCATCTGTGTGCTATTGATCTGTGAGAAATATAATGTATCTCGACAATTAAGAATTGAAGGAAACAATGTGTGCTGCAAAAAATGCCCGTGGCAACGGTTGCTAAGGACGTGAAAATAGGGCATTTTCACCCTTAAGGAAGGGCAAAGTGAGCGATTTCTTAATTTTCTCGGCCTTTTGGGACGATTTCATGGGGGGTCGTAATCGGACATTTTTCGCCTCCGGGGCTTCCTTCATGGAGAACATTTATGTCAGTGAGTCAGTCAGTCAGTGGTGGGATTGGGGCTTTATATATATTGGATATGCTGCAAAACATCATGTAACAGATGCTTCCTTGATTTCCGTGCTTGCAAAACAGGGCGGGAAAATAACCTAAACTTTCTCGCTCATCTAGCACTCAAACGGTGCTTCTTAGAACAAAAATGCACTTAACCTTTTTTATGGAGAATTTTATGTAGATTATTTTTCATTATTATCTCTTTTGCTGTAAAGTGCTTTCCAAGCTAAATATTTGAAAAAAACTGATTTTGGGAGCCATTTTTCAAAGATGGCGGGCAAATCCGGGTGGTACAGGGGTGCAAAATTAATATGTTGTTAAGAACCCCTTTAGAAAAATAATAAAATTTGTTCCAGCTTTCCCTGATTTTTTTCCTTATTGAACCCCCTTATTGACTGGCCTATTAAATATATCTGTATTATATTGTTCTGCAAATTTTGCCTGACTAAAATAACTTGAGTAAATAATTCTTCATAAAGATGGGGGGATGTTCTATACCGACTCCCGCCGCCCCTAGCTATGGATCTGAACTTGATAAGATTAAACAAAACCAGGTATTAAAAAAATTGTACGAAAAGTACTTTTATTTGCATAAAATTTGAAATTGGGGGCGATAATTGCCCTGCAGGTACCCTTAGCCGTCATTGTTTGGTCCCCCTTGCCCCTCTAGAACTCATTTCCGTCCAAGGTTGGGGGGAGTGCCCCCCTGTGGTTGCGCCACTGCTTGTGATGTTTGTGAGTGTCCATTCATGAATTTCATCATATCATCACTCATTCCCATCTTCGCACATTAGCCAAAAGTGGCACAAAAGCGAAGTAAAATAAATGAAATCAAATATATTAATGCTCAAACAGTGATCAACAAACGTAAAGATAAGCAAGGGAAAAGTAATTGCCGAAACCCGGGATCGAACCAGGGACCTTTAGATCTTCAGTCTAACGCTCTCCCAGCTGAGCTATTTCGGCTGATAACCTATAACACATATGTACCTGTATCAAAGTCACGTGGCGCGGGAGGAAGGGTAGACGGGAGACAGGTAAATAGACTTCGCTTGAAGGCAACTGTAGAGATGACCTTGAAGATTGCCACACGAAGGGGAAATTTCCCTCGTTGCAAGGGCATATAAATAAAATTTAGGTGACAAGGAAATGGTGAGATTCCATGAAAAATACAAAAAAAAATTGCAGATGAATTTGAAGATATGGGCAGGCAGGGGCCAGGCCAGAAGGGGCTCAGCCCCACTGACAAGGTAGCCAGCCACCCTGGCACTGCCGCCAGTCGCCTTGACATTAGGTACAACTATTTTGTATTCTAATTTGTTTGAGGTGAAGAGTGAAAATGTAGACAGAATATATTATTTTGTTCACAACTTGTTTATGAGCAGCAGTCTAAGCGGCAAGTGTTTAGAAGATTCTCTAGACTTTAGAAAGTTCTTTCATATGGAGCCTTATTTATCTGTACCCTCCCTGCTCCTGTTGCAGCCTCTCGTTATTGCTTTGGCCGTGGGTGTGGCATCATAGGCGTGCGCAGACCCTCTGATTAGGAGGGGCAAAACCTTGATGAAATTTCAGTCGGTAAAGAAAAAACCCATTTTTTCTCAGTTTTAGTTTCATTGCATTGTAGAATCTAATGCAGGAACATAGATGCACCATCAACCCTGAGGCTTAAATTTGGGGGAAGAGACTCGAAAAGTTTTCCATTCCATAATAACAGCGTCCAGGATTATTTGCTGAATAACTGTGACGTTTGCAAAATCACAAATATTACTCTTTATAACTTTGCTCCTTAGGTCCTCTAACTTGTAAATTTGAACAAACCTGCAAATTTGGGGGGGTGGGCGAGTGCCCCCCTTGCCCCCGCCAAGTTACGCCTATGAGAACACATATTTGTTCATCTTTTTAGACTGACAACGCTGTCCTCGTATTATTGTTGTTATTAGAGTCTATGTTGCATTCACGATTCAGGGACGTTTCTTCGTGCATTCTTCCTCGAAAATAGCATCACAAAAAATATGACAAATAATTATTTATATGATGAAAATTATTTAAATATCTAATTATCAACTAAATGAATTTACATTTGTTTTCTAAACATAACATCAATATTTTTGATCCAATAATTGTAGTTGAAGATTAAATTCCTCTTCAGGAATTACTGATATAGAATCGAGCGTGCAATTAGTCTGTCAGTGTTTGTGTTGATATGATCCTCCCGAACCATATCAAAGATTCGGTCATATTTAATATTATTCTTAATTATTTTTGCTTTTTATATTCACTATGAAACGTTATGAAAGATAAGATATTTAATAGTTGAGCTAATGACATAATTTTGTCATTAGAGAAGTTTCGTGTTTGTTATTTGCAAGCTTCTTGAAAGCAAAATCTTTCATTGTTGACAATTAGTCAAAAATATGTGTTCTCAGTTTTAGAATCAAACTATTATGAAAGCCATAAGAGCTAAATTTCAGTTGGAGTTATTAGTAATATAAGCCTTATGGACATTGGAAAGAAGTTTCTTTAAGAATGTGACAACTTTGTAGTAGAGAATATTATAGAAACTTCAAGGATCATAATTGTTGTTTTAGACATAGAAAAATGAACCTTATGAAACATACTGTTTAAACTTTAGAATATTGCCATTATACACAAATTAGTTCTGCATATCACAGCTGTAGCTTTGTTTATCTTTTGTGTCATGGGAGGCGCTCTGCTTGACATGCGGGGGTATAAATACAGCTTCGGACCCTAATTCTGGGGCATTTTCATCACCAACTCCGATGAATTAACATCTTAAATACTCAGCTCCCTTTATGGGAGGGTTCAAGAACTTAGTCCTCGTTCTCAAATTAACTTAGAGACATAGTTATTCTGTCGTATGGGTAGGTTCGCCCTGTTGACATGCTAGCATGTCACCATACGAAAGAATAAGTTCATTTAAACTTTATTTTGAAACTTTCTGAAATTTTAAATAAAAATCTTCGCAAAATAATGTTAAATTTCGACTCAGAACTTATCGTTATTCTGACACATGGTTAGGTTTCGCCCTGTGGAAATGCTAACATGTCGCCATGCGTGAGAATAAGTTAATTTACGATTGCTTACAACTTTATAATAATTCAGTTTGATTTCTTCGAAACTTATACGCAATATACTTAATACAGGGTGTCCCACGAACGGCGCAACTGGGAATTAAGAGTGGCGTTACTTTATAACCGAAACCTGTACATACATAAGTCATACACCAAATGTTAGCCCTGTCCAAGTAGATATTTTTAAACATAGAAACAACAAACGGGGGGTGCAGTGTTGTTCATGCAGTGTTGCCAAATGTAAGTGAAAGTGTAAATTTATTTTTCCACAAAGCATGGAAAATTGCATGTCAAACATTCGTACGGAAATTTGGACGTCAATTTCCACCTTGGGTAGGTGGACTATTTCGCCATCTATAGTTCAGAGAAGAAAACCGATCGTTTTCTCGTATAGCCAATCCTGAAATGCCTCGTAAAGGAGTACCGGTCCAAATGGGTGTTTTTTAAAAAAAATGAGGTACAGTGGCAACACTGTTGATGTTTGAAGGCAACAAAAGGTGTGTTTAGTGATGGTCTATGACATGGAAATACTGGAAACAGGAAAAAAAGAAAATGAAAATTATGGTGAAAAAAGTGTTACATACCTACTCCTGGCAACCATGCAATGCGCGTAACAGGCAGTGTAGCTTTACAAAAGATGTTGAAAATGACAACCATTTTCCCTGAGGCATTCATCAACACGTTTTATCATGTTGGAAGCAACTTTATGCAAGGTTGATTGGTTTATATTGTTAATGGCTGTGCAAATGTTTATTTTTAGATCATCAAGTGTTCTTGGGTTATTAATGTAAACTGTTTGTTTCAAATAACCCCACAGAAAAAAAAAATCTGGAGACGTCAGATCCGGGGAGCGACTGGGCCATAAGTTTTTGCTTATAATGTGATCGCCAAAAAACTGTGCCAACATGTCTAAAGTTTCATTAGACGTGTGACATGTTGCGGAGTCTTGTTGAAACCAACAATCACGTTCATCACGTTCAAACAGAGAAATAAACTGTGTAATAAGGTCACGATAAACTATTCCGTCAACTGTTGTGTTGAAAAAGAATGGACCGATTATTTTTCTCCGCAAAATCGCGCACCACACACCGATCTTTTGTGGATGAAGTGATTGTTCATGTAACAAATGGGGATTGTTACTTGATCAGTGTCGAGAATTTTGACTGTTGACATATCCATTTAAGTGGAACCATGTTTCATCCGTGAAAAAAACCTTATCCAAAATATTCACACCATTGTCTCTAATAAAATTTCTAAACCACTGGCAGTATCTTACACGTGCACCTTTGTCTGCTTCCTTCAGTTCTTGCACAGCCTGTACCTTATATGCACGTAGGTGCAATTGTTTTAACGCTCGGTGAGTTGTTGTTTTTGATACACCTGACTGTGCAGCAAGTTTATGAACAGATTTCCTGGGAGATTGTTATATTCTCTGCTCCACATCCTGCAGCACACCTTGTGTCAAAACTGGTGGTTGTCTGTGGTAGGGTTTGTCATTAACTGATCCTGTTTCACGAAATCTGGAAACAAGTCGATATATCGTCGAATTTTCTGGAACACTGTTATTCGGATATTTCTCGCGAAACACAGTTTTTACACTAGCGTACGATTTTGAACAAAAATAATGTTCCACAATGAACACCCTCTCTTCCAAAGAGTACTTCATTTCACAGAACAATTCTAATCTTGCCCTACGAACAATGCGAAATGCACGGCTCAAACAGTTCTGAGTACACAACTAACTGATTCTTTTGTTCTCGTTCGGTGGGCGCTCTTATCGCATTGCATGGTTGCCAGGAGTAGGTAAGTAACACTTTTTTCACCATAATTTTCATTTTCTTTTTTTCCTGTTTCCAGTATTTCCATGTCATAGACCATCACTAAACACACCTTTTGTTGCCTTCAAACATCAACAGTGTTGCCACTGTACCTCATTTTTTTTAAAAAACACCCATTTGGACCGGTACTCCTTTACGAGGCATTTCAGGATTGGCTATACGAGAAAACGATCGGTTTTCTTCTCTGAACTATAGATGGCGAAATAGTCCACCTACCCAAGGTGGAAATTGACGTCCAAATTTCCGTACGAATGTTTGACATGCAATTTTCCATGCTTTGTGGAAAAATAAATTTACACTTTCACTTACATTTGGCAACACTGCATGAACAACACTGCACCCCCCGTTTGTTGTTTCTATGTTTAAAAATATCTACTTGGACAGGGCTAACATTTGGTGTATGACTTATGTATGTACAGGTTTCGGTTATAAAGTAACGCCACTCTTAATTCCCAGTTGCGCCGTTCGTGGGACACCCTGTATATTTTCAATTTTTGCATAAAGCACAGGACTTAATGTTATTCTGTCGTATGAGTAGGTTCGCCCTGTGGGCATGCTAACATGCCATCATACGGAAGAATAAGTTCAGATTATTCGACCCTTGTCATCTGATAACCCATTTTCGACAGATAAAAGCTGAATGGTTAGCGCTGGTAAGTTAATGGTGTGGCGTGCTGTGTGGAACACGATTGGTTAGTCAATTTTCCATTAACGGAACCTTAAATGCTTAGGGCTACTTGGATTTGTTAAATAAACAGGTTTTTTCATCCTTGCTTATGGAAGAAGATACTTTTCACAGAGTTTTTTTTAAATAGGGAACACTATGGGAACGTCGTGAAGCAGTTTCTGTCCAAAGTTAGTTATCAGATGACAAGGGTCGAATATTCTGTTTATGAACTTCCTTATGAAGGTAAACATTAGCCTTGTCACTGTGAAGGACTTCTAATTCAATGGAAGCGTCACACTGTAAATTGCATCTCTTCATGGATGCATCCGATTAAAATCTTGTGCAATAGCATGCGAACTTATCTCTCTAGACATCACTTTGATCTCTATGCATTACCGATGAGGTAAACAAATTTTAAGGCATTTTTCTAACAACTTGAAAAGGAGCAAATTGGTACAAGAATTCAGTCATAACTTTTTACTGGTTAAAGCTACGTCGAAAAAACCTTCACCATTGCATTTCTCGTGAAATTCTAGCCTGATTTGATATATCAACCCCTTCCCATTTAAAATTCTGAAGTTGAATTCAAGATGGCGGCCGACCGCGCGGGTGGCATCAATGTGGTTCCCCCTTGGCCTGATAACGATTGATCATCACCATTTCCATGTTGCGCGCTGCAGTGGCCTTGTACCGGGGGTGTTAAATGACTTTTTGAGCCACCCTGTATAATAGCCCATGGCGCGACATCCCTCGAAGGGCCTTGGCCTATCTCCCGACTGCCAGTCTCCCTCCCACAATCCTACCTAGAGGTGTGGAGTCCTTCAACAGGTAATGGGGTGACGTGTGGTCAGCATGAATTAGTGATTGATGTATCAATGATTCACACCGTGGCCTTCTTCAGTCACTCCCGATGAAACATCGAATATTCGATGTTTTTGATGAACGCCGCTTACCATTTTCTAGGTCTTTCCTGCGTTGTGTCATCTTCTGTCATAACGTTCAGATGAATGACGTTAATCAAATCGATCAGCATAGGTTTTTGTAGCCTTGTTTAAAACTTGGTAAACAGTGATATGTTTTTGCGAGTATTGACGCAGAATAGTTGATAGTTGTTGGAAGCGACAACTTGAAAAATTTCAGCTCTTAATGTTTATTAAATTTACTTACTATTTTTGTCCTCAGAAACTCTAGACAAATACCGAGATAATCTTGTTACTTGGCTAGTGTAGGACACTCTAAAAACGGAAGTCATAGCTTCGATTCTTGGCTCAAATTTCGCCTTTTTGTATGCTCAATTAATCAGTTGTCCACATTTACCGTTTTCTTCTCTGTGATAGTAATCAACAAATTGGTTCTCAAAGTGTTTGTATCCCCCCCGGTCTTGGGGGGCGGGGTAAAATTTTCTGTGAATTTAGGCTGGGTGTGAATACGGGGGGGGGGCGTAAAATTTTCTATGAATTTAGGCTGGGTGTGAACACCCAATGATTTGCTCCACGCGACGCCACTGCTTATCTGATATAGCCTGCATTCGTATCTTATTTTGACATATACTTAAACATATCCAAAATGACTGAAAAAAATCATAAACAAAGTAGCTACTACATAGAGATACTGTTTCAAATATTTGTATCAAAAATACTTAACATATATTGTTTGATTACTTATAGAATGGAAAATTATATGAAAATATTATTTTATGGAAACAATGCAAATTCACTAGTGCCAAAATTCAATGAAAAGTAAAGAAAATAATTATGATATTGGATATGATTAAATATTGCTACTTTTTAGTTAAAGTAACAATATGATATTGAACATTCTCCGTTTTGTAATTAAATATAATGAACTTCAGATTGAGTGATTGATTGATTTGTTGATTTAAGTCCACTTTATGCCCACACACTCTAATCGGTACTGGACCTACAGTTCAAAGTGGGATCCGAACCACTGCGCAATGTTCCTCCACCTCCACCTGGTATCAAACCCGGGACCCCTTGATTATAAGGCAACAACGTACATCAGAATGAAAACGAAATGAAAATGTAATAGTGTTTACATTATGATTTTGTAGGACACCTGTATTTCAGACTAAGGAACAAAAATTGAAAAAAAATTATTATTATTATTATACGTCTCGCGAATATTTTCTGCCCCAGCCCCCGTAATGACACAGTATTCGTTTCAAGACCTCACGCTGGTTATGGTTTTTTGCAGTCTAAATTCACATTCGGTCCATTTTTTAAGGCATTGTTTTTGACTTTTTGATATTTCATGGTTTTGTAGTCGATAGCTGCAGGGTTTCGGAGTGGAGTGCGGAGCATACTAAAGGAGCGCTCCGGAGCGACTTCGAAGCGTCAGTTCTACTCCGCTCCTCGCTCCGGAGCGGAGCGTGGCACGACAGCACTCCGATCCGGAGCGGAGTGGTTCGGCTTTCTGAGACACACGCTCCGATCCGGAGCGGAGCGTGATACAGCAGTACTCCGCTCCGGAGCGGAGTGGTTCGGATTTTTTAGACGCACGCTCCGAACCGGAGCGGAGCGTGAGACAAGAGCACTCCGCTCCGGAGCGTGCTGCTTTTGACAGCACGCTCCGATCCGGTTAGGAGTTTCTTTTACACGAATGCTGTAATGCAACTATGAATAATGGGAATGTGCAGTACATTAAAGCCGACTTGCGTGACGGAGTGGTTATAGTTTCCACGTACTCTAGTTGTTTGCCTGTATGATCGCCCCCGCTTGGAGGAGAGGGACAGAGTGGATCATGCTTCCTCATGGCCCTAGTCGAACGGGTGAAGGGGGATGTGCGCGGGGACTTTTGGCAGAAGCTTTTTTGTTTGTGGTCGCTCTACAGCACAACACCCTACGACGTCAGGGATCCGTGGGGTGGTTCAAATCCCGGTATGGGCTTGTACAGGGTCAACGAAGTTAGTAATAAGTTTTGTTTTATAGAGCTTACATTGATACACTTGTACGTTGAATTGTATCTTCTGCAAATATGCTGTATAAAGAAACAAACTGCCGGAGTACTAAGTGATGCGAGTGTACAATCTTTGTGTGTATCGTTCATCAATTTAATCATAACATCGATCATCCCCATCTTTGCGATTAGCCAAAAGCGACAAAGAGGAGAAGTAAAATGAACTAAATCAATCAATCAATCATGCACATTAAACATTGGTAAAACAATACAAGAATGTTGTTTTGGCTCGATAGAGAGGGAGAGAGAGAGAGAGAGAGAGAGAGAGAGAGCTATAGTACGTAAATTGTTCATTTGATGTAAGTTGAAATATGAATTACGTAAATAGTATTTCTGTATTCGGATGCACTATTTTGTATTGTGACTCTTAGATATAAGAGTTTGAATGTTATGTGTTGAATGGGTTACGAATAATTTCAAGCAATCAGTTTTTCTGCTTTGCGGATTTGTCCGACCCACCTCCCCCATACAACAGACAGCTTCATTTTGTGCCGTACGTATTCCGTGTTCCTTGCAGGTGACTCAGTGCAATTGGCTAGCGCATTGGTTTGTGCCGTTTCAAGAGGGGAGGATGGTGAAACTGGTACACTTCGCAACATCTTATTTGACCGCCCCGAAAGAATTCTAAGTCCCGAAATAGTAAACTTAGCAATATTGCACTTCAGATCCAGGTGAGAGTAGCCAACTTTGAGTAGGTACTTCCACTAGACAAAAACGCTGCGGTGATAGGTTTTCAATTTAACACTTTCCATGAACTTAGAAACTACCGTGCGTCCATTTCGATCTTCAGCCGAGAGATCGGGAGAAGCGTGGCGGGCGGCGCTGACGGAGATGCCGACATTTGCGGCCTGTAATGCCCGCTTATTTTTATAGACATATGCAGACATTTATATAAATATTGCAAAACGAGCACTAACCTGTGTTATAAGAGTTGTTCTAACTGATATCCACCAAGTGCCAAGTGTGTAGACTTTCGGCGAGAATACGTTGAATAGCCTGAAACTTTCGTGCCTGTAGCTAAAGTCCTTCTGGGTCGGGCCGAGAACTTATCAGCCCCCCTCGTAACGTGAACCTTGCGGCTGGCATTCCAATCCTCTCACTGACACAACACACATACACACTGCAATAACACAAACAAGTAACGGCAAGTAACATATAATAACACTCTTGCGCACAGTACGAAATTAACACGCTCTTGGTTTACATCTGCTCGCCACTATATTCACAGCTCTGTCGCGAAGGAACAAAAAACTCGAGCTCGGAGATTTCGGATTGCAAGGAAGCTCACGAACACCATTGACTTTTAATGGTTTCGTCTACAGCGTAATCTTGATACAGTGTTGCACATTCGAAACTTCCAAATGATCCCCATCGCCACAAAACTCTTTCAAGGATATAAACTTAAGCAGGACGTTACTGGTCAAAACTATGATTAAAATGTTTTATTATCTGTGGCTCTTAACATCGTTTCTAAAGTGTATTTTTTGTGTATATAAGGGCAGAACTTGGATGAATTACAGATGATAAATTATAACACAGGTTAGTGCTCGTTTTGCAATATTTATATAAATGTCTGCATATGTCCATAAAAATAAGCGGGCATTACAGGCCGCAAATGTCGGCATCTCCGCCAGCGCCGCCCGCCACGCTTCTCCCGATCTCTCGGCTGAAGATCGAAATGGACGCAGTGTATAAACAGCTATTATAATACACAATCAAACAGAAATAATAAATTGGAAAAAGAACCTTGAAGGATATTTACGATTCTGCTTGCTCGACTTGAAATTTTGTGGGTTTGAAACACTGAATAGAGTTTTTCTCCACCTGGAGGAAATTGCCATCAAGTTTGTGCAGAAAGATGCAAATTTTTGAGGAGTTTATGCGACATTTTATTTACAATACCTTGCATAATATCGAACAGTTCTCAAAAACATATATTTTACACGACTTGTCGAGAAAATGTGCTTGAAACACAGGAAGGTGGGAGTCTTCATAAACGTGAAAATGTTTTTAAGGGTATAACGTCATTAAGTTAACGTAGAGCAGTTGGTTAGGCGCTGCTATCCTTATTTTTCATCAAGCGTGAAAGGTCGCGGGTTCAAATCCCACTCTCTCCTCATCCTTTTTTTTGTTTGCTGAACAGATACCGTTGATATTAGAATATTTAAAAAAATGAATCCGATGCACACTTGAGCGACGTCCCTTCTGCACATATTTCCCCTTAGAAGTTGGAGATTTTCAGGATTTAAAGTTAAACCTTTTCTTTTTAGTTATTGTTAATATGTTGTGTTAACACACACATCATGATTAATTCACAAATCACATATATGTATTCAGGATGCAGAATGTAATATTATTTAAGTTATGTATTGTTTCTTCTTCACTGACAACTAAAATATTGATTATTTGATTTCGATATACTAAAAAAAAGATATACAGTTATGTTAAGTAGTGATGTAGTGCAGTACTGTAACGAAGGAGAGCGTTTAATGAATTCAAATTGCTAAGATTGGTAATTTTATGTCCGTTCCTTCGTAATGACTGTTGTCAATCCCCTCACCACCATGCGTCTAAAACTAATAGTAAATCGCTAATTAATATACATAAATTGTTATTGCGACGAAGGCCGATTCGATAAGAAACTACTAATAAGTATTTATATAGTGAGTGACATACAAAAAATTCAAAACCTCATAATGATCGTTAATTCCTCACTGATTTGTATCTAAAATGTTTGTCTTCTTTGAACAGAAAGTACGAGTATCAGATATAACAAACTTTCCGCACTAACTTTGCAATATTCGAAACCACCATTACAGACTTAGCTCTATGTAACTTGATTCTGCGCTTTCCACGTGGCATGTGACTTCCTCCTATAATCGAAATAACTTTCTCTTACTATTTCCTTTCCTCTCGTGAAATACAGACACCAATGTTAACTTCTTAGCATGGTGGATAAACTTGACACCCAATGATATATTCCTGAAAGAAAAAAAACTGCCCAGGTGGAGAATCGAACCTACTTCCTGCTTCGTAAGAATCAAGCACGCTACCTCTTGTCCAGGTAGCTCATGTTAAAATTTGCTACCAGTTTGAAGAAACCAATTCACACATAATGTCATATCTATAATTTCCTCATGGCAATTTTCATGAGGAAACGAATTCAGATAAAATCGAGAAACGCTGAAAGGGAAAATGATGAACATGTCTATTGGCGTTTTGTCATATTTTGTAAATTGTGTAAAAATCCCGTGTTTTGAACAAGCAACCGTTTAGTTACGAAGTATTTTGTTGTTTGTTTAAAGTAGGAACAGGAGAGCGAAAAGGAGTAACTTGAACCAGACCATGTTTGACAAGAAACTTCAGCTTTTTTCCAAAGACTGTATGAAAAGAGAGAGGATATGTGTGAAATTCAAACAATGGAAACCTTGAAAGATAATACTAACGAACTTCAAACTATGAAAAACTTATTTTCGTGGTGGAAATCTCCAAGTCATTTTCGAAATATGAACTTGATGTTTTTCTTTATTATGAAGTGGAGATATGGGACGATACGATCCCTCAGCAAGAAAATTTTAAGTAAGCTACCTCCAACTTTTTCAATGGTCATAATTACTAATTAGGGTCCGGAAGTTGATGAAAAATCAACTTTTTTCTGACCCTTAAAAACAATGCTAAACCTGATATCATGTCCGTTTCCCTTCAGTTAGAGCCGGAAAACACTTTCTATTTTACATTTTTTTTTCCATTTTTCAGCCTTTTTTGGCTTTTAGTTCATTTGTCAGTATTTTTAACAGTTTTAGTTGCATTTTTACTTATTTTTTAGGTTTATTTTTCTCCTCCCCTGTTGTGTCGTGCATTTTAAATGCATTTACTAGTAAAACTACATATTTAGATTTATTGACATGGTCCTTTTAGCAAATTCACCATGAATCGAAAATAAGGTCAATAGAAAAGCATAATATTATTCTTAACTGAAATGTTTGGCAATGGATTAAAATACTTTGTGTTAAGATCTACTTTGAGGTTCTTTTTCTGGACACTATTATCGCTTTAATCTGTAGTTTTAAAGTAAAATTAGTCACAATATTAAATGCAATTACACTCTGGTATACGCGAAGCAGAACTGTATTTTCGGATGCTGGCCGACTACAGTATCATACAAGGCCCACTCTGAAAGGAGATGAATTGGTTGATTTGGTGTTTTAAGTCAATTTTATGCATAGTAAGGCTAATCGGGACTGGACCTACAGTTTAAAGTGGGATCCAAACCGAGTGGATAAAATAACGTAAACCGTGTGGTATAGAGGGATCGTTAGCTTATGGAATGGAAGGTCATAGGTTCAAACCTACTTCTTTTCAAAATCTTTTTCGGGAAGTAAACGGCTTTCGACGAGAATGCTTATCTACGTTTCTTGGATATTTCCGTTGATATTTATGCGATTTATGTCCAGCATTTCCGGATGCAGAAAGTTGACATGTAAGTTTTTAATATGTGTTAACTTATAACAGCTGAATGAAAGGAAAAGTATTTCCTAAAATCCTGTCAATCACTGATAGATTTAAAACATTAGTAGAAGCATTACTTGAGGCATGCACAGTGGCGACGATTAGGGAGTGTGGAGGTGCAGATGACCCAGCACTATGCTTAACATTATCTACCAAGGGAAAGGAACTGTCCTTGCCTCCCCTCCCCTACCTTGCCCCATCAGTTTTGAAAATGCATCGCATAAATATTTACAGTCATATCATATAATATTATATTACGTTATTATAATACTTCGCACTCGGTAAATAAAAGGGGAAAATAATAATGAAAGGGTGGGATTTGAACCTACGATGTTTCGATCTTGACGAAAACAGTAAGAAAGAAGCGAAAGTGATGTCATCTAACCAACTACTCCAGGAGATTGCTAACGGTAAGCTCAGTAAAACACGTTAATCTCAGTTGAAGCAACATTGTGCCGGAGTTTCGAACCATTTTTCGCCAAGAACCAAGGAAAAGACACACTTTGCAGAATCGTTTGGTGTTGTGCAAGGTATCTTTACTAAACATTTCGCATAAAATCATCATAAATTTGCCTTCTTGCATTCAAATGTGACCGCAGTTCTTTCCAGGTGGATGAGAACCTGTTCAGTGTTTCACAATGCACATACATTTTCCTATTTTCAAATTCAGAACGAAGAATCTTGAAATATTTTCAACATTCGTATTTCTACTTAACATTTTTTGTCTACTCATAAATTTTATAACTGCTTTAGGGTATCTTTACTTTATGGAATGTGAAAGAATGAAAAAAATCACAAGAGCGTTTTCATTTAGGAAGAAGAAATGTTGCAAAGTTGGCTACTCTTAGTTGGCTCTGAAGCGCTATGCTGCCAAATGTACGAATTCCGGACTTTGAAATTTTTCAGGGCGGTCAAATAAGATGTTGCGAAGTCCGGAATTCGTAAATGTGGCAGCATAGCGCTTCAGAGCCAACTAAGAGTAGCGAACTTTGCATCGGACAAGATATCAGGTTTAGCATTGTTTTTAAGCGTCAGAAAAATAGTTGATTTTTCATCAACTTCCGGACCCTAATTAGTAATTATGACCATTCAAATAGTTGGAGGTAGCTTACTTAAAATTTTCTTGCTGAGGGATCGTATCGTTCCATATCTCCACTTCATAATAAAGAAAAACATAAAGTTCATATTTCGAAAATGACTTACAGTTTTCAACCACGAAAATATGTTTTTCATAGTTTGAACTTCGTTAGTATTATCTTTCAAGGTTTCCATTCTTTTAATTTCACACATATTTTATATTTCATACGTTCCTCTCTCTTTTCATCAGTCTTTTGAACAAAGCTGAAGCTTCTTGTCAAATGGGGTCTGGTTCAAATGACACCTTTTCGCTCTCCTGTTCCTACTTTAAACAAACAACAAAATACTTCGTAACTAAACGATTGCTTGTTCAAAACACGGAATTTTTACACAATTTACAAAATATGACAAAACGCCAATAGACATGTTCATCATTTTTCCCTTTCAGCGTTTCTCGATTTTATCTGAATTCGTTTCCTCATGAAAATTGCCATGAGGAAATTATAGACTTGATATTATGTGTGAATTGGTTTCTTCAAACTGGTAGCAAATTTTAACATGAGCTACCTGGACAAGAGGTAGAATGCTTGTTTCTTACGAGGGAGGTCGTAGGTTCGATTCTCCACCTAGGCAGAATATTTTTCAGGAGTATATCATTGGGTATAAAGTTTATCCGCCGTGCTAAGAAGTTAACATTGGTGTCTGTATTTCACGAGAGGAAAGGAAATAGTATGAGAAGGTTGTTTCGATGATAGGAGGAAGTCACATACCACGTGGAATGCGCAGAATCAAGTTACATAGGGCTAAGTCTGTAATGGTGGTTTCGAATATTGCAAGGTTAGTGCCGAAAGTTTGTTATATCTGATACTCGTACTTTCTGTTCAAAGAAGACAACATTTTAGATACAAATCAGTGAGGAATTAACGATCATTATGAGGTTTTGAATTTTTTTGTTTGTCACTCACTATATAAATACTTATTAGTAGTTTCTTATCGAATCGGCCTTCGTCGCAATAACAATTTATGTATATTAATTAGCGATTTACTATTAGTTTTAGACGCATGGTGGTGAGGGGATTGACAACAGTCATTACGAAGGAACGGACATAAAATTACCAATCTTAGCAATTTGAATTCATTAAACGCTCTCCTTCGTTACAGTACTGCACTACATCACTACTTAACATAACTGTATATCTTTTTTTTAGTATATCGAAATCAAATAATCAATATTTTAGTTGTCAGTGAAGAAGAAACAATACATAACTTAAATAATATTACATTCTGCATCCTGAATACATATATGTGATTTGTGAATTAATCATGATGTGTGTGTTAACACAACATATTAACAATAACTAAAAAGAAAAGGTTTAACTTTAAATCCTGAAAATCTGCAACTTCTAAGGGGAAATGTCCTCCTCCGTAGCCGAGCGGGTTAAGGCGTTCACTCGTCTTGAGATCGTTCGCTGCGGGACGGCGTAGGTTCGAATCCGGCTCTGGTCGGAATTTATTCGGCCTACGTATAGGGCCGGTGGCAACCCACCATCGTGAGGAAATTGGGGAGCTCCGAATGAGTGAGCGGTAACCCGGTCGAGAAGACCTACAACGGCTGGGGGTTCGTCGGGCTGACCACCCGTCACCCCAATACTGGTCTAAGATCTCCACGCTATAACAGGTGACGGAGGAACAGTGTGGGAGGGAGACCAGCAGTCGGTAGGTAAGCCAAGGCTCTCAAGGGCTGTCGCGCTGTGGGTTATTTTATTTTTTCTAAGGGGAAATATGTCCAGAAGGGACGTCGCTCAAGTGTGCATCGGATTCATTTTTTTAAATATTCTAATATCAACGGTATCTGTTCAGCAAACAAAAAAAAAGGATGAGGAGAGAGTGGGATTTGAACCCGCGACCTTTCACGCTTGATGAAAAATAAGGATAGCAGCGCCTAACCAACTGCTCTACGTTCACAGGGGCGGCGCCAGAAATTTTTTACCGGGTGGGCAGAAGCTGTATATTGATAGATTAGGGTGGGCAGGTATAAATGTAAGGCCATATATATGTATGACATATATGTATGTATGTATCCCCTCCTCTCTTACACTCCCGATTCCCTACACTTCTTTTCTCTTTACTTTTTATCTTTTCTTTTTTACTCTATAATGCCTTCTTATATCTTTCTTTCTCAAATTGTTACTTCTTTCTCCCTTTCACTTTCTCTCGTTCCATTCTTCAAATGTTTCTCTTTCTTTTCTAATCTATTCTCGCATCTTGTTCCACTTCTTTGTCTTCGATGGACACAATTATTTCAAGGAAGTGTTTGTGTGAGCGCAGCCATACGTTCTAATCACATTCTTCCATTCATGTCAATGTAGTGAAATAAATGTGAATCGGTTGCATCACTCTTTGTCCTTCAAGTGCAAAAATACAAGGCACATACTCAATTTTATATATCCGGCGACAGTGATAGAACGTGTGATGGTAGACCAGGGGCGATTCCTCCATGTAGGAAGTGAGCAACTTATTACAGTTCATTTATACTTGCTTCCAGTTCTCTACTTTTTAGGAGTTTAATAATAATGCGCGTTATAAAATTTTGAGAGCAATGTACGTACAATTGACTAGGTTAGCTACTGTCAAGAGTTGACTGGTTCCGCTCCTTCCAGCCGCAGTCCTAAGACGATGGGCACACAGGCTTGGCTGCCTCTCGCTGAGGAACATCGGCGGTCATCCTACAGATAGATGGGTGAGGAGTGGAAAAGGGGCAGGGGGAAGGTTACGGTTTTTAAAGATCCAGCAAGGAAGCACCGAGGGGTTCCTCAACAGTGGTGCCAAATCCATCAAAATGGTACTAAACGTAGCACAGTTTGATTTTCGTTGGCCCCTAGCATCCTGCTTTTGGCATAATGGTCAAAACTAGTATAATCTGAAAACGTGAGTCGCTGGGAGAGGGAAATCGAATTCAAAGGAATAAGTTTTCAGGAAATAGAAATAAAATTACTTCCAAGTCTCAGCAGCACTTTTTATTATCCTCAATCCACACGACAGGGAGAGAGGACAAAATCGAAAAAAGGTAAAGTGCTCCCCTGTGCATAGCACCACGCCATGAAGGCGTATAGGGAGTGTGGGGGTAACGCCCCACACTTTCTTGATCCGGTCGTGAGTGGGCGTGATGTGATCAGCATCACACCCCTGACTGCCTTTACCCCCCAGAGTTTCCTCCAGGTACCCATGTTACTCGACGCTGGGTGGGCGCCGGGATCGCTTCCAACGTTAGAAAAGTTCCCAGATTTGAACCGGCCGGGGATCGAACCCGGGACCTTTAGCATGGCAGTCAGACGCGTTACCGACTGAGCCACCGCGGCCTCGAAATTCTTGAAAAATCTGAAATATCGTCAATACTATTTTCGTTGGTTTTTATAGGTTCACATTAAAAAAAATCATAGTTCAAGAGGGCAAGGGCCCCTTACCCTATATTGTGCGCGTGCCTGCAGGCAACATTCTAAATGCAATGGATAGTACGAGCGATTTGTGCGACTGTAATTGAACTCATTTTTCAAACTTTCCTCAGTTTACCATAACTTCTTCCTACACTCCAAAAAAGCCACTAGTCGCCACTGTGGTAGACAATGATGAAGAAATAAATTACTTTCTCGTAATTTAAATGCATGTTCCTGATCATTTTATTTTCATCACATGAGTTTTTGACTGAAACGTGGTGGTTAATGTTCACTTTTCTTGGCTTACAAGTTTATTGCAACTGCCAAATGTATCTGTATGTATGTTTGCAGTAACTGCGATCGGGTGCCAAAACTGGGGGCAAGGACAGTTTACTCTTTTGGTAGAAAAGCTTAGCATTAAGAGGCCATAGTGCGGGTGCAACAAGTGGCAAAATGTGGTGGGGGAAACTTTCCCCCCTTGCTCCTCCAAATCGCCGGCATTGAATATTTTGATTAAAATTAATGTCTTATTGGGAATGGACACACACGCGCACGGAAAAAAGACAATTCTTTCTTCATTCTGCATAAAGTATCTCAAGGCTTATGAAAGGCTATTTTGACAAAACATCGCTCAAAAGTAATAATCTGTTAAGAATTGAAGAGATTATTTGCTAAGTTGCTATTGTATCTGAAGTTAGTCTTCGTTACTCGTGCGGGAGAAGTAACACGCGTATGGTTAGATGAACACATGCCCTGAGGTAACAAATAGTTTACATTTTGTAGAATGTGATTTTGGGCACAAGGATTCATCGAAATTGATCACCATACCCGGTAATTAATCTCTTTTTCATAGATGACATGGGTTGTATGCCGCGACCTTTTCGAAAGGGCTCAAATCTAACTTCTATTCTGCCCAGTTTACCCTGGAAACTTTAATCTTGCAGGTGAACGAATCTCTGGCACCTGGAACCACAGTCAAAATAATAATTTAATTGTGTGGGGTTGTATTTTCAGTGTCTGCGTGTATTTGTTTTCGCCCTTCGTCACTTTCACCTAATCACCATTAGAATTAGAATTAGAATTTCTTTATTCATGGGCGAAGTTCAGCCTGTGGCTGCTCTACCACTTAACCCGCAAAATCTACTACAATGAAACAAATAAAATACAATTACTACTATAACATACGAATTCCATTACATTTTCACTTCTAAATATTTCAGTAATTAACACACTAAAAAGATAAAAAAACAATTTTTCTCATTCACACACATCAAAATGTTCATCTTGGGTTCGAATCTGCTCATTTTTGTTTTGATTTCAACGTAAGCATGCTGAATCTAGTCATGTGTACCGAGGGTCTGTCCTTACTCATATAGAAGTACTTTTGTTACTGCCCTTTTAAAGCTGTTGTATGTCGCACACGAGGTAGCATCTGGTGGCAGCGCATTCCAACAATATGCAGAAGCAGCTTTGAAGGATGACAGGAATATGGATTTTGAGAATCTGTCCAGATTAAGTTGAACCTCATCGTCGCCATTAGCCAAATTAGCAGAAAAGTGACTTCACATAGAACAAATCAGTCGAATCAGCAACAATTTACTCTTCCAAAAGTGGAGTTTCATTAGTTCATACCACTTCGAAAGTTGAGGTGGTAGTTTCAGTTTCACATTGTTTCATTCTTTATCAAGGCAGCTAACTCCGTGAACAATAACGTTCTTTTCCGAAAGTCTCAAATATTTGTCTGGCAATACACGTTCGCTCTTAAATGAACGCATCTCCTGTGGTGATGAAATGACACGTTTTCTGTGAGTTCTTTCTGCATATTTTTTTCTCCAATGGTATAACGTTGTCACCTTATAATGAAGAGTTTCTGGCTTCTGCTGCCCCCTCACCATGGGCGTCCGCAGGATTTTTTCCAGGGAGGGGCAAGGAAGGTATTTTTTTCCAAGGGGGGCCAACATGGCATATTTTCCCCAATAATAGTGTTCATCCTTCAAAAAACATTGCTTAAATTTGAATTTATCATGTTCGTGCAATAATTAACACACATTATTGTGGCTGAAATTAAATTATATGTGTGAAATATGTAATTTTTGGTTGACTTTCGTTTTCCAGGGGGGGGGGCACGCCCCCCCCCCTTGCCCCCCCTTCCGGACGCCCATGCCCCTCACCTGGTGGAAGCACAATGCACACTGGGTCGGACTCCACTTTAAACTGTAGGTTTAGTCCCGCTTAGCCTATCTGAGCATAAAAGTGGATTTAAAAACAAACCAAGTTTTCTAATGGATACTTCGTGACACCTTTTTTTTTTTACTTCGTCTGCATCCACAGATTCTGTTGACCTTTTCGGCTGAACCTCTGATGCTTCTAAAGTTTAAACCATGTGATTGATTAGTTCTCTGACGCCCTCAAAACAAAGCTTTCCTACCAACCCCTTTCTTCTTATAATTCTATGTAAGTTAATTACAAGAAAAATTGCATGATTACATAACTGATAGCCTATTATCAATTCAATAATTCTGTAGTTTCTTCCAAACCCACATAACTGTTACATCAAAATTTATACACCTCGGTATTGTGGTGATTATTGTGATTACTTCTTATTAGTATTTATTAGTTCGGTTTGGTTTGATTTGGTGTTTTAAGTCCACTTTGTGCACAGTAAGGCTAATCGGGACTGGACCTACAGTTCATACTGGGATCCGAACCACTATGTCCCTCCACCGGGTATCGAGTCCGGAACCCCTTGATTACAAGGCAACGACGCTACCACTGCGCCATCGGGGAGGCCCTAGTATTTATTAGTAGGACGAATACAAAAGTTGTTGTTTGTATACCACGTAGATATTTGAAGACGACATGTATGTAAAAATTGTAATGAAATAAAGAAAGAGACAGTTCTGGAATTTCAATGTAGACCTAATTAAAAAGTCGAAATAATTTATTGTGTTGCTGGAGAATATTGTTTATTTAGAGATTACATGCGCAGGCCGGGATTTACAAAGATCCCACCCCAATCCCCTCCACAGTTTCAGTTATAACTTTTCGCTAAGCTACATGAGGTGTTTAGTTATACGTGTTTCTACATTTTTCATCACATCCGAAGTACCTCCTTTTTTTTCGTTATGCAGTACTTTTCAAAGCAGTTTTCCCCAGTGCAAACCCAGAGCTGCTGCTGTCAAGGTCACCCTAAATCCTGATCTCATCTTGACCATATCCTGCATAATTTTGCACCTCCTAAGCCTACTAGCTGCTTCTAATCATAGAAGTGTTCCATTTATGACAGTTTATTTTGTTACAAGTTCTCCAGTAATTATTTTTGGTTTCTAATGACAAAGTTAAGACAGCTTTTTATGGGATGATGATATGGAAACATTTCTAGTATAGATAATATTCATGAGTAAAATATACATGTAATGAATACCAGAATACAATTATTTATTGAAACATTCACATATCCCCAAGTATATGTACTTTGAGCTTTTGATTGGGTGGGCAATCGGGTGGGCACAGGATTTTTTGGGTGGGTAAGTACCCACCCGTGCCCACCCCTGTCGCCGACGTTCACTTAATGACATTATAACCTTCAAAACATGTTGACGTTTAAGAAGACTCCAACCTTCCTGTGTTTCAAGCACATTTTCTCGACAAGTCGTGTAAAATATATGTTTTTGAGAACTGTTCGATATTATGCAAGCTATTGTAAATAAAATGTCGCATAAACTCCTCACAAATTTGCTTCATTGTGCACAAACTTGATGGCAATTTCATCCAGGTGGAGAAAATCTCTATTCAGTGTTTCAAACCCACCAAATTTCAAGTCGAGCAAGCAGAATCGTAAATATCCTTCAAGGTTATTTTTCCAATTTATTATCTCTGTTTGATTGTATATTATAATAGCGGTTTATAGTTTCTAAGCTCATGGAAAGTGTTAAATTGAAAACCTATCACCGCAGCGTTTTTCGTCTAGTGGAAGGACCTACTCAAAGTTGGCTACTCTCACCTGGAGCTGAAGTGCAATGTTGCTAAGTTTACGATTTCGGGACTTAGAATTCTCTCGGGGCGGTCAAATAAGATGTTGCGAAGTGTACATAGCTTGTTTGTGCGTGCTTTCGGGGGTGAGAACTTCGTTCCTTGCGCTGTACGTTGCGTTCGACTTATCCAGTGTTGCCAGTTGTATTAGAATTATGCTACACCAATTCTGGCTAGATTGTTCTCTTTTAAAAGTATTACTTGTGCGTGTTGTTCTTCTCTTCACTGTCATATAAAGAAGCCTTTAAAAGCTGTGTTCTCTTGCATCATTACATGCATATTATGTGTGCTTGTCAACGGTGATATATGGACATTTAATGAAATTTTTAACGCCGCTGATACATGGACGTCTTCTGATTTTTTCCAGGAAGGGACAAGCAAGGTATTTTCCAAGGGAGGGGGGACGATGACAATGAGGCAGAATTTCCCCAAAATAGTATTACTCCCTTTAAGAAAAATTCTATAGGCCTCCCCGATGGCGCAGTGGTAGCGTCCTCGCCTTGTAATTAAGGGGTCCCGGGTTCGATACCCGGTGGAGGCACATAGTGGTTCGGATCCCACTTTAAGCTGTAGGTCCAGCCCCAATTAGCCTTACTGTGCATAAAGTGGACTTAAAACACCAATCCAAGAAAAATTCTATAGTTTGAAGTTATCATGTTCCTGCAACGCTCTTGCAATAATTAACATATATTACTGTGACTGAAATGAAATTATATGCGTGAAATATGTACTTCTTGATTGACTTTCATTTCCGGGTGGCGTGGCCCCCTCCCTTCCGGACGTCCATGCGAATGGAGAAATCATTCCAACCAGTCTCGGTTAATGGAATTATAAGGTGACTAGATTTGTTAAATCAATATACAAGAACAACAAAGAAAAATCCGTAATTGTTAATTCTATGCATCATAAGCCACGAGAACCATGGAAGATCTATACTGTAATAATGAATTGAAGGAAATCATGCCGAGTTTTTATTTATATCTAGTCTACCTGTTCAAGTAGGAATGGAAAGGTGCACAAAAAGAATTACAAAAAATGTATGTAAAAGAAAACCAAGTATTTCGATCAAGTTATTTCTATAATTCTAATCAACAATGACAAATTGTCCTTTCAACTAAGTATAAGTTTCAATTTGTCTTTTCCGGACTATTACCTTTGCATTGCCTTTCATCGTATATTTCTCATGATCCGTAATTTTAAACAAATCCTAGATAAGTCGGTAAAAATATAGGACACCGAAACTATGGAAAAGAAATGTACTGTGATAGAGAAACAAACACAAAGAAAATACCAATGACATTAACGCGGGTCAAACCAACACCATTTGTCGTTGAGAGCTGAACTCACATCCACGAACTCGCAGAAATATTCCCATGGAATTCGTTATTCGTCTGATATTGAATACCCAATGATGCTTTCTGTTATGTAATAGACACTTATGAAGCGAATACATTATTAGGACTTTGCCAGATTTCAGAAACACACACACACACACACACACACACACACACACACACACACACACACACACACACACACACACACACACACACACACACACACACACACACATATACGTAAAATATATAAATAAGAGGTTGTTCATTTGGAAATGAATTTCCAAGTTGTATTTTTATGCTCTTGTGAATAGATGTAAAGGAAAGTGAAGTGTCTTATTGTAAACAGAATTACAAATTTATATTTGCTTAAGGATTAATTTATCACAATATACATTGCAATTATACATTCAATACATGTTGAAACAATGTCTTTTGTTATGGACTTTTGGTGGATTTAAGACTCAACAATACGCTATCGAGAATAGACTTACAGTTTAAATCCTACCTAAAGTGGGATTCGAACCACTATGTCCCTCCACCTGGTATCGACCCCAGTGCCCCTTCATTACAAGGCGACGTTGTTACCACTATGTTATCGGAGCACAGCACTCTACTTTTTTTTCAGTACACATTTATTAATTCTCTCATTATCATCGTTGCGATTAGCCAAAATTCAAAACTAAGAAACAAAAATCAAATCAAATGCAATCAGTGAGGAAGGCACGTATTGCTCGCAGTCCTGTTTTTCAAAATGAAACCATAAAATTCAGGACATGCCCCTATCCAAGTAGGTAATATTACATTTTGTGTTTATCACGGTTATGAAGGTTTAGCTATACATCTTGTTTCGACTTATCTGCTGTTCATTACTGAAAACTTACTTTCAGTTTGCTGTGTACAACGTACTCAATACAAAAAAAATATTAATTTTATACGTATACGTTTTCTGGCTTTCTAGACTCAGAAAGTTAAATATAGCAACATTCCATTCGTCGTTTTTCCAAATTTTTGCAATTTTCTTATAACCACCATGCCTATTTCCAGGTTACTGCTTACAAACTTGAAATGTTAAGATATGGCAACCAGACATTTCTGTCTTTTATGAGTTCCCTATTTTGTAATTTTTGCACTAGTATACGTATGTAACCATTAAATACCTATTTTAACTTCCTGCCTTTAAAATTGGGGAAAATAATCGATATGACAACCCTGTATTTCATACTATTTAAATTCCCCTGTTCGGCTGTATACAAACAGCATTCCGATTTTCGGCTTTATACCTTCATAAAATTAAACCAAATGTGGCAACTTACATTTTTGGTTAAGCCGGTTTTCAACTTTCTAGTGTCGGGATTTAAAAAAAGTTAGATATGACAACTCTGTATTTCAAATTAAAACGTTTCCTAATTGGCCGTGTTTACGGTAATATTAATAAGCATGATTCCGATATTCAACTTCATACATTCAAAAATCCAAAAGTTAAAATTAGCAACCTGAATTTCCAATTACTTTAAACTTTCCTCTTTCGCGACATTCAAAGTATCATACATAACCAGCGTAAAAGAAAGTTAGATATGACAATCATGCACCAGCGAGTGTTTTGCATGAACACCTGTGTGCCTTTTATCTTCCTCCGTACACTTTGCTTCGCCTTTCCTCTGCACGCTTCTGGCTTTTAGAAGGTCGAATGGATTCTCTGAAGTAGTTTCGCCAGTGTTACTCGAACCAATATTCCGGAATAACTCACTTCTCCCGCGGCGTGGACTGTAACGTCGGGCCGATATGCCGAAGTGCTTAGCCCGAACCAGAAGTTGAACCGAAATGAGTTTCAGTCGCGATCCCTGGTGGCAGGAAATGAGAGTCGTTCCATTCTCTCAACTTACAAAACGACAGGTGGCCCACCTGCTATTGAAATATATTTATTGTCCCCAGAAGTAGTAGTAGAGTAGTAAAAGTGATACTGAAAATAGTAATAATAATAATAATAATATCGCTCTCTTCACGAAAACAGTCCAGTGAAGATCGAAGCTTCCCCTTGCCTCCTCCACACCCCCGGGCCCTCCAGGTTTGCCACACTTCTTCTACGCTTCACAGTTGACACATTGCGCGTTGTATGCAGTGATGTGCCGTAGACTATAAGTTTACGTCTACGTGCGTTGTCTACACGTAATCTACGCGTAGATTACATTGGGTTGTAGTTTATATAGACTACGTAGACAATCTAAAGTGCATTAAAATTAATTTTCAAGGGTTTCATGAAAAGAAAGTGACATTTTCAACTATATTGGTTCCTAACGAACTGAAAAGAATCCTATTTACAACAAAATTTCTCTTCTCTTCTATTACCAACTAAGGAAGAAGATAAAGAGTATGCAAGAAAAACAACAGATGGCAGTCGTGAGGCAAGAGTGGTCTTTTCCCCATAAAGCACTAGAATATTTCCTATATTAGGTTTCTTCCTAGGTGAGAAATTGTTCGAATTTGAAGCAAAGAGTATGAAAAGTTCTCCTCACACATCAGCAACTGATACGCAGTATAATTTTCTTTTAATTCCACGGCGCCCTTTGCTAAGTTATAACCTTTCGCCATGTTGTTTACATGTTGTTAGATTACGTCATTTACGTGTATAAAATAGTCTACGTGTAGAATGTAGACTATCGTTGTTTACGCGTAGACGCACATCACTGGTTGTATGTATGCGGTTGATTGTGCCTTCCCTGGTGTATTGTGTAAGGATTATTCCTTGCTTATTGGCAACACTGTAGGTGAGTGACGTGATCTTGACTGGACTGTTTCCGTGGCGTTAACTTTAGTAATAATCAATTTTATAACAACAATAACGGGCGATGTTCAAATGCCGTACAAATTCCACAAACAAAATTACTAATGTACTCGGAACCTTTGATCGTTAGTTTTCTGTATACACTCGTATTATCCAAACTCGGAGCGCTCCGGAGCGGAGTGGGTAAGTTCTTAGAATATCGGTCCTCGCTCCGGAGCGGAGCGAGAAATTTTCCGACTTTCTCTGCTCCGATCCGGAGCGGAGCGGGCTAAGACATCGTTCCGCTCCGGAGCGGAGCGAACCATTTCTTAGAATCTCGCTCCTCGCTCCGGAACGTGGGCAACAGCCGGAGCGTTGATCCGCTCCGCTCCGAAACCCTGGATAGCTGAAATGGCTCCAATCATCGCAGCCTTTATTTGCCAGCATACCCCCACCCTTGTCTGTCCCCAAACAGCTTACAACAAAAACAGAAAATCTTATCTTGAATTATGATGCGAATAGGGCCCTTTTGAATGACTGAATCAAATTCGGAACTGTTTAAAACTGACGGCCACTCATTTGGATCTAAAAGCAACAATCTGTCACCTGGCTCAGAAGATGAACATGAAGCTTACCCCTCCTACATTTGACACCTGGTTCACAGACGAGCTACATTTAAGGTCACCGCTGCTACTGGTACACACGACTTAGACAGCATCACGAACACCCTTTCGCCATAACACCACCATCAACACCCGATAATCGCCATTCTACACACCCGCACACACACACTACTGATGTCAAACACGAATGACTTGAAATTCGACACTTCGGTATCGGATGGTTGTAAAATCTGGAGACGTTCCTTCCAGTGGCGTAGCGTTATAGTACGCCCGTACGCCCGGCGTTCCCAGATTTAATATTTAAAAAATGCGTAAATGCTGTAAATATAAAGTAAATCTTGACTAATTTCATATATGTCTGACCTTCATGGCATTATAATAGCTATTTCTCGCGATCCGCTTGCAACGCTCCACTAACAACACTCGTTCTAGCATTTCTTTTAAATGCCTTTCCTGGCCAGACGCCGAACAGGTTCGGCGTACAGGACCCTATATTCCTTACTGCCGTTCTGGAGGGAAAGCTTGAATCTCTAAAGCACGCGCCCAGATGCTCTCTCTTACGCCCGCGTATGGAGCAGAGGGCTACGTGATTGGTTCACGTGACCCTTCCTGCCTTCTGAAGCAGACCACAGCGGTAGAATTTCTACCCGGTTCTTCGCGCTCGTGCCACTCGTGCTATGTGTTGCTACAATACGCAATATTGACTGACGTAACTTTACCAAACTGAAATATAGCACTCCTTAATGGCCACTGCATTGTATAATTTATCGCACGAACAGCGATGTGCATTAAAAACTAAAAGATCAACACAGTTTTTGTCAAATAAGTTGCTGAAGTCCTCGTGGTAGAAGTTCAGCCTGTGGCTGCTCTACCACTTAATAATAATAAAAAAATAATAGTTTTGCGGGTTATTATTTTTTAGTTATTATGTAACTGCTTAATATTGTGTCAATGGAAATGTTTAGCATTCATTTGAAAACTCTTAACATCGAATGGTCTCTGGACAAAATTATTTTAAAATGTTTATCAACATTCTCAAGACGTAATAAACAGTGGTCTGAATTACTAATCGGCACTGTTATGTTAGTAGAGTGTACGATAGTTGGATCATCCGCCCACCTCCGTGTCAGAGTGTTTTGCACAGCGCGCCAAGACGACAGAGGCCCGTGATTCGAATCCCGGGGTGAGCACGGGTGTTCTTTGTGAGTGTCCCTTCATCAATATCATCATCACTCATATTCATATTCGCGATTAACCAAAAGTGGTAGAAAAGCGAAGTAAAATAAACCAAATCAATCATTAGTTGGATCATTCACAACAATGACGTCTACTGTTGTCCAGAGGCTTGTGATTCAGGCAGGTTTTATAATGATTTGTGTCATGCCGAAAGGTATAAAACACCAGAGTTCAAAACATTTGTTGCATAGTGAGGCATCTAATTTTCTAGCTAAAAACTGCATGGATGATGATGCTTTATTGCAAACCCAGCTGACTTCAGGCAAATAAACAACACCTGTGGCGACTAATTCCATAAGTAAATTATTAACCAAAAAAGGGCCGACCTTTCCTTCGAACTTGGCGTTCCCACCCGAAATGCCCATGCTACGCCACTGGTTCCTTCTCTAGGAGGGTTTGAGAGGCAACAACAATAAAGTACTCACATCTCTAGATCTTTACTTCTATTTAATCTGCGGGGGCAATATGCCGACTCAAGGTCCTTTTGAATGGAGCTGTAAAGTTTGACGTCAGAGGGAGGGAAGGCCGCGGAAGAAAACACAGTACACCCCTGATTAGAAAGTGAAATAATCTTGTGTAATTTTGTTGTTGAATTCGTGTGTCTTATGATTTATTTTTGTAGGATTCTCATTTCATATATGTTTGAGACAAATTCTGTCAAGTACAGTAAAATGCAATATATAAAAAAAACTGATATTGTTTTACATGTTTCCTTCCGACGAGAAGTTGCGAAAAATTACTGAGAAGACAAATTTGACATGACAAATTTTAAATTTGACCTTCATTTTTTTTACGAGAGTGCTATACAAGCGTGTTTGGAATATCACTAAATAAGGACTAAAGATTGACTCCAATCCTGTGTTGCGAATTGCTTGCCTAAAATATCGGGAAATTACTATTGTCACGAACACTAGGCATACATGCAGAAAAGCTCAAATGGAAACACAATGAAAATAAATTCTTGTAAACTGAGGTTCGTTTAAATGTTTCGGTCACATTTCAGTGCATAAAAGTGACAGGCAAATTATTGATTGTGCCATCAATGGGACTGTTCTCAAACTATATTTATCCCGACTTCTCTTATTTTACGTAACTTTTCTGCCTCTTTAGTATAATCGTAACGATAAGCATGAATGACGCTTATATAAGATTGAAGAAGGGACACTCACAAAGGAACATCCAAGCCCACGTCAGGATTCGAGCGAGTGCATTTTTTGAGAATTAGATATTTGAATAGTATGAATTTTAAAAAATGGGATGATAGAAGTGAAGCAAAAGAATTGAACTTTTCTATAATTTCGAAATTCTTCACAGTAATGCCAGGCCTCCCGCACTGGTGCAAAAATCCGAACAAGGTTAATTTCGGAATTCATTTGTTCGTGCATGAATTAACCAGCTACCAGACGGCACCACCATCGATGTTAAATCCATTTTTTCTCATTAAAAATTTAGTTTATGTATCTATTAATCAATGCTGATCACTTGTACGTGATTTTGTATTTTATTAAATGCCTTTCCCTTCTTAAACATGTATAAGAAAAATCGTATTTTTAAAGTCAATACTTCTACATGACGTAACATCGTTCCATATGATCTGTCATGGACGTACACTAACTATTTTAATAAGGATGTAGAAGAAGAAAAAGAAAAGCAATGGCTTATTGTGCAGATTTTTATTATAAAAACTGTCAGAAGTGGAATCCAGAGCTGTCTTTTTTTCGTGTTTCGTCAAATCCTGAAAGGTTAGTTATTTATGAATTATGCTCGCTCTTTATGTAAAAATCATTTACATGAAGTTAGTTTCCACCTATGATTTCCACGGAGAATAATTCCTAGCATGTCTTCGTATTCTGTATTTTGCTTCATTTAAATAAAAGGCCATGTGTTAAAAAAAACGTCTGAAAGGGTAAAGGTTCGATTTTGTAACTTAATGCTATTTATAAGTTACATAGGATGATAGGAAGCCAACGAGAATAGTGGGAATAACTTGAAGTTTGTTTGAGGTTCAGAAAAGCTCATTTGTGAATGTTATAATGCAGAAAGTTGCAAGTTATCGCGCTCCTATTTGCTACTGCATGAAGTTTATTTCTTCTAGCATATCAAACTTTGTCAACATGTACAGGAGATAAAAAAAAGCGTGTAAATATTAAAGCGATGAAACCTAAGGTAACGGTTCCTATCGTTCTATGATTTTTTATAAAATTCTCTAAGCAGGAAGACTAATTATCGTAGAATTTTAGCAATCATTGTCACACGAAATTTGAACCTTTTATATATATTTAAAATACCTAAAATATTTTACCAACATTTACACATGTGTTACTGTAAAGAACAATCCTTTCTCACTGGTGCCACGGAAGAAAGATTTTGTGTTTCAAATCACATTTTAATCTATGGGCTTTAGTCCAACACTACAGAATTATGGATGTTACTCCTATTATTAATAATAATATATTTTGTTGATGGAATCATCTAATTATACCTGTAGTTAATCTTCTTCAGAAATATGTTGTGTCATAACATTTTTCTTGGAAACACTCCCGGGAGTAGATTCCATGATCCATTCCATGACAAAAATTGCATTGTTAGCCAGTTGTAGGTTAGGCAGAAAGCTTCAGTGACTCTTTCTAAAAAAATAATGTGGTAAAACTTTGCTTCATATGTTAGGAAGTTTAGTGCAATATCTATAATATTTTTTTATTTGCATTACCACACACTGTATGGTGCCATAAGAAGTAGTTACAATGAGAAATAATGTGAAAATTGAGTAAAAATAAATCAATTGAATGGTGACAAGCTCATAAGGTTTTGCGCAATTGTTGAAGGAGCTATCATAGAATGGACCCTTATACATTTGACACTACTTTATTCACTACAGATAGTGATCTAATGCATATTCATTTTCAGTATCTTTTCATTGTGTTGACACGCTTTGACCTTAGCTCACAAACAACTCTTGCATCATGGAATTTATCTTTCTTGAGTGACATAAAATGCAGAATGCTTGGTCTTGCATAGTTATATGTTTCTAAAATATTTTTTCATCTTTTATTTTTCTTGTAGAGCTGAGATATGGTTGGAGAAAATATGGCGAAAGGACTTGAGGCACAAAACATACAAAAGTTACAGAGTTTGTAGAGACATTTTTTCAGAGAAAATGTTTATGAATTCTAATAGAAATAAGTTAGTGCATGATGTATACCCAGATGTAGAACCAAGTAAGTATATTGCATTTCTTATGGAATAACATTGTCATCAGTTATGGCTCATGCATAAGAAATGGTATTTTCCCTTTTCTTGATTAAAAAAATATATCCTTTAGAGATAAATTTTGCTTAAAGTACATAACACCTAAGAACACAATACATTGCTTGAGGATGTTAGAAACAAATGTATTTAATGTTTCACTAAATATTCCAAGCAGGGTGGATGAAAAAAGATGATATGATTTTCAGCTAAACAGTCCTGTAAAATATTTGAACAGTTTGATTAAAGGAAATAAAATGCACACATTTTTCTGTTTGAGACTACATATGTGAACCTACTATGGAAATGTTTGTTGAGTGTGTTAATGATGCTTCAATAATTTCAGTAACTTTTATTCCAGTGAAAGTCTGTAGGACCTCAATGAGATCATCATACCTTATGCAAAATATATTAATTACTAGTGATTCAATAAATATATGTATACCTAAATAACAATGTTTGTTTATTTTCCCTTACATTTGTTATTAGCAATAGAATATAATGTTTTACATTTCCACAGTATGAGTATTAAATCATTAAGAGTAATGTACTTACTCTGAAACTGTTCTCTTCTTCTGGAGTATTTCAACATGTAAATTCATTCTTGGTGAAGTATAACATGTCACCATAGTGAGTGTCCGACCAAGAAACCTATCAGTATGACACAATGGTTTGTCTAATGGAATTTCATTAACAATATTACGATAATATTCAATACAGTGGAAATTATTTGATGTAGGGTTTTAAGGATTTCTTATAGTCTTTTACTTTATATTCCATATGTTTAATGCTAACAATATGATTTATATATATAATTGGAAATGGGGCCTCCCCGATGGCGCAGTGGTAGCGTCTTCGCCTTGTAATCAAGGTGTCCCGGGTTCGATACCCGGTGGAGGCACAAGTGGTTCGGATCCCACTTTAAACTGTAGGTCTAGTCCCGATTAGCCTTACTGTGCATAAAGTGGACTTAAAACCACAAATCAATCAATCAAATCAATTTGTAATTGGAAGTAAGATGCTTGAAATGAATTTTGGGACTTTTAGGCATATGTGACCATATTGAGCCATTCAAGGTATGTGAGGAAGAATCCTCTTATCTAATAACCTTACTTGAGTTTGAACTGTTCTTTTAGGTCTACTTTATGCACAGAAAGGCTAATTGGGTTGAACCTACAGTTTAAAGTGGGATCCGAAACACTATGGGTCTCCACCAGGTATCGAACTCATACCCGAGTTAAAAAATTGGTGTGAAGAGTCCCTTGAGAAAAGTTGAACGTTATAAAGACTTGCAAAGGACATACACAAAACTACGAACTTCCTCAGAGACAGTATAAGAGCCCCGCTCTTCTCAAAAAGGTAATTACATTTGTTAAAGTGCTGTCATTATCTCCCAACCTGGTCAATAATTGGTAAGATCAAAAGTTTGAGGAAAGTATAATCTACACATTAGGTAGGAATAAGCCAATCACTTAACATTTAGACATGGCACATTGGATGGTCTAGCCCTTACAGCAAATGATCATGAGTGAGACACCTATGTTCGATACGAAGCCAAGTTAAATTTACTTCTTGATGGAAGGGATGGTATGAGAAACATCATGCACCAATGATCGACCTGATAGTGTGAAGCTTGAAAGAATGATTATCACTTTCTTTTAGTCTGGCTAGAAACATGTGTGACATTATTTAGAAGCTGATAATGAGTAGCAGGGATTTTGTCAATATGTCATCAACTATGGGTGAAACTTCGCTGTTCATTGATTCATCTCCAAGTGACATATGTCACATGTCACTTTGGTGTGAAATCTCTCTAAATTGCAAAAAATACCGATGGTTTAATTGTCATCAGCTGGAAATTTGCAAATTTCTTTTGTTTTTCAGTTAACTTTAAAATTCATGTGTAATATTTATTCTGAATGCACGGATTGTATCATCTTCAGTACTGTATTAAGTATATGAATATATAAAATACATGTCTGTGCAGGATAAGATCTTTCAGTGGCGTATTTATAATTCCATTGTGTGTGTGTTTAGGAGTGGGGGACTGGGAGTGTGCTTATCTAGCTTGATCCTACATACTCCATGACTGCTTTGTTTTGTATTTTAAGACATTCATATTTCGAGTCCAGATTTTTGTGTAACTATGAAATATGTAATGCCATATGATGAAATTGTAGTCAATATGTAGAGTGGTTGTATCGCTTGTATGATATATTCCTACTCCCATTCTAGATTAAAAATTAGGGATATTTGACAAATACTAAATGAATAAGAATGCAGTGATTAGTTAATAATATATCTTACAAACATCCACACGTTTATAGAAATGGGTTGAAATTACTCTCATGCAAACCAGAAAAGTGAAATTTTATACAACTTCGATTGATTGATTGATTGATTTGGTGTTTTAAGTCCACTTTATTCACAGTAAGGCCTATCGGGACTGAACCTACAGTTTAAAGTAGGATCCGAACCACCATGCGTCTCCATATACAACTTCGAGATGAGGTGGTTGCTATATAGGCATTCTAGGTTAAGTTGTGTAAGGTGTGACTCTATTTTCCCAAAACTATTCATTATCATCATCATAGTAGTTTTTACAGAGAAATAGACTGATAGAATTAAAACAATTACAATTTTATTCCAGAAAATATTCTGTTTGATAACTTCCCCAATGAGCTGTGTCACTCATAGCTATTATTTTATTCTATTCTCTCATGGCAGATGGCACTCAACTAGTTTCTATGTTGTATTTTCTAAAATATTATTTCATCTACAGAACACTGAATGTAAGTTATGATAGAAATTAACTGTAGTGTAAAATATTTACTTTCATGTTCAGCATAACATACAGAATCGTTTCTCAAGCTATAGGGTGCGACCCACGACTGGGTCCTGAGGGGACATTTGGTGGGTCGGGAAGTTGGGCTCGAAACTTTGTTAACTGGGTCTTAAAAACCTATTACATTAACTTACTTAGATATATTGTTTTAACAATTTAAATTCAGGCCGTGTTGTTGTAAAAGAGAAAATATATGATTATAAACTGGGTGCACACCCCTACAAAGTAATTCCGCTGGTTCCCATCTTATGGGTCCCATGAAGGTGGGTCCCCGACTGGAAAAGGTTGAGATCCACTGCTCTACAGCCCTGGAAGGGCCTTGGCCTATCAACTGACTGCCAGTCTGCCTCCCATATAGTGTTGCCCACGGGACGAGACGGGACAGGCTTTTAAAAATTCGAGACGAGAAGATTGATCATGTGTCCCGAGACAAACGAATATTTTCGAGACGAGACAGCATTTCACAGCATTTCCACGAGACGAGACAGGCCAAAGTCTCGTCTCGTGGGCAACACTACTCCCACAACCCTACCTAGAGGTGTGGAGATCTTCAACCAGTAATGGGGTGACGTGGGTTCAGCACATCGAACCCTCAGCTTTTATAGGAGATTTCCCAGACTGGGTTACGCTACTCACTTGTAGGTCCCCAATTTTCTTAGGATGGTGGTTAAGTTTGGAAAACAAGTACTGACTATATGTATATATCTTTTATTCCAGTATTTCATACCTACAAGCTGCCAGCCGATTTGTAATGGTTTCGTTAGATGAATAGCGCTAATGTTCCATCAGTAGTTTTTAATATACGTTTTATGATTTATTCTTATTTCCTGAGACAAAACCTTCGAATCCTGTCTTTTGTATCCCTGGCATTTTCAGCATCAAATCTCCCCCCTCTCAGGGTACTCCACTGATATCAATTGCAGAGAAAGTGGATGCATTTGTCTTTCGTTTTATGAAAGATGACAGATGAATGGAATTTTCTACGTTGGTAAATCAGAAGTGTCTACATCTTGCGATTGAATATGGTAGGCCTACACAAGAGAGAAAATTACAGTGACGGCACCAGAAACAGTTGCTGATATTAAGTGTGCTGTATCCTGCAGATTGTCACCCACGTTAAACTGTGCAGCAATTGTTATGAAGAGAAAGAGACAATTTGGTAAATGTTGCAACATGGCTCGAGCGCCCTTTAGAACACTTTGGGTAGCGCAATGATCCGCTCACCCCACCCTTCCATTCCTGCTTTTATTTTCTGCTAATAATTCGGGACATATCTCGTAAGGTCGAATTAATTATTTTATTTAAGTGCACATAAATGTTCTACAAGGATAAATACCATTGTTCAGTTAATGCAGGGGTCCTGGGTTCGAATCCCTGTTAGAGCTTTCTTTGTGTCATCAATTTTTCATAGCATCGTCGCGATTAGCCTAAAATTGGAAAAATGCGACGCTAAATAAACAACGACGAGGGAGGGGTAAAACGCATTGATCTACGAACAAAGTAATCGCCGTAGATAAAATCGCGATTTTCCCAAAATGTCGGAAAAGTAACGCATAATAGGGAGAATACGAAATAAGAATACTTATTACCACAGATAATACACGGACCATTTTTCATGCACAACGGAATGATTTACGTGTTGGAATTTCAGGAACTTGAAATTATTTTCCTATGTTGTGCTTCTGGGCTACTAATTCTGTATATCTCGTAACTTAGATGTAGAAATCATGCATACATAATATGTATTAACTGAACAATGGTATTTATCCTTGTAGAACATTTTTATGCACTTAAATAAAATAATTAATTCGACCTTATGAGATATGTCCCGAATTATTAACAGAAAATAAAAGCAGGAATGGAAGGGTGGGGTGAGCGGATCATTGCGCTGAGACGCATTCAACTGTCACTGCCAAGAGTAAGATATGATTGGCGGAGAGGTTGCTATGACAACGCTTTACGTTTCGAAACATCCGTAGGGTGGCTCCACATGTCCGGTTTGCTATACGCACAGATTACAAAGGAGAGATAGGAAGTAAGCGATCTTATTAATCTGTGGTAATGCTGCTACAAGCAACTCCGTGGCGCAAGAGCCGTCCTAGGGACACGGCCTGCCAATTAACTTTTCCTTGGGTGACCCGTGGTAAGCGCATCGAATCCCATCGCCGCTATTTTCTGGCTTACGAGACTGGAGCCCGCTACTGCTTCTTTTCAAGTAGCGCCTTTTATTTGCCTACTTCATTCAGAGTATTTTGCTGACTACAAATCCGCACCCCTATTCATTATTCTCCAAAACAAGTGTGTTACGTGCTTTGAACTAATGGAGTATCAGACACTCGGTAGACGGTTTCATCTTGCGGTTACAAACACGAGGGGTTGTAGTAAAGAGCCCAGCGGTCCTTCAAGGCTTTGATGCCGACTTTTGTTTTCGTCTCTTCGCGGAGCGGCACACCCTCAAATTTGCTGTCTCTCAGTTTCCAGACAAATAACCATATATGATGCCTGATTGCCTGTCCTCGGTCGAACATTAGGCAGGAAATCAGGGAAAGTTGGAGTCACAAATGGGTCGTTGTTCCTTGTTGGCGCATTTTCACTGGTGGCTTGATAAGAAAGGACAGAGTTGTCCGTTACTAGAATACAACTTTGTTATGATGCAATTTTTCTTTTTACAACAATTATGTTTTTCTTCCTTCTATTCGAGTGCAATCGCTCTTGCACAAAAAAATGAGCAAATAACTGATTTGGAAGTGCAAGGCCTTGTGCGGTGGCACGCGTCGCACACCCCTGACGGCTGCCCTGGTTGCACCTTTCGGACAGGGCCTAAGACACGCAATAGTTTAATTAGGTTAATGTTAACATTTGTTTCATATTGCACAATACCAACATTTAAATTTGACACGAGAGGCACAAACACATAAAGTCCGCGCGTTTATTATGTCCCCATCGGCAACCCTTCCATGAAACTTAACACCGGCAACAATAGCCAAACCGCTCCCGATAAGCGCGTGCACTTAGACGTTGCCACATTTTCTTTACATTTCTTGTAGTTGCAAGGCGCCTCTTGTTATTTTTATTTTTGCGCCATAACCACGTGCGGGGTTGATTTTTTTTAACTACTTAGTTGTGTTGTGTTATTTCTTTGTTGTGTTATGGTTCTATTTTGTTGCTTTGTTAGAGTGTTATGCTTTTAGTTTTTTTTCTTAGACTTTGCATAATGTAAGTTATCAACTTATCACTCACGGCTGCTAGTGAAAATCCCAAGTATGAACACAAAACTGCAGGATATTATTTCCTTCATGGAGAGCAGAGGTGCCCATCCCCCTCAAAGCCAATGGCGCATTCCCCCCCCCAAATCATGTCATGCGTCCCCCCAAAAATCATGTCATGCGTTCCTCCCCCCCAAAAAAACATCATTCGCGCCCTCAAACCATATCCTAATCCCCACAAAGTATTTAATTACGACAGCGTGTCTACGAAAAGTAACTATTTTCTTAGCTTTACAGAACACTATACTTGATCTGTCCCTCCTCTCCAAACAGGGGTGCCCATCATTCAAGACCACCCATAAAATCGTTTATCATAATCCCCCGAAAATAGTTTGGATGAATGTGTAATAGTTGATGTCTATTTGAATGATATACCATGTTACATTGTCCATATTTTTTTGATTGATCGATTTTCGAAAAAGCTTAAAGCTAGCACATTGATTGGTTAAATGTAGTAAATTAAACTATGTAAATATACATATAAACAGTATTTTTGAGTGGTTTTATAAAACTGAATTTGAGTATTTAACACAAATTGTTACACAACTTAAGATAAAGATAGAATAATTCAACCTTGGCAAACCAAATAATATGCTCCAGCCGAGCAGATTCAATTTGTTTCAGGAGACATTACAGAACCCTAGCTAGAAATTCTTAACCTCAGGGCGATAATATAACAGGGTTTCTCTTTCAAAGAACTCACTCCCACCCCCCGTTTTTCTGGGGTAAATATAATTATTTTAGTAACAAATCATAATTCATAACAATAATTACTAGGATTTTATCTTCGGTGCAAATTTAAAATTTTCCTGTGACAAGTTAGAAATGCGGATTAGATATATTTTTGTCCCAAATGATGTACCTGCTTTAAATTAAGCAGTATGCCAACACTAAGCATTATATTTTAAGAAGTGATGTTATTAATGAATATCGATATATTGCTTATGTCTTGTAATGCAGCTATAGTATAAAACTTCACATTCACCTCAGTAAAGCGCCAAACACGCATTCTAGGGAACACATGATTGCGAGTGAAGCGAGCAAGAAAATGTTTACATCCATTTCTTTGCAGGCTTTCAAGAATATTAATTTAATGGGGTGTCAATACTTTCTTAAGATCCCGAGATATTTAGTCTTTTCCAACTTCTCTTTTGGCACGTTTGGGGTCGAAAATGTGTAGATACATTATCGCTAAATACAGTCTCCAAAAATTTATAATGTTCGAACTCTCTCTCTCCAGTACAGAAATCTCTCGACAATCTAAGATTTAACACTTTATCAAGAGCTTCCTATTTCCTCCTTTAAATGTAATACTCAATCCTACCACCAAAAGTTCCATGCTAATTTTAGACAGCATTGCCTCCTCCCAAAAAATGTATTTTCAGTCTCTACACCAGCATTTCTGCAACAGTCGTAAGACAATAGTAATACACAAGAATTAGATAATCCCCCCCCTCAATTTAATGTTCAATCCCTCTCTAACTAAAATACCAGCCATAATGTAAGACCTAGAGTTGGATACTGACCCCCCCCCCACGTTTACTTCAGAATCCCCCCAGAACCCTCGTGTCAATTAAGGCCTAATATGTAAGAGTTGGATATTTCTCTCCCCCCCTTTCGATAATACCCTTAAACACTTCCTTTTTAATCTTTATCTGTATTTCTTTTCTCTTTCCATATTCTTTAATTTTGTTTCTCTGTGTGATTTCAGTTTGTTTTTATATTCTTTTATATATTTTTCACACTTCTATTGTTTATGCTGCATGATGTTTCATTTATAAAATAATACTCTGTAAATAATATACATACATATAATAATAATCATAAATATTGCAGTTTCTTACGAAGTTACACTTAAGCAATTTACAAATTCGACTTGCGTAAAGGTTAACGGAATGCATTACTTACGTAACTCGGGGGGGGGGGGGGATCCAATGACCAATATCTGCCGACTGCTGCATTATGTAAAATTATTTACCTAGTTGCACAATCTGGCAATACAAACCTCTAAACTCTCAACAGAAACTGCAAGTGAAATAGGTTAGGTCTGAAGAAAAAAGGCATGTTTCCCCCCTTTTGCAACACTAGTGGCTGCCTAAATTGTGACCTTCCCAGACATAGTGCCTCTTCCATTTATCATCATTCACCTTATGTCAGGGATAACATTTGCTTTGTCTTCTTCTTCTTCTTTTTTTTTTTTAAAAAAAAAATCACATTGCAATAATTTTTAACCCCAGATCGGGTGGGTGAAAAAAAAAAACAATGTAAGCGGACAGGTTGGGTGTCTCCGACTCAAAGTGAAAATATCTACCCTTTTGTGGTTTTGTCTTTAGGAACAAAATATGAACACCTCTTACTTCTGGACACACAACTGCTATGATTATCTGTAATTGCAACATCATGTTGTTCGCTAGTAGAAGCTGTTTCACTTGTATTGGAAGTTTTCTGACCTGTTTCCTGAAGTTCAAAGTCGTATCTGCTCATTTCACTTTCAGTGCCCGGGATGGGCATCAGAATCATTGAAGTCACTCTCAAAGAGTTTATCAATTTCTTGTCAAGTGACGTGCCATTGTGGAGAAAACTGGTCTCGTAAACACGGATTACAGCACACAATGTTCACAAAATACCACTCACACGACATACGAAACATAAGGGCTGAGAACAATGTCAATTTCGCACAAAAAAATAAAAAGAAAGTAACCTTACGCGAGTGGGGTATGTTGAAAACGTTATCGGAGATTCAGAGAAATATTACCACCTGGGTCTCTCAGACCCAGCCTGTACTTTCTAGGGTTAATGTGCAGTACATGTATATATCCAGATTATCCTAAATTAGTGTTGTTCCATCACATTAAGATTAATGCGGTTTTAGTGTAATTTTATTTCAATTTCATGAATTGCATTAATTACATAATAGGGGTCTGAAATTTGGAGGTAAGGTGTCCCATGTATCTTTGGTGCGAGTGGTCTCAGATTCAATTTCCAAAGGGAGTCCCAAAATTTCAGCAATGACCTGGCATGCATTGTGAGGACAACTGGGGAGATATTTCTCAAAAGCCATATAACAGTGGTGATGGAACTTGTGCTGACCATGCGTCACCTAATGAAAAAGCAGTTTGGCATGTCCTGGCCCCCCGAGGGCTGCTATGCCACAGTGTGTGTGATTTTTTTTTTTTAAAAAAAACACATACTTACTTACCTCTACCTGAAAATATCTCTGTGGATAACCTGTTCCATTTTGCTATTCCTCATTAGAGTTGGAAGTGGTCGGAAAAAACTAGCTTTTTTGGGAAAAAATGTTTTTTTTTCCCGCAGCTTTTTGGTTGAGCTTTTTTCACAAAAGTATCCCAAATGAATGAAAATGCAGGAGTTGGCAGTATTTTTCCTGTTCCATGGTTTTCGTTTATCTCCCTACTGTAAAATAGACACTAATTTCTAAATACAAAATACAATTTACAATATGAAATTCGTAGCTAGACAAAAACAGTGTTTTCAAGAAAGCTGGCTTTTTTAAATGTTATCTTCATATTTCGGTAGGTTTATTAAATATATTTATGTTGTTTAAACATATTCAAATAACTAGAGTAGTTTTGTATATGTTTTTAATAGAACCTAATAGTATGATATGATTTTCAATGCTTGAATTTGTTATACAAACACGTACATGAAGCAAAAAAGAAAATACTGCTCTACCTTTTGAAAATCTGTATCCAATCTCTTTACATTTAATTTTGTGTTCGGTAATATATATTTGTATTCTGGCTTTCCAGTACATCATGTATAATTTGGTTAAATGGCTGCTAAACCTGGTCACGGAGCAACTACCGATGTATTTTCCCTGCTTGTTGCAGTGATTCTCGACCTTCGTGAGACCACAGCACAGTAAATTTATTTCTTACAAGTCGATGCCCTGATCCCAACAATTTCACTCATAAATACATTTCTGATCTTTAAAGTTTACATGGAAATTAATATGCAACCTTAATTAATATTAATATATCAAGTATAATCATAGTTCCAATATGTATAGACTTGCGGTCAAATATAAAATTAGTTTTAAATTTGTCAACCCCTGGGTGCAACGGAAATATTGCAGCCCGTTGGTTGAAAAACACTGGCACTAAAACTGAAGTAGAAGCAAATAAGACTGGCTGCAAATGGCAAAAACTATAAAAGAAATCTGGAGTGGACCTACAGTTTGAAATGAGATCCGGAGCACTCTGCCTCGGACCCCTTTACAGCATTACTTTATTCTACTCCACAGGCCCATTCATGATTATAAAAGGAACATTCTATCAAAAAGCAGGCCTTTTCGATCAACAGTATTTGCAATTTGTTCTCTGTGATTAACAGGCTAAATGAAATCTTAATCTCTGATGAAGTAGCTAACAATCTTGTTAATTATAGATAATATTCCGACCATAACAACACATGGCAGTGTGGGGGCGAGGGGGTCACATTGAAGTGACAAGTGACATGGGCACCTTCAGTCTGTAAGAAAGCATCCACCACGCATGCACAAACAAGACGGAGGCGACATGATGCATGCCATTGAAGGGCCTTTCAGACCGAAGTCACAGATGACAAGCGGCACAGGCTTCTTCAGTATAAAGCAAAACATTCACCATGCATGTAAGAAAAACAGACCGATGCAACCGTGCACGATGCATGTCATTGAGAATAGTGAGAGCAACATGCAAGTGACATGTTTAGCTCATTTTCACACTTCAGTTCAAAAGGTTGAATGGATTACTGCTTCCAAGTGACACATGTCACTTGTTGTTTCGGTATGAAAGTTCCCTGAGAAAACGGTACAGGTCATGTGACAAGCGACACTTTCAGCTAATGTTGCTTCAGTTCGAAAGGTTGCATTTACTTCTAAGGGTTGGTTCCCAAGAGCCACGTGTCGCTACCATTTCAAAGCTCTGTTAAACAGGATACATACACATTCACGTAATACGTATACTTCTGCATGTGTGTTGTGAACAGTAAAGATTTTTAATTGTCCTGAAACATCGAATATTTTGTTGTTTCATATTTTATGAGATCAACATTTTAATTGAGACACAAACATGTCAAAGCCTGTTTTAAGTCAATTTCATGGTCATTAGGACTTCACATTTAGTTTTAACCCTAGCTTGCCTGTGCCGTAGTAGACACTTACATACCAGGTGGCGACTCCCAGGCCACACTTTGTCTTATCACTAAATTTCAAGAAACCATTTTATAATTGAATCACCGCTTCCTTTGCTGATTATATATGTGCAGTTATTTATTAATTATAATAATTACAAATATTACTATCATTAATAAAAAAAATAATAACCAATTATTTCATGAGTCTCTCACATATATTTTATCAGAAAATCCATAATAATTTTTATTAATGATTTTTAGTTTGCAGAAGTGCAGTTGTTTATTAAATATGATAATTACAATAATTGCCATTATAACCAACCAATTGTACACTGTCACTGACTGGCATCAGTGTCTCAAATAAGACACATTCAAAGATGGCGCCTGATATGTTCCCAAAGTTCATTTTGCCTCTTAATTACATAACATTTATGTTTTTATAAACAAAAGTAATAGAGAAATATTGGGAACATCCTAGGAAACGAATGTAATTTATTTTCAAACAGTTGTAAAACATACATAATAGAGGTTTTGGGCCTGGAAGGCCCTACACGGTAAGCTAGGGTTAAAATTGTATCTGAACCACTATGCAATATGTGTCCACTGGGATTGGCCAATATCTGTCTCTTGACTGCTACATCATTTAAATTTATTTTAGCTAGTTGTAAAATACGTCACTACAAACCTGTAAACTCATAATAGTAACTTCAAGTGAAATAGGTTAACTGTAATTGGTAAAAAGCCAAAATTTCAGTTTTTTCCCCCAAAAAGTCAGCTTTTTATCGAAAAAAAAAACCGCCTCTTCAAAAAAGCCGGCTTTTTATTGGAAAAAACCGCCCCTTCAAAAAAGCCGGCTTTTTTGCAACTCTGTTCCTCATTTACATGGAAGATGAGAAATCGGCACACAAATGTACAAAGACATTACTTTATTGTTTCCTTTTCACTACTTAAATAATAAACAAGAAAAGGCACAGGTCCAACACTATCACATATGTATTTCACCACATAGCCCTTTGCACTCCTGCTAGTTTATTATAGTCTGCTAAATGCCTGAACACAATCCTACTGAGTCTCCATCTGTGAACAACACCACGTGGTCTAGACGTCAAAGCACATCTCTTTGTTAGCCTCGACATGCAGGAGTCACGAGGAAAAGCTGCAATTTCCTGATCTGCTATTTCCTGCAATGAAAAGTTTATGTATCAGTCAAGAAACTCACGTTTTCACTGTATTCAAACATATGGAAAACTATTATCATTACAAATTAATGATGGCTTTGAAAGTAATTCTAGAACGTTACTATGTTTTTGTGGTACACTTTCACTAGACATTTGTAAATTGGACAACTCGAAATAACAACTCTTTTTTCTTAAATATTTAATTTACAAAAATAGGAAGACAGACAATTAGAATAATAATTTTTAGCCTATGTATGATAAAAGTTGCTCGCCAACTGAAAGTACTAGGGAGTTCACCACAACACATACACAGAAGTGGTGTGATAACATTCCTGCCATTAGGGTTCTAGGGTTAACTTTCTCTTTTGAAAAAGAGGCGATGGAGGTTCTTTGGTAGTTTGTTCTTGAGTGAACAGTGCGTAGTCACAAAATTTTCACAGGGTTGTATGCTAAGTTTTGTGAAATGATAAGTGGAGGTCATGTTTTCATAAACTTTGAATTATGTTTGCAATAAAATGGATGAAACCAAGTAACTTTACAAAAAAGTCAGTCATGTTAGAATACTGATGATCTACCCACAAAAGAGGCACACTACATAAGAGTAGGCATTTTTAAAAGAGAAAAAGACGTGAAACATATATTTTAATGATTGCCTTTAAATGTAAATGCTACAGTACAGGATGTTATTGTATTTCATTTTCTTGAAATTGCATTTGTGAATTATCAGTTTGAAAACTTAATAATAATGCCAATTACACAAAAAAATTAAAACTTGAAATGAGCTTATGTTACTCAAGACCGGAATACAAGGTTATGTTAAAATTAACTGCACACTTTTACAAAATTATTGCAGCACCCAAATGGGGATAGAATGCTGACGTGCATAATTTATTCACACCCTCTCCCCTTCTCAATATCATGTTCCCTGACCATGAGAAACAAAAAATATTTACCGTAATAAGCTCACAGAGGTAATGGCCAAATTACATAAATAAATACACTAATTATAAGCTTAACAAGAGGGTAATAACCTACAGTCTTGGGGATGAATGATGATTACATGAAAATGAAGGTCACATGCAAAGGAATACCCATGAAGGAAACTATTCGTGAATAGATTTTGAGCTACGAGCTATCACTGAAGTAGTGCTATGGCATGTTCTTTCACTTCATCTCACCTTACAATGAATGGAAAAGTATCAGACATTCTTTTTAATCATCAGAATGCATAAATAACAATAGTTCTGATGAAATGTTTGGACTTTTCATTATTTTTGGGGTCGCCCAAATACAACACTGTCTTTCAAATGAAACCACTACAGTAACTGACGTTTACGTGGGTGGTGATGAAACTGGTCTACTATCCAACCCTTTCCTGGAAACTGACAGAGCTGATTTCAAGTTACAAAAAAGCTGAAAGCTCGTTATTTTTACTGTTAATAACAGAAATAAATTTCAGTTAATATTTCAATACAATAACCAAAATTAAAACTTGATTCAAAGCACTGAGTATAAAATACAGAAAGCAGGTTATGTTTTTTCATGTTCTGCCATTCAATCCAAAGAATAAATGGTTCCACAGTTTTCAAAATTCCAAAAATAAGAAACTTTTTATAAGCTTTTTCTTGAACAAAGTGTGTAAAAGTTAACAAGAACAGTGGCACAGGAATGTACCCCCTTTCGATAATTTGAGAGACGCAACTTACACATTAAGAATTTTCTTGAAAATAGAGATGGTAATGAGACAAAAAAAGTCCCTGTTTCCTCAAATTCCGAGACGAGACTGAAATAAATATCTACAACATCAAAGCGAGACGATTTCGTTTGAAACTCTGGTATCATATTTGAAGAAATTGCTTAAAATACATTTATATTACTATATGACTTATCCAGACATACCAAGCGTATATCTTATTGATTTTTCAAGTAAATCGTATACAGGGTGATTCTAAAGGTATAGTACAAACGAAAACCACAGATACCTCCCATGAAATAGAGACGAAATTTCCTCTTCCACTTTGCCGAGAGATGCCTCCGTGAGAAGCTAGACAACGCCGAAAACGTGTGAAAATGAACTTCACACCTCTGTACAGCCAGTACCAGTGAAGATAGAAAGGCGGAACAAACGAAGTCAAAAGGAACACCAAAGTCGCCCATCCGAAAAACACTAGGCGGCAGCTGCGCAACGCATGCGCATGGGGTTCCACAAAGGAAATAGGAGTGTCCCGCAAGACAAGTGAAGGGAAAGGGTAGCGATCGACAACGGTAGGGAGAAAAGAAGCTATGAAGCATGAAGTAACAATTGCACAGCGGGAAACAAACACCATGACTGAAGCAGTGCAGTCGAGAAAAGTAGTGCGGGATTGCAGAACCACGGGAGGAGGACGTAGGATGTAAAAACACACCGAGAATGCAAGCAAAGTGGTCCGTGACACTCGACAGGCAACAGACGCGTACATGGTTTGGTGCAGAAATGGCGGCGCTGGCGGTGCAGCGCAAGGGGAGTCCCCAAAACACAGTGGGGAGACACCACAGCAAGAACAAAGCACGGTGCAACAAAAGAGAAAGAGGACCGGACGGGGAATGGTACCTGCCAAGGAGACAACAAATGCGGGACGAGGGATTCCCCGTAGCAGCGCCGAGGGGATGTCACACAGAGGTCGTGCGCCAGAAGGACAAACACAGAAACTACGGGCACAGGAGGTTATTGCTAATGAAAGGTGCACGTACAGATAGGACCACGTACCCCGTACTGACGTTGTAACAAACGTCGTGATGGGGCCCAATCAGCCTCTTAGAAATGAAGCCGGAGGCACATCGCTGGGTGGGAGCGGGCGAAAGGCTGCTGGAGTGTCGTACGGACCCCACCACTCCGTACGGTGGACGACACTAATGGACGAGGTCGGAATGTTTCCATCCCGATCACCAGGTCCACCGTTCCCAGACCTGACGCGGCTGCTTGCTTCCGAGCGCAACCCCAGCCGAACAACTCGAGTCCCTCCTCGGCCGCAGCCTTCCGCTCCGAAACCAAGCGTGGCCTCACACCACCGCAGCCGCACACTGCCGCGTGGGTGTGAGACCGGGCCGAGCAAGGCTGGACAGATAAACTGCGTGGGACAATCGTGTAATGAAGCTACGTGGGGGTATGCACGTCTGTTCAACTGCTGGGTTACCCCACATTGGTGTACACAAACACCACACGCTCGTACGTAGTGCTCCCCGTCGGCTCGAGCAAAACGGACGAAGTACGTGTTGTGGGTGAATGGGGCAAGAATGAAGGACGCTACATGTGTTCCACGATGACAAGGCCCCAGAGTACATGGCCCCACCTGACGGCAGTGGTCAGGTAGTGAAGAGCACAGGCACGGGTGGCTCAGGAACGTCAGCTGATTGTACCACAGCGCCGTGCGGACGTGTGGGCTGATTGGAAGTGTAGCGTCAGGGAGCGTGTCAGTGAAAGAGCCGGTGCGGTGGTGGTGTGCTTGACGTACGACAATTGAGTACGTTGTTTCGAAGCCGTTGTGACCAGTGTGTGTGTGTGTGACACCTGTGCACTGCAGTACAGTATTCCATAATTGGCACTATCCTCACCGTACCATGGAACGCTACACATTTGTAGAACTGAGGGACATGCATTTTGTCTACGGCCTTGCAGATGGCAATGGCCGAGCAGCTGCACGCCTTTATCGCGGACGGTATCCGGAGAGGCGACAACCCGACAGCAGGTTGTTTTCGAACGTGCACCGTACCCTTGGTGAATCGGGTGTGTTACGTGCAGGCCATCATGTCGGTCACCCAAGACATGTGCGCACCGCGGCGGTCGAGGAGGACGTACTTGCTCGCGTGGACGACACACCGTCCACTAGCACCCGTAGCATTGCACGTGCAGTGGGAGTATCACAGTCGACAGTGTGGCGTGTCCTTCATGATGATCTGCTGCATCCCTATCATCCACAGCGAGTCCACGCGTTGCAGGCTGGGGATTACCCACGACGTGTGGAATTCTGTCAACGACTGTTGCAGTTTTGTACCGACGATCCCCGTTTTTTGCGCCATGTGCTTTTCACGGACGAGGCAACATTCACCCGTGAGGGCATCTTCAATTGCCGAAACAGCCATGTGTGGGATTATGAAAATCCACATGCAGCAGTCGAGGTGCACCATCAGACCCAGTTTGCAGTGAATATCAGGGCAGGTATCATCGATGAACAGATTATCGGTCCATACCTGCTGCCACCACGTTTAAATGGCCGCCTCTATCGCACCTTTCTTGCATCAGTCCTTCCAGAGCTGCTAGAAGATGTACCCCTCAACGTGCGACATCGTATGTGGTTTCAATTGGATGGAGCGCCTGCACATTTTGATGGCACAGTGCGAACCCTTTTGCACCGTACCTACCCACAGCGCTGGATCGGCAGAGAGGGCCCCGTCCCCTGGCCCGCCCGTTCGCCTGACCTAACACCAATGGATTTCTTCTTGTGGGGCCATGTGAAAACACTCGTCTACGAGACCCCGGTGCCTGACAAGGAAACATTGGTAGCGCGGATACTTGCAGCATCGGCCGAGGTGCGTACCATGCCAGGGATTTTTGATAGGGTTCGCCAGAATTTCCTGCGACGCTGCAATGCCTGCATTGAATGTGGTGGTCGTCAATTTGAGCAACTTTTGTAACAACGTCAGTCCGGGGTACGACTACGTACTACGTACTATTCCTATCTGTAAGTGCACCTTTGCGTGGCAATAAACCTCCTGTGCCCGTAGTTGCTGTGTTTGTCCTGCTGGCGCACGACCTCTGTGTGACATCCCCTCGGTGCTGCTACGGGGAATCCCTCGTCCCGTATTTGTTGTCTCCTTGGCAGGTACCATTCCCCGTCCGGTCCTCTTTCTCTTTTGTTGAACCGTGCTTTGTTCTTGCTGCGGTGTCTCCCCACTGTGTTTGGGGACTCCCCACGCGCTGCATGTGTTTGTTTCCCGCTGTGCAATTGTTACTTCATGCTTCACTGCTTCTTTTGTCCCTACCGTTGTCGATCGCTACCCTTTCCCTTCACTTGTCTTGCGGGACACTCCTATTTCCTTTGTGGAACCCCATGCGCATGCGTTGCGCAGCTGCCGCCTAGTGTTTTTCGGATGGGCGACTTTGGTGTTCCTTTTGACTTCGTTTGTTCCGCCTTTCTATCTTCACTGGTACTGGCTGTACAGAGGTGTGAAGTTCATTTTCACACGTTTTCGGCGTTGTCTAGCTTCTCACGGAGGCATCTCTCGGCAAAGTGGAAGGGGAACTTTCGTCTCTATTTCATGGGAGGTATCTGTGGTTTTCGTTTGTACTATACCTTTAGAATCACCCTGTATATTGTTTACCGTAATTGCAAAGTGAATCCATTTGTGACAATTGCGAGCCTGTGATGCCCGGTTTCATCTATTCAGGATAAAATTCCATATTTCGACTTTCCGCAGCGTCGAAACAAGTTGTAAAGCAGAGAAACGTTATTAAGAAAAGTCTTTCCTTCAATGACATATATTGATGAGGGAGACTGAGCAAACGTTAAAATCCATGCTAATACGTTGTAAAACGCTGAGTGGTGACAACAATGTACGTGTTGCTTATACTAAACATTTCGTGGGTCAGGACGAAATATTTCGCCTTGTAATCAAGGTGTTTCACATACACAGTGCTTTGGATTCCACTTTAAACTGTAAATTCAGTATCGATTAGCCTATCTGACTTAAAGTGAATCCAGAATAAGCTTTAACAACGTCTGAGTGGAAACCGAAACAAAAATAAACACAAACAAGAACGAGAAGGACCTCACCAACCACACACAAGACGAGATGAGAATGTGACAATTCTCGACTCGTCGCATCGCGATATCATTCCTACGTGAAATGAAATGTTTCCTAGACATAAAAACAGGGTGCAATTTGCGATTTTATCAGAGGAGGGAGGATTTATTTTTACCTTGTATTAGGTATACTTACAATTGGACATTAATTGCTAAAAATTTAATTTTGATATCGAATGTAACACAAAAGCCATTTTAAGTTAAACTCTAAAGTCAAACTGTAAGAAAATTACATTAGTCAGATAAATACACAAGATAAATGAGACACACTGCAGATTCGCCGGTTTGCCAGTTGGCTTGTCATGGGCACTGTGATACTTAGGTTTGATCCAATTTCTTGCAAATTTTTCTGCATGAAAGCAATGCACTGGGGGTCTAAGGAAAGGAAAAGTAGGTACAAAACTTCTAAAGGATTTCTCTAATGATTTAAGACGATGTTTATGGCATTGAACCCGTTTTCATATTCAGCTGTAGATACTGGTAAATTTTGGGATTGGAATCACAAGGTCTTTGAGTGAGATGGGAATGTTTGAGTGATTGGTTTGGTTTATTTTACTTCACATTTCTTCCACTAATCGCGAAGATGATGATGAGTGATGATATTATGAAATTGATGAAAGGACACTCACAAATAACACCTACTCCCAGGCCGGGATTCTAACCCGGGACTTCTGGCGTCGTAGCACGATATCGTATCGTACCCAAGGTATTGGGTGAGATGTATAAAGTCTTAGCATAGCAGGTAGCAGAGATAGGAATGCTGAATAAGTAATCAGACAAAGGTTGGGTGATTGACTTGGAAGGCGTATGTGGCATGAGTGTTGGAATTGTCAGGAGGTGTGATCAGTGGGCGAGAATACGAGAGAGAGTAAGGTCTGCGGATTGTGAGAGAGAAGAAAAGTGGAGAACGATTATTGGACGATGGTGTGTGATTGAATCGATGTCTGACAGGGAGGTCAGACAAGTGACATTTGAGAGGACAAGTGTAGGAACAATCATCATCTATTTGTACGGCAAGTAATATCCTTTTCTAAACCAATCCATATCGGTTCAGTCATGGAGAGTATAAAACCCATATCTAACCTAAGTTAATTTCTATCGCCATTCCTTTAAATGTAACCTCTTGCATTTATCACATTTAGGTCAAGCGAGTGATAGCCATCTGAGAGATGAATGAGAAATAACTACATCACCCAATTCAATCTAGAGGTTCTTGGTTCGATCCCAAACGCAGCATGGGAGTTGCGTTACGATATGCTAACTACTCCGCCACGGAGGCCGGCGAAATGGGAATGTGTTTTGGATTTTCTTTGTAGATGTGATAAAGACTATTTCATTATTATTATTATTTAACTGTCACGCGCACATGCTTTTGCTTACTTTAAAGTTCACATTTTCACATAAACGAGAAACTGACATGTCACCTTAAAACACACGCAAGTATTTGCTTTTAATACCGCTACATATGAAAAGAAACCTTGACCGACTCTTCATATTGTCCAGCAAAGATGGAAAAGAATAAAACAACTTTCGAGAGTATGATTTTCCTTGCTTACTCCGACATCTGAAGGATTTTGAATTTGTATTTGTAATGATCGTACTTTCAGTGCTTGAAGAGCGTCATTAGGTACAGGTAATTATATAACAAACAAATGCTTTATCAAATGTTTTACAAATGTTCCAAAGTTTGACCTCTAACAAGTAGATCGGGGACCATCTCAACCCAGTTTTTTTTTCAATACAACGCCCTCTAGATATGTGAGTAAATATCGAATATAAGGCTTCTAAAAGGCATTGGATGTGGTATGTAGTATGGGACTTTAAAATTAATGAACTGGACTGAAGTGGAATTCTAAGTATATAAATATGATATATTCAATAATATGGTATGTATATCCAGTGGGTGACATGATCCTTGTTGGGATGGCCCAAGATAGAGGAGGGTGGAATCCTCCTTACCCCCTTTAATCTCACACTGTCGAACTACTGATTTTCCGTTCCATTAAATTCAAGATGGGCACAGGAGGAGGTCCAGAGCTTCGGAATTGTTATCTGGTCTTAAAATCTGTTTTCTAAATAAAGCAAACAAATAAAAATCATTTATGCAAATTTTGCATTTATAAAAAGGAAATACGTGTGAGCTGTTCTAAAATGGAATATTTCCCATGGCTTCACATTATACCTAGGTATAGGTAGGTTCATGTGGAGTACATACACCGTGTGAGGCACCTAAAAGTACCACCTGAAATAGCGAAGAAACCAGAAACAGTAGCGATGTGAGGTTTGCGGGAAACAATAATATCAAATGGGGCTCGTAAATCGGAGGTATGGGGTGGGTCGAAAAATATCGACAAATGGGGCATCTGGAGCAAAGTCATATTTTTTTAAATGGAACGATATACAATAACATGCATAATATAAAAGAGCACACGCAGAGAAACACAACGCCGTTGGTCTCATGCACCTACTGCACATAGGAACGAAGATATGGCCATGTGAAAATATGTAAACAAACAAACAAGTGGCCCACTTGACCGTCAGTACCACGGCATGTACAAGTATGAGATATCGGAAGCCATTGGACAAGATGAAGACAGAACGTGTTAAAGGAAGAAAAAATACAGTAGACATCGTCAGCACCATGTATTAGACAGTGTTACAGCATAATGAAAATGACCATGACAGTATGTCGAAGAACCACTGCGTAAGAAGCGAAAACCTGTCAAAGTGGTGGCCGTCAGCTGCGATACAGGCAACGAGGCGCCCACGCAAAGATCGTTGCACAGAATGTCGCATCTCGTAGGGAATGTCCCTACAGGCCGCAGTAATGCGGTGTTGCATATCCTCTGGAGTTGTTGGCACATCCTGGTAGACAATGTCCTTCAGCTTTCCCCACAGGAAAAAGTCTAACGGTGCTAAATCTGGGGAACGAGCCGGCCATTTGACAGGCCCTCCACGTCCAATTCAACGATTTGGAAATGTATTTTCCACACATGCTGTAGTGCGTCTTGCACTGTGAGCTGGGCACCCGTCATGTTGGTACCACATGTCCCTCCTTGTCTGAAGTGGTATGTCCTCCAATAGTACAGGCAGTTCATGTTGTAAAAACTGTATGTATCGGTCAGCATTCAGTGTCCCTTGTATAAAAAAAGGGCCAATGAGATGTTCACCCACTATACCACACCACACGTTCACACTCCATGGGCGCTGGCGTTCCACTTGGCGAAGCCAATGTGGATTTGTCACCGACCAACAGTGCATGTTCCTTAGGTTGACATTTCCATGATTGGTAAAAGTTGCCTCGTCAGTGAAGAGGATACGTGACAAATCGGGTGTGTCGTGTCGTAACAACCATGTGGAAAACCGAACACGGTCCACAAAATCATTCCCGTGAAGTTCCTGATGGAGGGAGATATGATATGGGTGAAACTTGTGTGTGTGTGCAGAATGCGCAATACACTTCGCTGACTCATCCCAGCATCCCTGGCAATTTCACGGGAGCTAACGTGCGGATTCACAGCAACAGCGGCGAGAACATTTGTTGCACCTGCCTCACCTGTAGTTGGCTTGTTCCGCACACGTGCTCGTGGTGTTACACTTCCGGTGTCTCTTAATTTAATAAATAACTTACCAAACAGACGTCGAGATGACTGTCGTCTGTCCGGATATCTCTCTGCGTACACACGGTAGGCTTCTGAGGCATTCTTTCGGCATTCCCCATAAATCAGGATCATGTCCGCTTTTTCTATGTTTGTGAACACCATAATCTTCGCTCTTACCACTACGACTGCTTGCTATGAACTAACACGATCTCGTGGACCTGCTATCAAAACTTGCTCTGCGTAAAGGCAGTTCTGTCAGGCACCTGAGAAGTCTTACATGCCGTGGTACTGACGGTCAAGTGGGCCACTTGTTTGTTTGTTTACATATTTTCACATGGCCATATCTTCGTTCCTATGTGCAGTAGATGCATGAGACCAACGGCGTTGTGTTTCTCTGCGTGTGCTCTTTTATATTATGCATGTTATTGTATATCGTTCCATTTAAAAAAAATATGACTTTGCTCCAGATGCCCCATTTGTCGATATTTTTCGACCCACCCCATACCTCCGATTTACGAGCCCCATTTGATATTATTGTTTCCCGCAAACCTCACATCGCTACTGTTTCTGGTTTCTTCGCTATTTCAGGTGGTACTTTTAGGTGCCTCACGCGGTATATATATGGGAGGATGAATTTTGTACCCCCCAAATAAAATACGTTCCTGTGCCACTGAACAAGAAACTAGAATAACTGTATTTCAGTATGCAAACTATGTAAGATGTGAAAAGATAATGAAAAATAATTGTGCTGAATATTCATTCATTTGGTGGATCGAGTAAAATTCTCCCAGAGCGAGGGTATAATAATACATTTGGAATAAAATTGCTTTACTTTTTATTAACTTATAGTAGTGATTGAACAATAATAATAATAATAACCATGATAATCATTATTGCTATTATTTCTACTATTAAGTTTTATAAATTGGCTGACACCCTACAAAATGTTCTGGTGACGCCCATGGAAGTGTGCATCAACGCTCACTTATCTCCAGTCCTGGACTTGAAAGTGGCAACTTTGGTGACAAGATTGAAGCCGACCGCTTCACACTTGACAACCAAAGCGACACAAACATTAAGTTTCCTTGTGCATGATATAATTTTTGCAGGTGCATAGGTTTATTATAATGTACTGAAAAATAATGCTAATTTTGAATTTGAATTTGAATTTGAATTTAAAATTTTGGGAGCGTCAGCACTTAGGCTATTTTGCTCCCGTCACATTATACGGGGTCCAGCCCCTTACCATTACAAATTACAACTCAAACGTTGCATAACTAAAACTTTAAAACCTTAAAATGTTCTGACTTGTTAAAAGCTGAGGCTGTAAACGCGCACTCAGCACACACATGGACATAAAACAGGACAACACACACAAAATTATACTGGCCATAGCGCCAGTCGCCAGAGCCTCGTTAGTCTCTTGTCCAGGGTGCACTACATGGAAGTGAGGTTGACTTTTGGGTGCACTACGTGGAAGCAGCACCCCTTACACCCCAATGCTAATTTTAGATGGCCACATTAGTGGAAAAAAAGAACGTCTCCTTACATGCATGCAACCATGGCCAGATAATCGAGTACTCACTACCATTGACGGATGTAATACTACATAATACATTTGTTGTATTCCAACAAACAAAAAATGTTCGATCAACACAGGGTACTAACAGAATCCTTCAGTGGATCTGTACAATACCATTTTCCAAATGGCTAAAGAATAAAATAAAGTTTAACACAAATTAAGCTAATCGGAACTGGATTTGCTGGAAACTGGAATCTGCGGCGCCGGAAATTGAATATTGGACGTCTCGATTACAAAACAATCACATAATATTACGTCAATGTAGGATAAAGTATGGAGAGAGAGATTACACGCAAACTTTCTTTAATGAAGATAAATCAAAAATATCTAGGTCACACACATATACAAGTTTTTCCGAAGTTTGTGACAGTTTTGTTCTTGAAAATAAATTCTCTACATTTATTTCCTTTTCAAATCGTTGCTAATAATCTTACAAGCACTGTACGTAGAACTGCGTGCGCGTTGCAAAAACTGCAAACGCTATCGGCTAGGAATCAAGAAGCCCCAGGCTCGATTTCCAGTGGAGGTAGCCTCTCCGATGTTATTGATGTTGTAACGTCATCGCCTTGAAATATGCAAGTCCAGTCTCGATTAGCTTATCGCAAAGCGGACATAAAACAAAAGTGGCTGCATTTAATATGTAGAAAATCTACACATTATACAGGGTGAGTCAAAAGTCTGACAACGTCTGCCATCTTGGTGACTGCCATCTTGGATCCAACTTCATTTCTTTAAATGGGAAGGGGGGTATGTGTGGTATCGTTTTGGGCTAAAATATCACCAGGAATTAAGTGGTGAAGTCAGATTTATGAAAACTTTAATGATAAGGAAGTTATAGGCAAATTAAAGTTACACAATGTGTTCAATATGTTGTCCTTCTTGTGCTATGCACATGTTGAGACGGTTCTCCCATGCTCTGTGGACACGGAGCAATAGCTCAGGTGTGATATGTGCACAGGTATCCAGTATCCGTTGCTCCAAGTGACCCACATCCCGAATCTTTTCGGCATACACGATTGACTTCACATGACCCCACAGGTAAAAATCAAGTGGGGCAAATCTGGTGATAGGGGAGGCCATTCCACTGGCCCACGTCGACCAGGGAACTGGAGGTGCAGATAGTGACGAACCTGTCGCCCATAATAAGGGGGTGCCCCATCCTTCTGTAAATATGAGGGGAAGCTGCCATCCTCCGTCGAAACTGACGAAAAAATGTGTTCTTCTAACAATTGCAAGTAGCCCTCTGCATTTAAATTGTCATGAATGAAGAATGGGCCAATGATTAATGTCCCCCCAGATCCCGGCCCGCACCATAACCTTCCCAGCACCAACCATATTGCTCGGATCTCTCCACAACGTGTACTCGGAGGACCAATACAGCATGTTCTGTTTATTCACTTCCCCATTCACATAAAAATCTGCTTCATCAAAATTCAGAATATGCAGTGCAAAGTGTGGGTCCTGGCGAATTTGCTCTACAGCCCATTCACAAAACTGCACTCTCCTACCACTGTAACGTGCGACACTGGGTTCCGTTCGTTGAAATCACGAGTTACAGAACGGGCACTTCTGCCCCCCACCTTGCATATGCCCATAACTTCATTATCATTAAGTTTTCATAAATCTGACTTCACCACTGACTTCCTGGTGAAATTCTAGCCCAAAACGATACCCCGAATGCATCCTTTCCCATTTAAAGAAATGAAGTTGGATCCAAGATGGCAGACGTTGTCATGACATGCACCAAAAAAGTTTTCCCCCTAGGCCTAACATTTTACTACCATGACCAATTGCTGTAATCTACATCCCCTTTCATTTTATAAGGGGTGGTCAGGGACTTTTGACTCACGCTGTATTTCCAATGTTACGTCCTATGATATACTTATTCTGGACTCATGCATATTCTGTGGCCCTCCCAGAAAATAATTCTGGATCCGCCTATGCCCACTACAAATGGGTACTCTATACACACATGAGACGGCAAAATTGTTTTATTGTTACTTGTTTTATCGCAATTTTTTTAAAACAAGAATATTATATGACATTCACCTAACGTTTCCTGCTTTCGAATGAGAAATAGCAACTCGAAATTTTGGACACTTATCAATAAATAATAACAATGATGTGTTGCTTACTACTAGATACTCTGTTTTGGGAGTCTTGCAGCTACCTGGATGAGAATTTTAGTAAGTATTCCATATTTTCTTTTTTTACAACATGGAATGCATTTGATTTGACTTTCGTTATTAGCGTGGCTTTTCTGCCATTTTGGCTCATCGCGACGATGAAGATGAGTGACATGAAATAGATGAGAAAGAACACCCACGTCGGGATTGGAACCCAGCACCTTGGCGTCGTAGCGGACTATGCTAGCCACTCCGTCACAGAGGTCGGCAACACGGCAATACATAAATATGTTTTAATTTCTTTACAATGGAAAATAAGATGTCGTTTATCTTAACATGTAAATGCGTTCAACTTCAGACAAGGATCAAGGAAAATTTGAACTGTTTGGAATATAAGTTTTCACCGGCAAGAAATGTTAAATATATTTTAAAAATAATATTATGTGAAGCCGGTGAGGGGAAGTCAACTTGGAAAGGTGCAATTCTACAAATCAACAACTTCTTCAGAAATAAGGAAAAAAATATGAAAGGGGCGGCGACATTTGAAATTTTGCCCTGCATGCAATAAGTGTATTTATTTTCTTGAGGAAAATAACAAATTGTAATTCAGGTACTTTTTTTTAAAAAAAAGTAACTTCGCAGGGTGGCTACTTTCGGACCACGATAAAATTCAAACCGGTTTTCAAGGCGAACTTTCCAAAAATTCAAGGGCACAGGGTCAACGAAGTTAGTAATAAGTTGTGTTTTATACAGCGTACATTGAAACACTTGTAGATTGAAATATACCTTCTGCAAATATGATGTATAAAGAAACAAACTGCCGGAGTACTAATTGAGGCGAGTGTACAAGCAGATGTTTTATTTATTTCAATCTCATGTATTACCGCTTCTCACCCCCTCCACACACACATAAACAACATAAAGAGTTTTGTGTGGTTCCAATGTATCCAAAAATCTAATTAAATTACACGGTATATATACACGGTATACCGGGTGAATCACCTAAAACTTGCACCCCAAATATTTCAGAAATGGAAGGTGCTATTGATGTGCTGTTTTCACAGAAATGAAGTGTAACGAAGGGCTCATAATTGTAGCTCATACACAGATTTTTATAATTATTAGAACGTGTATTTATTTTAGAAAGTTACATTTTATAAAATGGAACAATGCCTATTGACAGTAACAAAATAAAACTAGCGTAAATTAGAATGTCAATGGTGTTTCTTTCAGGATTCTAGTACAAGTAGTTTTCGAGCTATCGTAGTTTGAAAATTGTACAGACCGGCACTTGTCTGCTTCATTCAACTGCTTAGTTACGAGGCTCTGATGTTCGTATGTTTGTTTTCTATTGACAGCAAGTAAATTAGAATGTCAATGGTACTTCTTTCAGGATTCTTTGTACAAGTAGTTTTCGAGCAGATGGTTCACTATTCCACACCACACATTTAAATTCCATGGACGCTGACGTTCAACCTGACGAAGCCAATGGGGATTGTTTACGGACCAATAGTGCATGTTTCGGAGGTTTACTTGGCCATGATTTGTAAATGTTGCTTCATCACTAAAAGAAGATACATGATACATCTGGTGTATCTTGTCTTAAAGCCCATGTACAAGAGACATGATACGGATGGAACTTATGACGGTGGAGAACGCGTACACTTGCCCGACTCATGCCACTTCCTCGTGCGATTGCACGGGAACTAACGTGCGGATGTACAGCAACAGCAGCGAGAACATTAATTTCACCCTCTTCTCCAGTCACTCGTTTGTTTCTGTTACGTTTACTAGGTGTTACAATTCCAGTTTCACGTAATTGGTTGAAGAGGTTCACAAATAATTGTCGCGATGGGTGACGTCTATTGGGATATTGTTCCGCGTACAGAGCACAAGCAATAACAGCATTCCTCCTACGTTCTCCATACACCATTAAAATGGCGCCTTTTTCAGCATTGGTAAACACAATCTTCCACCACGTCCGACTTCTTGCACTATCACCAAGTAACTGACAAGGAAGTCGCAATGCAATGAGTGGAATGTAAAGGAAACAAACATACGAACATCACAGCCTCGTAACTAAGTAGTTGAATGGAGCAGACAACTGCCGGTCTGTACAATTTTCAAACTACGATAGCTCGAAAAATAGTTGTACTAGTATCCTCAAAGAAACACCATTGACATTCTAATTTACTCTAGTTTTATTTTGTTACTGTCAATAGACATTGTTTCATTTGAAAAAAATGTAACTTTCTAAAATAAATACACATTCTAATAATTATAAAAATCTGTGTATGGGCTACAATTATGAGCCCTTGGTTACACATCATTTCTGTGAAAACAACACATCAATAGCACCTTTCATTTCTGAAATATTTGGGGTGCAAGTTTTAGGTGATTCACCCGGTATATTTAAAATATTTCACATCCTCAGGCTCTTGGGCCTCCACGATGGCGCAGTGGTAGCGCGTTGGCCTTGTAATCAAGGGGTCCTGGGTTCGATACCCGGTGGAGGCACATAATGGTTCGGATCCCACTTCAAACTGTAGGTCCAGTCCCGATTAGCCTTACTGTGCATAAAGTGGTCTTAAAAGAACAACTTAAACCAAACACACTCAGGCTCGAAATACATCTACAAAACACAAGTCACTAATCTACGAAAAAATGTTAATTGTATAAGAATTTCAAACTCAAATTTAACAAATCAACTTCAAGATATCTTGCAATAACCTTTCGTCTGTCAGATAGATTGTTCTGCAAAGGACACTAACAAAGTAAACAGACAGAGATTTATGTTCTATTTCCCACGCAGCATTCTTTTCCTTCCTCGATAAAAATAAAAGCTAAACTGTGAACAACTTTCCTCGGGGCATGTATGCATAATTATAGCACCGTGACACGAAGGCACATTTAGGAGATGTAGGGGTAGAACCCCACATATTCTCGACCTTGGCCATTTTGGAGGTGATGTGATCAGCACCACGCTGTAGCATATAAACCCCAGGGTTGCCATCAGGTACCCATTGATTTGAGGCCGGGTGAGCCCCAGAGCAGCATTACGGGGGGACAAGATTGGAAATGGAACACGTCTCCCGCGTTGCAGTAAGACGCTCCACCGACTAGACCACCGCGGCTCTCCGGGGTATTATAAATACGTATAAATTCATTGGGATTTTGATTAATAAAAGTTGCCCTCAACCGCAATTTTTCACGTATATGGCGAAAAATTCACGCATAATTCCCAGAGCCAATAATCCCCGAAATTTCCGGTGAGTAGCCACCCTGCTTCCTAAAGACAACTGCGTTTGATATTACACAGGTAGCAAATCTGAAACCACGTAATAATAAAAATTCTTCTCTTGTAGCCTCAGTGGCGGATTAACGACGTTCTTCGGGAGAGGGTGGTTGCTCTCCCCCAGAATATCCAAACCTGTCATTTGGATATGTGTCGTAAAATGCTAGAATGTTTGCTGGTACACCACTGATTCTTTGGTGACACATGGGGCAGCATTCATGCCACCAATGTCCTTTGGAGAAGGCGGTCGCTTCCTCACAGCGGTGACTGATGCCTCTGGAGTTAGGCCCGCTTTAGACGAAAGCATTTTCCTCAACATTAATGCCATGACAAAAAGCTACCGTGTAAAGTGAGAAATGTTATGGCATTTCAGATGTTGAATATGCTGTAAGTATGTTTATTTGGGGACCTCTCAATTCCTTCTTTTCTTAAAAAAACATTTCTTGCCACTTTTATTGTTGCATCCGAAAGCTGCGCCCAGAGGCATAGCTCCTTATTTATTATCTACTCGCAGTGTCACTGAAATGTACGGATAGTATGAACCATAAACGAACATTCCACGCTCAAATCTCTACTTTCACCACTGTATCAGTTGTAACTGTGACACATCCCAAGATGGCGGTTTTACATCACCCCCTTCCCCTCACGGCTTCATTCCCCTCGGCCAGAAAACACGCTTGCGCTCTCTCTATTCCCTTCTATACTCTAAGACTCCACATTTATGAATCACCCTTACCATTTCGTAACAAGCTCAATTAGCTTGGAATGGTAGGGTTGCCAGATGCATAGAAATGTACACTTAAAAGTGCACATGATCAATATTGGTAGCAAATGACAAATTGACATGGCATCAGTTATCAGACGTCTAATTATAACCGTTTGATAATTTCTTATATCTTTTTCTCTCAAAAATGCATTTCTAGAAAAATTTAACTCTACCTTCGGCCACTTATTAATTTATCTGATTTTATGTGCGGAGTAAACTGATAATGTTAAGCACTATATAATACGCACTCACTTCAACTCCTCTTCAGTCTCATAATGGCAACAAGCAGTGATATCACGGTTGTCAGGGCAACCAACATAACACACCTACCTTTGTGTGCATAGTAGTGTTGGGCGATATATCGTCACGATATTTTGACGATATATCGTGGAGACAATATATCGCGATATGAAATTTCCGATATCGTCCATCCCTAATGCAAAGATATCGCAGAGTTCTGCACTTGGGATAGATCGGTGCAGCAATAGCTGCTGACAAGGGCAACCGCCGCGTAACAGACTACAATGCACAATTACTTTTTCTCTCTTTAATACTACGTGATCTGTACAGCCCGAAAGTTTGGCAAAATGCCTTTTATTCTGCTGCATTTACTGATATATTCTGTAGCTAATGTTTCAGAAAGTTTTTCATTTTGCCTATTTGGAACCCTACTGCCTATGTTTAATTATAATGCATTTTTTTCAATTTTCAATGAGATTTTCGAATGTGTTTTTAGAAAGCCTTTGAAGAATCGGTGCAGCTGCTGATTGATGACATACCTACCAGGAGGCAGACAAGTGCAAACGTGGGCTCGGAAAAATTGAAAAATAGGTGATATTGTTAAAGGTCGAGTTTCTTTTCTTGACGATATGAATCCTGTTACAATAGCCTGCTTCAGTATGGTCTAATTACTCGTACATTTGTCGAAGTAGAGAGATTGTTTTCTGTTATGAAAAAGCATTCTTTCTGATAGATCTATGAATATCGAAAAAAAAAACTTGTATCATGTTTAATCAAGGCAACAAAGGATAAAAATGTTATTTCCATGTAGATATTAACTTTTTGAATAAAATTGCAGATGTAAGTGACTTGGAATTTGCTACTTTTCTCGGTTTATTTTGCCTTTTTAATGCCCTTTTTCAAAATTATAATATCCTTATTGTCTGCCCATTTTAACTAAAATAATTGCCAAAAGTTCTGGGCTCTAGTGATACGGATAACTTAATAAAAACATTGTGTACATTAAAATGTGGTGAACTTCCACTGCCCACTTAACCTGAATATGCGCCCCTGTTACCTGACCCCTTTAATCACGCCTTTTTCATCAAACTAGTAAGGTTAGTCCTTCACCTAACACCTAAATTTCCCCTCCGCCTTTCAGCGCCCGTGGCACGTGTTCCCTGCTTCCTTCATTACGACCTTGTCACCTTGTGTCGTAAAATGTCCCAATATTTTTTTTTTTCATGCCAACTGTCCATTATCGGAAACTAGCATCCTTGGAAGGGAGGGTGCGCTCACACCTCCGCCACCTATGTATGTGTATTAAAATCACGGTTGTTAAAGGTCCAGTAACCCATAAATTCTAATGGGTTCTGCAACAGGACCCGAACCTTTTTTCCTCTCGCATAATTTAAATTCGGTCCACGTTAAATACGGAAATGGACCCTATTTAAACCGTTTCGGAAAAAAAGGTTCCTGGGCTGTATTTAAAATAATTATTTAAATTCATCAGTATGAAAGGTTCCTGGACCGAATTGAAATACTTTACAGATAAAAAGGTTCTTTAAGCTCCAGAATCTATTTACGCTTGCTGTTTTTCTTCCCTGGACCGGAATTGAATTAATTTAAAATTCCTAGACCTTTAGCAACCCTGCTTAAACTGCCACAATGTGTGTTGTATTTCATTCGAACTGTCCAAATTACTTATCAATATATGACATAAAAAATAAAGTTCTCGGTGGAAGTCGATCACGACGCCACCTCAGCCCCTTGTGTGGCCCACACGGATAAATAAATGCTAACCCTAAACAAATAGCACATGGTGATTGTTATGCTTGGTGGACAATATGATGCAATTCTGAAACAAGCCAACTGTAGAGGGCGATTCGGTCCCTGCACTTTCACTTTCCTAGTCATTATTTTACATTCTCAACCCCCCCCCGCCAATTGTTTTATGGCATTAAGGCTCGGAGCCTCAAGGTCATATCTGCACGAATGTACCTAGTCCTTGCTTATTCCATCCAGTCGCATGATCTGAAAGCCTCGACAACAGAACAGGAACTAGCCTATTGTTGGCTTATATATAAATAGGGTATCCAGTATAACCGACGTGCAAAGCGTGTCCCCGAATAAATTAGCGGTCATCGATTTTTTTCTCCTGCTTGACCCCTTCTTCTTGACGCTACGACCCTCCGGAAAAGGAACTTTATCCAGGCCCTCAGCCCCCTCCTTCCCTGGCACTGCCATCAGCCACTTGATATTAGGTAAAACTATTTTACATAATTTGTATAAATTCACAGGACATGAACAGCAGCTCTTACATTCGTTCATCTTGATTATGAGGTGAAGTCTAAGTAGAGACAAGTATTTAGAAGATTCTCTAGACTTTAGAAAGTTCTTTTATAGAAGAGCCTCTTTATCTGTACATCCGCTGCCTCCCACTTAAGACAGAAATGTGTGATTTCCACGTCTGCGTCAAAGGTCAACACATCCCTAGTTTTGCAAGGAAGGGGAGTTTTATTGCTACGGCAAGGGGTGGAATGTAGGGACTACTCTTGAATATTGTGCATTTTTTCTTGCATGATACACGCAAATATCTGAATCATCAAAAGTAGTATGGCGTATGTAGTAAGGGAGTCAATAAACAATTTAAGAGATGTTTTAGAAGATACAGAGAAACACTGTAGAATTTGTGATATTTCTAAATTTTATATTAACTTAATGAGCCCCCCCCCAAAACAGACACATACATAATTTACATTCATTTAATAGTGTTAAACTTTTGAAAAAAGGACTAGGTTTACACCCCCCCCTCTGATAATCCGTGATCCCACTGGAGATCAATTCTAGCTACGGGCCTGACTTTATCCTGAACATGTGCTACAACAACGTAGCAAAAGGTTCACAACTGTCACTATTAAGTAGTGTACACAAAATATCTGGCTTACATATCCGCCTGGTGTGTCTGAATAACTCGCATAGAAAAGCATATCTGACAGTTATAATTAAAAAAAAAATAATATAAAAGTCTCCATCGCCTTTGCCTTGTAATCAATCAATGAATGGGTCCCGGGTTCGATCCTCGGTCGAGGTACATAGTGGTTCGTATTACTAGCATACGCAGGGGGAGCTGATGAAGCTACATCCCTTCCTGAGATTATGAGAAAATCAAAATTTTCAAATGAAAGCAGTAAAGAACCCAGGTAAAAACCAGAATGATAAATTGCCACCTTTACAAGTCCAACCGCCTCTGAATACATTCTGTGTACGCTAGTGCTTCGGATCCCACTTTAAACTGTTGATTCAGTCCCGATTAGCCTAATTATGCATAAAGTAGACTTAAAAACGCTATTAAAAACCTATTTATATTCTGTCCCGGGAATCTCTGGACCCTGGAGTGAGCGAACGAAAGCAAAGCAAGACTCTGCGCACTTGAGAAGGCTCGATCAATGAACAAGTGAGAGGGAACGGGATATCGTTGAAGGGAAATACGACTGCAGTTACCAGCATTTGCATCAGCGTGTACTGTTTCGCTCCGCCCACTGGCTTTCTTCCCTACCGTTACGCGTGGCCTTGCTCCAGAGATTCCCGGGATAGATTGTAAATATTTTAATTTTTGAAAAACCTGGGCAAGCTAGGTTTTCTAGGGAACTAGAAGTGGGACACTTACGAGGAGAGTCCAAGGCGAATTAGAATACCGTATAAGGCGACCATAGAGACATGACATATTGGGATAGAATAATGTTAACACCGTTACATATTTACTCATTCTTTTATACTCTGGTATCACATTCCAGGTGGTTAGTTGCTGTGACTTTGGAAAGTGAGCCACGCGACTAAATCATTGGCGGAAAGGCAACTGAAGTATCGAGCAGTGCTGGCGTTTGTCATGATGCAAGGCAGTGAGTGGTTCCCAAAGGCGCCGTAGTAGGCGTGCATGGGTGCCGCGAAATGTTCCAATATTTTCACTGAAATTCAATCAATGAGATGATTGTTCCAAATATTTGCTTATTTAGTACTTTTTACATGTTAAATATTTCTGAACTTAAAATATATGTTTAACTTAAGACAAGCAACCTAACCCCACTAACAGAGCGGGCCTCCCCGATAGCGCAGTGGTTGCGTCGTCGCCTTGTAATTAAGGACTCCCGGGTTCGGAGGAGGTCCGGATCCCACTTCAAACTATAGGTCCAATCCCGATTAGCCTTTCTGTGCATAAAGTGGACCTAAAACAATCACACTAATTGAGCGTTCCAAGTGTTAGATAGGCCTACATTCTAACTTGGGCGCTCCGGAAAAATTTTGAAACACTGAAGGCGCCGTGAAACGAAAAAGTTTGGGAACCCTTGCTGTAAGGGCTAGCACCCAAGGACACTAGTTTCGTGTATGATTCTTCACCTCCCCTTTCCACCGCATACAATGGACATTTCCGCTAATTTTTTTTTTTTACAATTTTTAAAACTACACCATACAAAAAATACCCCTATGCCTTCTCGAGTGTTCAATATAAGGCAAAGCGACATATTCAAAGTCACAAGGCGCAGTGGTAGCGTCCTCGCCTTGTAATCAAGGCGTCCCGGGTTCGATACCCGGTGGAGGTCCATAGTGGTTCGGATCCCACTTTAAACTGTAGGTCCAGTCCCGATTAGCCTTACTATGCAAAACACCAAATCAATCAATCAATCAAAGTTACAAGGCCATCGGTCCGCTCAAAACACGACCTGCCGTCACTTGTTTGTGGCGTATTTGTCGTCCACTTTCGAGCGTCCGGTTGGTTTATTATGGATAGAGATAACGTGGGCGGCAGATTTACTATCAGTACAGATTGAAATAATGAAAGAAGGAGCAAAGTACAGACGACATAGAAAGAAATACTCACTTGCGGCACATGATGTAATTTGGAGTCAGCTTTACAAAGGATACACAATCCAATTTAATATAATTCATCTTATGTAATAAATTGTACCTCTCGTTTCAATTTAAATTAACGAAACGAATCAAGCTGTAAACCTGATTCTTAAAAATGCACTTTAGTGTATCGAGAGATGGGTTTCTGGTGCAGTTTTCCCTGTATACATTTAAAAATAAACCGGATATTTTCTGACCACATCTATTTTGGGTGTTTCCCTAAATTTGCTCGTATCATGGGCGTCGCCAGAAATTTTTGCAGGGGGGATTAGACCACTGATAAAACTTGCATAGTATAAGTAGTAATAATATTTATTTAAGTGATGAGTACGATTTGACAACCAGGTACATCACTATGCCAAAATTGGTCATACAAAATTACAGAATTGAATACATAATTATAAAATATTACAGTGGATCATACAATCTTATACATAATCATAATTTCAAATTCTAGGTTTCAACAAGTTCAGCTACTAAACCTCTGGCCTTATTTAGACATGTAAGAATTGAGATATACATCTGGCAATTTTATAAGATATACATACTCGCGCACTTTCGACTTGGCCTTTGCGCTCGCCGACGTGGTTCGCTTATTTGAAAAGTTTGGAACGTAACATTACGTGTGTATGGGCTCTAATATGGTACAAATAATCGAAATATTATTATCTGTTTTCTTAATAATAAGCTGGGTAACCAATATCTGTTTCAAGATAGTTACTTGGATGTTTTATATAAACGGATTCATTAGCCACACTAAATTAAATTGGAAAAGCAATATTTACATCTTTTGTCATTTTCATATTTTTAAACGTAATTGAAAAATAATTTGGTTTCGGCCATTCCCATCAAATTCCTACCTCTCCTCTGTAATAAATCCTGATGCTCATCTTTTGAAATTTGAAAAGTCTAGCATAATACACTTACAATAGTTTTCGAGATGAAAATAAACTTTCTTTAAGTTCCCTAAGCCAAGCGTCAGGTTAACCTTGCAGCAGGTTTTCGCATATGTAGATCCAAACGTGCGCGCAAGAATATAGTTCCACTGAGACGGGTTCTATTCCGACACAACTGCATACTTGCAAGAAAACAGTTATTTAATTTGTAAAATACAGACAAAATAATACATCCATTAGCAGGTGTGGACTTGATCGGTTGCAATCACTGTGCAGACGAACTTGGATCCGCAGATTCGCCAACTGGAGTTTGTATTGAGCTGAGGAATCCCTGAAGCCCAAGTGCGAGTCGAGCAAGACTGAATACGTTGCAGAGCGCGTGGAATCCGTGATACCAGTGTTGCACATCCCACTATTTTAACCCTATGTTTATTGTGATTAATAATCGTGCTATACAGCGGCGAGAATGGCTGAATCAAGCAAGGTCTCCTGTTCAGCGAGTGTTATTGTGGGCTTCATCCGAAGGGAAAAGCTCTTCAAATCAAGCAAGTTGTTTAAAATGCATAATCCTCCTTACGGAAACAAGATCAAAGTAAAACAGGGCGTGAGGTGATTTGCCGTCAATGGGCGCACGAACTGTATCCCTGGTGTTGAATGATTTGCGGTTTGAGTTTAGGAAGAGGAAACGATTGTTTGTTGTTTGACTACAAAAGAATGTCCCCGGTATTAAAAGATATCCCCGTGAGAAGAAACATGTTTATTATTTGGAGCAGACGTGCTTTAACTCTGGGAGGGGCGTGGGCGTTATATTGATTTTATATATATATATATATATATATATATATATATATATATATATCACCATGCAAAACCACCGCCAGGGCTGAAGAAACCGACGAGAAAGGGAGAGGGGAAGGGGGAGGCTTATTGTTTCACCCACTGACGGCAATGACGTCTTTGTTGAAGGCGCATATATTTACTGTTCCGTGCAAGGAAAGGGATGGATGATTAGCAAGAAATGGACAGACCAAGATTTGAATCCTGGTTTAGTGAAGTGATTCATAAATTGTAACCAGAATAATAGCAGCAGACAATGCACCTGATTGTATATATCCACAATAAAAAATCATACTTTTTTTTTTGCTGGTATAACTTGAAGTGCGTGTGTCTTACAGTAACAAAGGTTTTCATAAACGTATTTTTTATAAACCAAAAACAATAATTTGTCATTAAATTCAAGAGGGCCTGTCGTTGTTTACTTATATCTTTGTTTATTTTTATTTTTGCGTGCTCGAAATATACACACATGCTCATGGGCGTCCGGAAGGGGGGGGGGCAAGGGGGCCGTTCCCTCCCTGGAAAATGAAAGTCAACCAAAAATTATGTATTTCACACATATAATTTCATTTTAGCCACAATAATATGTGTTAATTATTGCATTAACACAATAAATTCAAATTTAAGCAAAGTTATTAGGGAACTACACTCTTTTGGGGGAAATGTGACTTGTTTGCCCCCCTGGGAAAAATACTCTCATGTTTCGAAGATATTTCGCATTTATATTAAGTAATGACACATTTTTTTAAATAATTTATGCGCCGAAAGTACTTCTAAAATGTTATGTTTCAGGAGACAAAAAGAAACACAAATATATTCCGCTTGACATGCATGCGGGTTTTGATGTGTTGTGCGGTTGGCAATACTGTGGATTTTCTCAGTGTCTGCGATGTAAGCAGCTCGGCGGTTGAGGCAAGACTGGCACGGAAGATCCCTTGCTCAGTTCCCGCGCGGATTGATACATAAAACCTGCTGCAAACTTAGCCTGACGCGCGGCTTAATAACGTCCGTTTCCATGGACAACAACAAGCACGGCAAGCTCTAAAGAATTGTTCGTTATTATAACTCTGAACATTTAGTTAAAACAAGCACGATGTATAAATTTTCGCATTGAGTACACCAATATCTAATTGTATCTGGACTGAATCATCTCCTTATTATGTAGATGTCTCCCTTGTTTGAAGTCCCTTTTCTAACCAGGAGTTGATTCACCTGTGTTACTGATCTGCGAGAAATAATGTAGCTTGACCATTAAGAATTGAAGGAAACAATGTGCACTGCAAGAAATGTCCGTGGCAACTGGTTACTAAGGACATGAAAAAGGGCGATTTTTTTTGCCTCCGGGGCTTTCTTCATGGAGAACATTTATGTCACTGAGTGGTGGGATTGGGGCTATATATATATTGGATTATTAAAAAATATTAACTTCTCTACAAAATTTATCCTTTTCATTCTTCTTCTTTCTTCTAAGGTAAACATATTCAACTGTGTTAACCATTCAGAGTATTTTTTTTTAAACTTTGTGCATAGTATATATATATACAGGCGTGACTTGGCGGGGGCAAGGGGGGCACTTGCCCCCCAAAATTTGTAGGTTTATTCAAATTTACAAGTTAGGGGACATGAGGAGCAAAGTAATAAAGATTTCTGATTTTGCAAACATCACAGTTATGCAAATAATCCTGGACGCTGTTTTTATGGGATGAAAAACTTTTCGAGTCTCTTCCCCCAAATTAATGCCTCAGGTTTGATTCTACTACCTCAAAATTAGGCCCCAAGTCTGATTCTGCCCCCTCAAAATTATTCCCAATTTAAATTTTGCCCCTCAAAATTAGGCCCCAAGTCTGATTCTGCCCCCCCCCCCAAATTAGGCCCCAAGTCTTCTGATTCTGCCCCCTCAAAATTAGTCCCAACTTTGATTCTGCCCCTCAAAATTAGGCCCAAATTCTGATTATTCCTTCTCGAAATTAGGCCCAACTTTGATTCTGACCCCTCAAAATTAGGCCCCAAGTCTTATTCTGCCTTCTCAAAATGAGGCCCAACTTTGATTCTGCCCCCTCAAAATTAGGTCCCAAGTTACGCCCATGACCTGATATAAAGTTTTTGAACTGATATGTGCTCATCAAATATGAGAGAGGAAATAAATATTCCTAAGTCTTTATGGCTGTCGCACACTTGGATTTTATTTTGATAAATATAATAGTTGGAGACTATGTACTGAACTTTCTTAGTACATCTTAAAACTTTACTACACTTTTTCAAGTTAATTTCCATTTTATTAATCTTGCACCAATATGTCATTCTATCGAGATCAGCTTGAAGTTCAGCGACATCATTATTTGTTAAAATACTCTTACATTTTTAATATCATCTGCATATACTAAACATGTGCTAGATTTAAAACATAATGTGATATCATTGATAGAAACAGCAAATAGAATTGGGTCAAGTGGCGACCCTTGAGGTACTCCATAAAATATTTCTTTTGTAGAGGAAATTCTTTCATCAATCTTAACAGAGAAAGTTCAATTTACTAGAAAGTTGGAAAACCATTTCAGAAATCGTGGTGATAATCCCACTTGGTCAGTCGAGTTTATAAATTAATAGTAATAATAATAATAATTCACAACAAATTAAAAACTAATAAATATAAACAATTTTTAATTCAAATTATTATTATTATATCCTTGGGGACACTTTACACCAGATTAGTGAATATCTATCACAACTATTTTTCGATGTCTTTTTTACATTCCAAACTGTTCTGAAATGCATAGTTATTCGGTTTTGTTATTGACTTTTACATATCTCGTTCAAAAGCTTTAAAAGTTAGGGGAAATTTTTAGTTAAAGTTTATGCTTTGTGACCTCTCACATGAAAAACTAATTGGATTTTTTTTATTTTGTTTGGATTAAATGGTACAAAATAAAAAAATATAACCTATTCATGTATTTTACACTCATTTTTTTCGATTTACTGTTCAAATACTAAGTGAATACTTCTGTTATTACGAGTAAAAAAGGCTTTATTTTTTTTTGTAACTTCCAATGAACGAGGCCAATTTCCAAGAGGGGCGGGGGTAGATGGACTGGTTCGACTATCGCCCCTTCCCGACGCCCACTCATTGTATATATGGCTTAAGTATCTTGCTTACACTTATGGAGGTCAGTGAACACTCCATGTGGTGCGAGGTTCTGTGCATGGTGTGCCTCAAGGCCAGTAAGGAGTACACCATGAGTGGAGGAGTCACTTGTGCTGAGACGTCCTCCTTTTCAAAGAATCACCTCCTGTTCATTTGCCAAGATTACAATGCCACAACGCACTGTCACCCATGAATCAGTTGACAGGAGGTTTCTCACTGTGTGAACGCGACCGACGAAGCCTCCTGCCTCGTTTTCCGCCCTTCTTACAACGCTACAGTATCGCTACTCGCGCTGCAGTCTACACGGGCATACGAGAGCGCTCTTACACAAATACGGCTCCTTACCCAGGCATGTCATGCTCATGAGTGAATTAAGGAGCATGGTGGTCGATTCCTTGTAATGTCTACTGTATTTGGCTAATCGCTACGACGAACTTCAATGATAATTCGATACCAACACCAACGATGAAAGAGCACACAAAGAACGCTCAGGTCGGGGCTCGAACCCGGAACCTATGTGATGAGAGCGCGCTCAGCTCAGCACACTCGACTATTGAGGTGGCATAGCCAGAGACGTTTGAAACTAACAATAAGTTACTTAATTAAAATAAGAGTAAATAGTGATGCAAGTATCAACACCTAAAATAATAATAATATTAAAAAATGAATAAATAAAGCAACAGCTGGGCTTCCCCGATGGCGTAGTGGTAACATCGTCGCGTTGTAATCAAGGGAGCCGGGGCTCGATACCCGGTAGAGGCAGAGTGGTTCGGATCCCAATTTAAACTGTAGGCCCAGTCCCGATTAGTCTTTCTGTGCATAAAATGGACTTTCAAACAACAAATCAACCAATCAATCAATCGAACGCATTGTCAAACAAGCAGCTTCGGGAAAAGGATGCCATAACTGAGACCAATGACTGATTCACACTAATATTCATTCCATTTCCAAATTTTCATTGAGGCCTTATTTATTGCTGAAACCATCTTTGACCTACTTGAAAACAACCTTTATTCGACTGAAAAACCCTTGACGTAAATACTCCAATATCCTGTTTAGAATTTTATCAGATAGGTACTGTACTATCAAATTCATACACTCCGAGATGATTATCACCAAGACAATAGATTATCACGTGCTTCTGCATGTTCCAACTTTTCTTTTTACGATGACCAGCTTTGTTATTATTCTTTCTTAGCTGACCTTGATCATGCAGCCAATTTAAAGAGACGCTCATTTACAGGGGGTTAAAAACATAGACGTGCCCTAGACTAAAAGTCTAATCTCTACGATAATATTGGCTTAAAAATTACACAGTTTACGTACACAACGTAGACTACAGGGTGACTACAACTCACGATCCGATATTGACATATTATTATTGTGAAACAAAATGCAGTAATTCAGGCTGAACAAGATACATTAAAGATGAAACAGGAAAAAGAATGCCTGTAAGATTAATGTCAGTGTAGCTCTCAGTGGTCAAACTAATAGAATTTGTATTTCTAACCACAGTATTGACATTAACTGACCTCTATCGGAAAACACAGCGTATGTGAGGTGGATAAACATTCCTCTCAACGTACAACAACTCTTTACGTCAATTTCAAGAATAATATGATCTGGCGCCATAAATACTGTGCGAATTAAGTTTTTTGCTTTGGAAGGGGGACACTCTGTGGCGTGCTTGTGATTTCATTTTGGGAGGTAGGTGTTTTTGTAGTATGCAAATTTGTATATGTTACCAGTCAGTAAACTAAAGTACTGCCTTGCGCTTCTAAGTACCCTAGAACACTGCGTCTAACCTGGGTCATTAAATCTTATGATAACATTTACACGTAATTTAGAATCAGTCTATTTACATTCTAAGAAAATCCACATTGGCCGGCCACCGTGCCGGAGTGGTTATACATCGCGCTACGATCCATGGGTCCCGGGTTCGAATCCCAGCCTGGGAATGGATGTTTGTGAGTGTCCATTCATCAATTTCATCATGTCATCACTCATTCCCATATTCGCAAATTACCCAAAAGTGGCACAAAAAGCGAAGTAAAATAAAGCAAATGAATCAATCATACTCGTACACCAAAAGATTTATCGAACTAGTAACACCGAAAACTTCCACCAAATTTTTATTGCCGAGTTCAAACTTAAAGTCCATCTAACTTACCTACACGTTTCTTGCGAACACCAATATATGTAAAATATCAGCACCATGCCATTAAAACATTTAAGTGGAAAAGAGCCTGTTGTTGGCTCTGTGAGGTTGTGTCTTGAAGATTGATGTCCTTTAATCCACATAGTTTTTGGCAGGGAAAACTTGATGACTGGACACGAGTTATTTTTCAATTGTGCTTGTTACATATTTAAGAAATTATAATTATACTATATGCTTTCAATTCCATTCTCTCCGACGGGGATAAAAACACCCCTGGAAGGGATAAAAATAATTTTATTTTGCCGGGAATCAATTATTTTGTGTGTGTGTGGGGGGGAGGGAAGGATCCTCGGCACCCCCCCCGTTAATTCGCACACTGACCATAAATAGTATTCGATTGTGACTTTGGTCAACGGAGTGCATTCAAAATGAATTTACAACACTGTTAGGAAAGAAAAGTGCTATTTTCCAGCTGTATTGGTTCATATCCAGGAACGGGCGGCGCTAAGAGTGGGACACAGCCACACCAGGCTCCTGTCAAAACCCAATAGAAAATTACGCGATAAAAATTTAAAAAGATAACAAATAATGAGTGCGCACACACCCACACGCATACATATACACAGTGATCAGAATACTACATTTAAAAATAGGTTTTCTACAAATACAGCTAGCTTCGCTACAATACTCTTGTACTCTACTCTCTACTAATAAGGAGCCGGCCGGCTCCCTTGGCGGAGTGGTTAGCACATCGCGCTACGACGCTAGGGGTCCCGGGTTCGAAACCCGACCTGGGCATGGATGTTTGTGAGTGTCCACTTATCAATTTCATCATATCATCACTCATCCCCATCTTTGCAAATTAGCCACAAAAAGCGAAATAAAATAAAGCAAATCACTAATAAGGAATGGGTTGAAATCTATCTGACTGGCGTTGCATTGTCGACGTCATTTTCTAGCTACCCATGTTGATTATCCTGATAAAGAGAAATTGGGATTTCCAGAATCTTACATCACTTGCGATCTGGTAAATGCATCCTTCTCAGTTCGTCATAAACAAGACACGGCCTTCTACAACGCAGTGAAAGCCAAAGTTGGAAAGAAACAAAAGGGGGGCAGGACTAACAAAAAATACCATAATAGGCATTTATAGACGCTACATGAAACGAATTTAAAACATTAACACCTATGTTTTACCACACGGCAACAAAATAGGCAAATAGATAAAAATCCACCCCCAGTAACGAGGTCTACTGTAGTTCGATTGTTGCTTTCTAGAGACTGATGAAATCCTTGGCGCAATACGATACGAATATCTTATTAGATATAACTGATAATTACTTCCTTTAAAAGTCGGTTGCTTGAAATCAATCTTCGTAAAAGAAAAGACAGTCAACAAAAATGAAAACACAATAAATATCTTGTCACGTCACCGATTGGAGCAAAAGGACACATGCGAACTCTGTCACGTCCCCTTACATATCTAGGTAAATATTCAGCCAGACTTTGAGCATATCATGTTGTTGGTGCCTGGAGTTATTTGCAGAGGCGGAAGGAGGGGCTTCAAATCACAGAGCGTATCTCCCCATATATGTACGCATCTCTACAAGATGCGTTGGAAGTCGAAGCGGCTGTCGTCTGCTTCACTATTAATTTGCCTAGGTTTAGACAGACGCTGGTCGCTGGTTTTCCGCCTCTCGGAGTAAATCGCGACATTGACGACAGATGCTAATTACATGGAACTGATGACCAAACACAAACGACGCATTCAATTTAGCAGACGAAATATCCCCCACTGCGAAATTTGATTCACTTGCTATGATGAATGTTTCCGTTGCATGAATTGTTAATGACGTTATTAAGAGAAGGGAGAGAAAGAAGAAAATACGAGTGAGTGATAGAAAGAATCGAAAAAGATAAAGAAACATTTCCGTCATGAGGGATGGGGGATCAAACAGATCAGTCAAAATCGGAATCGTTCATTCTAAATTACAAAAATTAACAAGCTTGTTATTTCTATTGTTAATAACGGATACAGGGTGACTACAAACAAGCAGAAATTTACATTCTCCCCTTATAATTATAAACTAAGTAAAATAAATTACTACTGATATTCATCCTTGTTTTATTTACGCCCAATCGGTAGGATCTTGATTTTTTGTTATTTTTTCAAAATTGGTGCCTCCCCCATTCACATTTTCATTTTAGTGCATTTCTGGGGAATATACCTAAATTTATACTTTCATGGCGTTTTTAAAGTACTGTTTCAAATTTTAGGTCTCATGGGCCATGCCTCTTGGTGAGAGTTTGATACCAGGTGGTTATAATTAAAGTGACGGTGTTCAGAGTGGTACAGCACAGGCTGTAATGAGAGTAGCAGTCTGAAACTTCGTAGATATGCTAATGAATCAATGCGCTCGCGAATTATGCAAAAGTTCCAATTCTCGCCACCAGGGTAAAAAATGGCGCTGTAAGCAGTCAAAACGTGGAATTTTCCGTAACTCTGACGTCAAAGTCGGTGACATTGCCTAACCATTGTGTGAGCTCCCTGGTTGTGGTTGGTGACGCTTGTTGGTTTTTCCTTTAGTAATGTTCATGTAATTCGAATAGTGAAATTGTAGCGATATGTTATTACAAAGAGTATTGTTTTCTGCGATTTATAGTATTTTTCCTTTAACTATACCAAGTTTTGACTGCTTACAGCGCCATTTTTTACCCTGGTGGCGAGAATTGGAACTATTTTTTGCATAATTCGCGAGCGCATTGATTCATTAGCATATCTAGGAAGTTTCAGACTGCTACTCTCATTACAGCCCGTGCTGTACCACTCTGAACACCGTCACTTTAATTATAACCACCTGGTACCTTGGAAGTTATTTTGGGAAAGTCATTTTCCATACCCCTTTTTAATTTTAAAGTAAGGTTTTAGATAAGGGGATTTTTCCCGATATATACTGAAGGGTGCATAATGGCCATACTTGGCGGCGCACCCACAAATTCTACATCAATCAATCAATCTCACATGACAGATACCGATATATTATGGCACCAAAAATTGGCATCATGTTATTATTTTTTTTTTTTTTTTTACTTTTTAGTGTTATATTTTCAAAAATTCGTGTTTATATTTTAGAACATTTTCCTGCCAAATATACCAAAACGTACACTTCCATTGTGCTTTTAAACTATCATTTTCAATTGTAGGTCACATTGTCTACGTATTTTCGTGACAGTTTGATATGTTCGAACCAATTTTTAAGGAAGTTATTTTCCATCATTTCTCGCTCTACAAATGCCGATGTTACGACTCACCTGTGGCGGTAGGTGAGCATTCAATCCCTGCCAAAATCACACCACTTAGCTCGGTAATTCAAAATAGTTCTCGCGCCACAAATACAGATGATGCGGCTCCCGTGCGACGGTAGATACGCACTCGATCTCCTGTCAGAACCCTGCCACTTTGCTCTGTGGTGCAAATTGTTCTGATAGAAGTTAAAAAATCGTGGGAAATATGCGATTTAATGTGTATATCGGAACTTTTCCATGTACAACATGCATTATAGTTTTCTCTTAGATGAAATGTTGGAAAACTTGCATGTTCTATACACACAAATATGGCACATTTTGTTTCTATAAGCATAAAAAAAGACAAGAATGCTAGATTTGATTTGAAGGTATTTTTTCGTTGTTTAAGTACAGTTTTTATAAATTGGCGAAAAATGCCAACAATTCACATGTTATGTCATATTCACGTTATTTCACTATTTTGAACGGGTGAAAAATGTGTCCAGACATCTCTGCACATTCATAAACGCTACTTCGCAGCAATTAACATTTTACACTGTTATCACGTTTGCAAAAAATCAAGGTTCCTGCTGATAGGAACTTACTTTCTGGATGCCCCTCGTATAAATCAGTGAAAATTTACCAGGGCTGGCAGAGAAACGTCAATTACTGAAGAAAGTGATATGCTTTTAGGACTGAATGATTTGTGTAATTATAATACCGGGTTTTCGTAAATGATTGTCGGGGTTTCCTCATTGTTGTAATCGATCTGGGTGAATGACACGGTGAACACAAATTCACGATATTGTTGAGAAACTCAACAAGTTTTGTTCCTTATTTGTTTCATAGACCCCTGTTTCCCAATTCTGCCGCTAGGCGGCAGTTTTCCAAATTGGCGGATATCACTATAGGTCTTTTCAGTTCTTACGGCGGGCACTCTACAAGCTGGCAAGGGAAGTGGGGAGCGGGGAATACGCCGCAGACCAACAGATATTCGACGTGGCGGGAATAAGTACTACTTATAAACCTCATTCTACAGGCTGCTGCGTTTCTTATCTCGCTGGATTGGTCCCTTCCCCGCTCCCCACTTCCCTTGCCAGCTTGTAGAGTGCCCGCCGTAAGAACTGAAGAGATCTATAGTGAGACGGCGTTCTGTGTCCTTGAATATCACGCAACGAGGTCCGTTACAGTTGTGCAACGACATTTTCGTGCGCGATATCGGAAAGATGCACCGTCAGACAATTCGATTAGAAGGTGGTATGCACAGTTTAAAGAAAAAGGTTGCATTTGCAAAGCAAAAGCAGTGGTCGACCATCAGTGTCGGAACATGATGTGGAGCGAGTTCGTGAAACCTATCTACGAACCCAAAGAAATAGATTCCTGCTGGATCCAAGGAACTAAACATTCCGAAGACAACATTATGGACGGCTCAACATGAAACCATACCGCCTAAGTCTGCATCAACAGCTAACACGTAACGACCGTCGTGTACGGGAAACGTTCGCCAGCGATATGCAAAATCTCATGGCTGACGATGACAATTTCATCGAGAATTTCGTTTCCACTGACGAGGCGACATTCCACCTAAGTGGAAAAGTAAACACACACAATGTGCGCATATGGGGAACGCAAAATCCTCATCAGTTTGTTGAGTTGGTTCGGGACTCGCCAAAGTGAATGTTTTTTGTGCTGTGTCACGAGAAAAGGTGTACAGTCCATTCTTCTTCATGGATAAAACAGTTATTACGGAATTGACATTCCTGGATATGTTGAATGAGTGGCTATTTCCTCAAGTGGAAGAAGATTCTAACACCTTAACTGCAATATTGGATGGAGCCGCACCTCACTTCCACTGTGAAGTGCGATCATTGCTCAACAGAAAATTACCACAACGTTGGATTGGGCGCGGGAGTGATGAGGATGAAAACCTTTTATCATGGCCGCCTCGTTCCCCTGACCTTTCTCCTTGCGATACGTAAAATATACCGTTTACTATCCTCCATTACCCACTACCATTGAGGAACTGAAAACACGCATAACGAATTCCATCAACAGTGTTACACGTGATATACTATCCAGAGTGTGGCAGGAAATCGACTATCGCTTAGATATCTGCAGGATATCGTGAGGCGAGCACATGGAACATTTGTGACATTGTGATAAAAACTTGGCGAGTTTTCTAACATTTTGCAACAAAATTGCATGTATCTATCTTTATTACGTAAAATACAGTGCTTCTTTGTAACCCCAACAATCGTTTACGAAAACCCTGTATTAAAATATTTACATATTTATTATTAGTATTTTATTTCATAACATTGCACATTAACTTGACTCAGTGACAGATTAATATCCATCTCTCACGAGTTTAAACAGACAGGACAGAAAGGGGGGGGGGGTGTTAATTGCAATAGGAATGTTGCAGAAAACTTGAGGTTGGGAGCATGTACTTGTCAAATTTTTATAACGTTTACCAATGAAGATTTCTGTTTCACCTTTTTGTGATACTATTCAACATATATATTTTGATTTGTTGAATTCCTCTCGATATCAAAGAATAGTTCAATGTCGTTGTAAACGCATCGTAACTTGTGCAAAACCAGTATTAAGCCAAGGAGAAGAAAGAAAGCCTTTGTAGGGATTGCTTCATTAAATAAGGTTAAGTGAGCCAGAAGAGTAATAAAATTCCAGCATCATATTTGCAGTGGTGCAGCAAACTAAGGCTCCGTTCATGCATGTCATTTTTGTTGGATGTTCATATGTGGGGCCCTACCCTAAACGTGCCTAAATAGCAAGGTGCTATGTACACGAATTTAGGTAAAAATGGCAACAGTAGAAATCATTCACTTGATTATGATGCTGTGAAAATAGCCAAGTGTCCTAATTTTGGACGGTATAAAAGAACATTGCATACAATATACTTGAAGGTAAGGTGGCGTACGCAAGGGTGGGGTTACGGGGTTTAAACCCCACCCTTGAGCTTGTAAAATATTATGAAAAATGCTGTGGAAAAAAAATTAATTGACCAATTTATCACAGTCAAATATTTGGGACAATACTATTACTACTTCTACTACTACTAATAATAAGAATAATTTGAAAATGTCTCACCTTGTTGACTAGACAATTATTCAAACGACAATGAGCTTAACTATTGTAAAATGTTTTGTTGGTAAGAACAGCAAGACAATCCAGATGTGAATTATCGGGAACATTTATGCGGGGAAGAAGCCGGAAAAATTCCAACCAATTTCGGGAATCGAATCCGGATCTTCCGCGTGATTATCAGACGCTCCACCGACCAGACCACCGCAGCTCCTTGGATGAGTTCCATACTTTGATTATTTCAATTTATTTTAATATATTTTCTTGTTTTTATGGATTTTCTTCACCCTTAAAATGTCTCACCTCGTTGACTAGACAATTATTTCGTAACAAAGAAACAAAAAAATGCTCCCAGGATTTGATACAAATCGAATGACTAGAAAGTAATTTCGCTCTATTGTTTTCATAAATACTATATTTATGTAGATCTCTACTACTTAATAGTAGTAGTGGTATTAGTAGTATTATTAGTAGTAATTCAGCTAATTAATTAATTAGAAGTATTATTAATTTATTGTGATTATTATTATTTAATTAAAGTATAATAAAACAATGGTAATGTGCATTTGGAGAAAGTTTTAGAAATAACACCCTTCATTAAATTATAGAAATTTTGTAATTATATTTTTTTCTGAACTGTACTGAACCCTCCAAATACCAATGTATATGGTTTATATGGAGTAATGCAATTCAAATTCAAATATCCTACAGAGTAAAGACTGTAGGTTATATTGTGGAAGCTAATCAGGTGCATCCAGCAAGAAAATGCAGCAGTAAAAGCAATCATGAGAGAGGACGACTGCCAAAGAAGAAAACTTGCCATTTTCACTTTTGATTTGATTTGATTTGATTTAGTTTATTTTACTTCGCGTTTTGTGCCTCTTGGCTAATTTGCGAAGATGGGGATGAGTGATGAAAATATGAAATTGATGAATGGACATTCACAAACAACCAAGCCCGACCGGGATTCGAACCCGGGACCCTTGGCGTCGCAGCGCGATGTGCTAACCAGGGTCGGGCTTTTGTCATTTTTACCGGACACAATGTACATAGGGAACTTTAACTTTACTTGTATATATTGTATTCGTTTCTGTACCCCTGAGTAAGTAAGTTTATTTTTTACATACGCGAACAACCCTCTACTATGTCAATGGCTGAGGACCCCCTAAAGGCTTAGTTGTCTCCGGGCACCCCCGCATTCAGGGTTTTGCGGCTTGTAGATCCGGCACTGGCATCAATTGAGTCTAGTTCATCTGATAAATGCTGTACCACGACATTCAACAAATTACAGGCTTGCATAGTGCCCTTATTTGATTCCATGTTCCTTCAGAATGTCCGACAAAATGCCGTCCGACAACTATCAGACGGTGCCAAAGTGGTATGCCCCCTCCATCCCCTCTCTTGTCGATAGTCCTGTCCCCTTACTACTCCCATACAGACAAGAAAAAATGATAATTCAATGCATTTTGCACGTAATATTTAGAGGCTTATCATGTTTTCTGCCCCTCCGGAAATCTATCTCTCTCTCCCTCCCCATCTTCCATCACTAGTTTCTGGCACTGTAATTGTGTTGTGCATAAAAAAGACCTACAAGTTGATGCTCAGACTTAGCAACAAGATTTCCTGTTCCCATGTAGTGCTTCATAACGACATCTTTCAAAGAAAATGCCTGGCACATTCATTCCATCGCATAAAAAAAGGTCAATCATGAAAAAATTCCCTGATTTTTTTTTGACCTCTTACATTCCCTGACTTTTCCCGGTTTTCCAGGTCTGTCGCCAGCCACCCTGCGGATTTAAAGCTCGGTTAGTTAATATCCGAACAAATAACGAAGTTAAAATGCGTTAATCGAAAAAATAATGTAAAATACAGGAACCAGTGAACGTTTTCATATTCTACCATTTAAACCAAAGAATACATAAGAATAAATAATTTAAAGTATTCAAAATTCCAAAACTTAAGTGTTGTGTGAACTCCTAACATTTAAAGCTTTCTCTTGAACGAGGTGTGTAAATGTTATTTATACTATACTATACGCTTTTAGAAGGAACATGAGTTCAGCCAATGCTGTTGCGCTGTTGCCAAACCAAAAGCTAGCGGAAGGAAAAAACAAGAGCATTCGTTGTGTCCAATATTCAACTTTTTATATGTATTGCATGCACGTGCTATTTGAGTACAATGAAATATATAGTGAAGAATTCTACACGGGATTATATCATATCACTGCAGTATATAAGAGAAACTAGTACCTGAGAGAAGTTTGTAGGAATTTATTATAGAGGAACTGCAAGGCCATCATCATCGCTCTCGTTTCTGTTTTCTGGCATGTTTCCCAGGACATTTGAATAGGGGTTCACCGATTTCTGTGGTAGATACTTTACCCTGTTTTGTAATACGCAACACAGTATGCACACATACATCACACGCATTACCCGTAAGTTCTCGACTATGAGAAAACACTTGTTTCAGCACGCACTTCTTCCGACGCCAATTCCTTGAAGTAAGAATACACTTTAAAAATAAGATTTCTGTCTTGTGAACTCATTATTTTACCCTTGGTGCCTGTACTACTGGTACTAAGTTTCGAGAGCGACATTATTAATTTGATTTGATTTGCTTTATTTTACTTCGCTTTTCTGTCACTTTTGGCTAATTGCGAAGATGGGAATGAGTGATGATATAATGAAAATGATGAATGGACATTCATAAGCATCCATGTGCAGGCCGGAATTCGAACCCGGGAACCCTGGCATCATAGCGTGATATGCTAACCACTCCACCATGCGAGCCGGCCCGACATTATTAAATAACACTCACGGAGCACACACTATTGCACAACTATCGAACATAAGGGCTGTATTGCACAGGGCGCTACGACGCTAGGGGTCCTGGGTTCGAATCCCGGCCCGGCCATAGGTGTTTGTAAGTGCCCCTTCATCAATATCATCATATCACCCATCCTCATCTCCGCGATTAGCCATAAGTAACAGAAAAGCGAAGTAAAATAAATCAAATCAATCAATCAATCAATAAGGGCTGTACTGAATCCTCTCACAACTGTTCTTCGTAGCGTACGAGTAAAATTATCTTACACCGCACTTGTTACGAAAACGCTGAACTCAAATTGACTTAACTGACTCGCAATGTTCGTGGACGCCCACGACAATGAAGGGTCATTGTGCATATTCAGCCGAATTTAACACCCATAGCTTTACCAAGACACAACTCAGCGGGGTCAACACGGTGGCAACGAAAAAAACAGAACGAAAACGAAAGGGCCATTGTGTGTGTGTGTAGAGACGTGTTGATTCCCGTGTTTCTTCGAGAAACGATAACTCCGGCTGTAGGCGAGGGAAATTCATGGGACTTGGGCAGTCAGGTTCAAAATGTCTTGCCCCATCTTATGATGAACCTTAAAGTGGCGAGTTTTATGCGTTTAACTTGCGCGCCGCAGTTCCTTAACTGTACAACGTTGCACTCCTGCCATTGGCTGGTCGCCAAGGTCACGCTCATCGTAGCTCCGACCGATATCGCTTCTAAAACCGTGCGTCGTATAATAAAGGATAACTATGCATTTCAGTACATTAACAGTATGATTTGTTTAAAAAAAATAAAAAAAACAACTTGCGCTGGGTATTCACTTATGTTGTGGTTTGATTGATTGATTTGCTTTATTTTACTTCGCTTCTTGTGTCACTTTTGGCTAATTTGCGAAGATGGGGATGAGTGATGATATGATGAAATTGATAAATGGACACTCACAAACATCCATGCCCAGGCAAGGATTCGAACCCGGGACCCCTGGCGTCGTGGCGCGATGTGCTTACCACTCCGCCACAGAGGCCGGCACTTATCTTGTGGATCCAGTAGAAAAGTCTCCCCATGAATGTAATAATAAATTTGGAATACATTTATTTTATTTTAAAATTATAGTGGTTAAAATTTTATAACAATAATAATAAGCACAATTATTATTGTATTATTTCTACATCCAACCCCACTACGAATTCTTTTGGCGAGGCCCATGGCAAATATATGAAAAAGTCAGAGAAAAACAGTAAAGATAGAGAGAAAGAAAAGTAAAGAGAAAATAAAAATGCAGATTTGAGAAAAAGAGATGAAGAGGAAGAGACGAAAGAAACGGGAAAAAAGAAAGAAAAACTGACAGAAAACGAAACACAAATGAGAGAGGAAGAAAAATTCACAAAAAAGAATAAGAGAGAATAAAAGACATTTATGTCAATCAAATTGGAAGAAAAATGTTACATGATATTCCGTGCCGCCTCGGCTACCAGGCCTTGTCGATAAAACACAACTGCAAAAGTATGCTCACGAAAGAAGTTTCAACCTTTTCGTTCTTCAGCCAAGTTCCATTCATCAATGGAAAGTGACTCTATAAATAGCAGCACCCATGTCTGGCTAGAGTCTCGCCTCCCGCTCCACGTCTCTTTACCTTGCCTGAGGTCGTCCAAGGTGCCAGTGCTTTCCCCCGGGGCGTTCGCGCTCAAGGTCTTTCCAAGAAGCACCCATGTGAATCAATGCACGCGGAATGGAAATGAGTCAGTCGTTCGTCACACTCCTGCGACCGACTCTACATGCTCATACCACACAGTGTTGACAACCGAATTGACATTACACTACCTTTAGGTATTTGTAACCACTTTGATACAGGGACGGATACCAAGTAAAAGACATGATTTAAATTTGCAATGTTTGGAAAGTTACTGATCCACAGTCATATTTGACTTACAGCAGGGTGCGAAATCATTGAAGACTGATGGTCTTCTTAATTCACACACAGACACGCACATAATCTTCTCTCACTTACACACCCACCCCATATATATATATATTCATCTGTTACCTTTATGTATGTCAAATATGTATAAAGTGGCAAACTAATTCTTTTACCAACTGGTTAAAAATGTCAATAAATTGCAAAATAGTTGAGATTATTTTATTATGTTTAAGTTTTCGCTTAATTTTTTGCTATTTATTAATATAAATCAATTAGAGGTGTCCGGTAAAAATGGCAAACTGAAAATGGAAAAATGGCGAAAGTAGAAATCGCAAACAGAAAGTAAATGCAAATTATAAATAATTGATATGTAAATTGTAAAGAAGAAAAATATTGATGCTGTGTTTAACCAAATCAATATATTCACCTTTGATATCGTCACTTTACATGCATTGCAACTTTAGGTTATGTACTACCCCACGTAAGAAATCCTGCATTGGTCTTTTGTTATATAGCACTGTCGGTATAAATTATCCTTTGGCAGTTGTCAAGTACTTGTATATAGTATGAAATGTTCTCTTATACCGTCCAAAATCGAATCTGGCGTTTTAGGTTCACTTGGATTGCACGGATGTTGATTTCGAATATTCATATCATTGGGACACTTGGCTATCATTGCAGCATCGTAATCAGGTGGATGATTATGGTCGTAAGAACGCACATGATTTTGTTTCAATAAATTCAATAAAAAGTAAACAAGTTCCTCTCTGAGATAAATCAGCGACACAAATTAGTGCGAGGGTAGAGAAGTCCTGTTAGTAACAAGCACGTGTGATTGGCCAGCAGGTGTGCGCAAGGCGTAAACGTGTTTTCAGTCAAGATGAAAACCCATGCTATGCTGCACCCCCCTTAAGTTTCATGAAACGCACATGCTTCAAATTATTTACAAAGGTTACCTTTTATTAACATGTGATTCTATAGCGTCAGGAACTTCTGTCAGAATAAATAAAGAAATAACCGACATTATAATTATTTTTGGAAACATCAAATAAAATGTATCAATTCAAAGAGAAATTAGTGATAATGACACCAAAATTATATTAAATTTCAAACTGTGAAATGCAAGACACATAATTTCTCAATTTTCATGTAAAATCATAATTTATTGTATTTGCCATTTTTACCGTTGCCATTTTTACCTAAATTCCAATTAGATTATGCTTGTGTTACTTTCACTGTGCATATTTTGTTACTGGTGATTTGTTAATGGTTTCGAGAGAGAGGGAGAGAACGCGAAATTCACGAACACACACAGAGACAGGCATTATCCTTCGTACTTTCTATGTGTTTTTGATTATTTCTTATTAAAGTACATTTGAAGTTAAAACTAATTGTCTACCCTTGTTTTTATAACAAAAACTCTTCTCCCCTAAAAATTTTCGATGACGAATTTTTTAGGACAAGAGCTTCCGTCCCCCCAGAATTCCGCACTTTGACCTACAGTTGGACTTTGCAAACAGCACAGTTACAGTTGGTTTCTTCAAAATATAACTAAGTCATTTTTACAGTTACTTTTCTACACAGAGTGACGCAACACTTCGGTTACATAGGAAAGCGAATATCTACATACAAACATGCACTGGTATACGGTCGTTGCCTTGTAATGAAGGGGTCCCGGGTTCGATACGCGGTGGAGGCCCATAGTGGTTCGGATCTCACTTTAAACTGTAGGTTTAGTCCCGGTGAGTGTCCCTTCATCAATTTCATTCTATCATCAGTTATACTCATCCTCGCGATTAGCCAAAAGTGGCAGGAAAGTTAAACCACAGTTAAATAAACCACGGCAGTAAATCATTCAACACTAATGATATGTAATGGTTACAAGTCAGAGTACATGTTCAATATGTATGCTCACCATCTGCTTGAATGTATACTTTAATTCGACGCTCGCAGTTGTAAGATGTTAGCCAGTATAGTTGGAAATAGCACATGCCACCCTCTCTTTGTGGTCCAGGCACTTATTTTTTTATTTTTGGCACAGTGGGATCCATGAGTATTACCGTGCAAATTGTCCATGACTATTTTCATTAATTTTTCTCTTACATCCTATGTGTTTTTAAGCGATGGATTTTTATGTATGCTGGTGCAGAAGTTGTCAAAAACTTGTTTTAATTTTTCTCTTAATTCTTGAAGCTCTTATTGGGTCAAATAAAGTGCACGAACATGGTGGTGGGCAATTTGCACGGTAATACTCATGGATCCCATTGTACGTGTCCCCACAAGTAATTATCCAGGGGTGTTAGGTCTGTCGACCGTGGTGGATATTCACTTGACCTGACTTTTGCCTCACCCTGTAGATAAATTATAGCTCTAATTACTCCACGTAGGTTATTTCACAAATGACACTCTTTCGGACACGCCGCTGTCTGTCCATCCGGATATGCGACGAAGGAAGACAAATTTATTAATTTCAGCCAATCAAAATTCATCCTCATCGTTGCGATGAGCCAAAATGGAAGAAAAGTGACGTAAAATTTGAAAAAAAATTAGGAAATCGTCAAGAGTAAGGAAATGATTGAAATATGGTTTGCAACACTGACGCGCATACCAGGGCAGGGAGACACGATATCGCCACGTGCAGATAACCGGCAGATTGCAGGAACTGTCACCATCATATTGCACAATGTGAGTGATCTACATTTATTTAAAGTAAAAATCACCAGGGCAATGGCACTTCCATGTTGTACAGTGTGCTTCGCCAAGTGGCGCAACCCAAACCAAACTTCATCGATAACAACTTAATAACCGTAAGCGATATTTACACAGTGTGTAAACACACTTGTGTGTTGAAGCCCTGACATATTTTATAATACTTTACAATGTCAACCTATTCTATAATGGAAGCTCCAGAAATTATTTAACGAGGGAAGGCGGATTCCCCCACTCCTTAATACTAATTTTGGGGGAGAGAGATGAACTTTTTTCGCGGGGTCATATTTCGTGACTATTGGTATGCTTATCTGTGGTTTTGCAACGTCTGATGGGTTGAGAATAGCTATTTATTGTGGGCGTATGGACGTCCGGAAAGGGGGGTGGGCATGGTCCCTTGCCCCCCTGGAAAATGTAAGTCAACCAAAAATTATATATTTCACACACACAATTTTATTTCAGCCACAATAATATGTGTTAATTATTGCACGAACATGAAAAATTCATATTGAAGCAATATTTTTGGAGGACGCAACACCATCATGGGGAAAAATGTCTTGTTTGCCCCTTGGAAAAAAATACCTTGCTTACCCCTCCGTAGAAAAAATCCTGCGGACGTTCATGTGTGGGCGAAATGAAAAACAAATGCATGTAATGTTAGTTAGCAACACTGGCAGTCCAGAATTTTGTTATAGCCGACGTAGGCAACACACCATACAACCGGATGGAAAATAATAGATAACAATTTTATGTAGACATTTCAGGTAAAATGCAGCTGGAATAGAGCGTAGGAAAGGGCAGGATAGTCAGGTGCAACCAAGTATTCTCTCAAAAGTAACATTTCAGGGTAGATTTGTGCTGGGTAGAGCGACCCAGTAGCGTAACTAACACACTCTGCCCCCCCCCCCCCAACTTTCAGTTGTGCGCCCCTACTGTTCTTTTTTATATAAATAAGCTATCCTTTCTAAAATATTAATTCACGCCCACATTTATATGAAAAATACATACATGTAATTTCAACCAATGTAAAAACCTGGTACGGAAGGTTAAGACAACAGACGAACTGTAAAAAAATTACATATTATAATTATATATGAGTTTTAGAAAGCGGCTCATACCTCGCTAACAAGTCTATGATGTCGATGTCCCCTAAGAGACAAATTACAGGTGGATAATGTTATTATTACATCTAAAATTATTTTAATGATTTCGCGCTACTTATTCAAATCTTGTTGTTTGTTGCAACATTGTTTGAATATCTTTATGATTTTCTCAGGCACTATACAGGGTGTCGCAAAACTCTTTCAACAACGCTTGGGTGCTGGTAGATATCATAAAAACAAGTAACTTTTCCCTATAACATTTACCTCGAAAGCGCTTAGTTTCTGCGCTATAAGCGCTTAAAATCTATCCTGTACGTATGCAACCCAACACAGCAAACACTTGCTCTGACATAACTACCAGGGGCGCGTGACAGGGTTGCCACTAGCGTTCCTCGTTACGAGAGACGACTTGAAAACAACAACTTGGGAGTCTTGCCTGAGCAAAATCCAAAACATTAATGATACTTGCGATGTTGTAAGAAGCATTAACAGGATTTATAAACTGACCAAGACAAATAAGGGCAGACTGAAATTCAAGATTATTTACTCATTCTAAAATATCTCCATAATTGATCGATTGATTTGATTTATTTTAATTTGCTTTTCTGCCACCTTTGGCTAATCGCGAAGATGAGGATGATATGATGAAATAAGAAATGACACCAATGTCTAGGCCAGGATTTAAACCCGAGACACCTGGCGCCTTAGCGATCTTTGCTAACAACATCACCATGGAGTGTTTCGTGTATCATGCAATATCAACAATTGCGAGGGACACGTGAGAGGGGGGAAATCCACGAACGAATAAATGTAAACATGATGTGTTTGCTGCCTCGTTTCGAACACGCAGACTGTAATGTTATTACAATTTATTTGAAAATTTTTCCTATCTGTGAAAACGTTATTGCTAATTGTGTTCGTCTCATTAGGCCTCCCCGATGACGCAGTGGTAGCGTCGTCCCCTTGTAATCAAGGGGTCCCGGGTTCGATATCCGGTGGAGGCACATAGTGATTCGGATCCCACTTTAAACTGTAGGTCCAGTCCCAATTAGCCTTACTGTGCATAAAGTGGACTGAAAACACCCAATCAATCAATCATAAGGAAATAATTGCAAGGCTCTTTTGATTTAGTGATTGATTTATTGATTGATTGATTTGCTTTATTTTACTTCACTTTTTGTGCCACTTTTGGCCAAGTTGCGAAGATGGGGATGAGTGATGATATGATGAAATTGATGAATGGACACTCACAAACATTCATACGCAAGCCGGGATTCGAATTCAAGACCCCTGGCATCGTAGCGCGATGTTCTAACCACTCCGCCACGGGGGCCGACTTTCAATTTAATGAAAAATGTCGTTTAGACATGAATATATTCACACATTAAAACTAGTGCTTATTAAGAACCAAAACTCTTAGTGCACATTTGCGCATTATTTACATTCGTTCGTTCGTGGATTTCCCCTATCTCACGTGTCCCTCGCAATTGTTGATATTGCATGATACACGAAACACTCCATGGTGATGTTGTTAGCAAAGATCGCTAAGGCGCCAGGTGTCTCGGGTTTAAATCCTGGCCTAGACATTGGTGTCATTTCTTATTTCATCATATCATCCTCATCTTCGCGATTAGCCAAAGGTGGCAGAAAAGCAAATTAAAATAAATCAAATCAATCGATCAATTATGGAGATATTTTAGAATGAGTAAATAATCTTGAATTTCAGTCTGCCCTTATTTGTCTTGGTCAGTTTATAAATCCTGTTAATGCTTCTTACAACATCGCAAGTATCATTAATGTTTTGGATTTTGCTCAGGCAAGACTCCCAAGTTGTTGTTTTCAAGTCGTCTCTCGTAACGAGGAACGCTAGTGGCAACCCTGTCACGCGCCCCTGGTAGTTATGTCAGAGCAAGTGTTTGCTGTGTTGGGTTGCATACGTACAGGATAGATTTTAAGCGCTTATAGCGCAGAAACTAAGTGCTTTCGAGGTAAATGTTACAGGGAAAAGTTACTTGTTTTTATGATATCTACCAGCACCCAAGCGTTGTTGAAAGAGTTTTGCGACACCCTGTATAGTACCATACATGCATTCAAGTGAATTCAGTACATTTCGTGTTATTTTACTTTCTTTACTTAAATCTTTCCAATATTTAATTTTCCATTTATACCATGCGGCATTAAAGTGTTTGTCGAACCTATTGGCAAACAACCAGCACGGTTCACAATAAACAGTGTCTAAAATACATGAGTAGCATAATCAAAATATCTCTATTTTCTGTCCGGTTTTAGTGCTAGCGTAGGTTGAAATATTCAGCTAATTAAGGTTTTCTTCTAATCTGGTAATTCGATTTCTACTTTTCTAGTGATTAACATTTTCTGTTTGCAGTTGTGGGGCATAAAAATATATGTTTGGTTGAAAATATATTTTAACGCCGAAAATAAAACTTTTGTGAACTATCGGTCTTTCATAATCTATCATTCTTAATGCGCACCCACCCCGCACGGCAGGGGTGCTATTTACGCCACTGGAACGACTACAAACAAAATAACCTTTGGCCACACTCCTTCGCGCATCTTTCCCTTCATCCGTTCAACTCGGGCCATAAGACATAGTGGTAGTGTCGTCGCCTGGTAATCAAGGGGTCCAGGGTTCGATACCCGGTGGAGACACACAGTGGTTCGGATCCCACTTAAACTGTGTAGGTCCAGTCCAGCCTTAGTGTGCATAAAGTGGACACCAAATCCAGCCATATGGAAGCATGCTCCATCCTCCTCTCCCCTCCATGCGGGAGTTCGGTTCAGGGAAGTCACGGGTCTGCGCAGGTTCATTTGAGCGTGGTCTTGACTGCTATGTCGTCAACCAAGATAAAATGTCACTTTTTTCACGTCGCCCATGAAATCAAGTTCCTCCCCTCTTACAACGCTATAATACCGCTGCTCGCTCTAGGTCAACATGCAAGAGGGCTTACACAAATATGGTGGATGGACTTGGCCTGCTCTAAATTCACAGTTTCACTGGCTAGGTTGGCCCATGTTGAGAAGCAATGACAACAACAACAAAGTACGAGGCCTCTACGATAGCGTAGTGGATAGTGATGTTGCCTTGTAATAATCAACTCTTTTTGGGAACGATTACGGTGAACGCTCATTGAACGATGTTTCGTATTTCTCTCTGCAATTTGCCTACATGAGCAGAAAGTGGACTTAAATAGAATACTAGTAACTTATTTTTTCTATTTTACGTAGCTTTTCTGCCTTTTTAGGCTAATCGTGAGGATGAGAATGAAATACGATTAGAATGCACGAATGAATTGTTACTTTTACATAGCTTTTCTGCCATTTTTGGCTAATAGCGATATGATGAAATGTATAAAGGGACAATCATAAACACTTCCTACAAAGGATTATCATGGTTACAGGCCCAGGCGCCAGAGCCTCGATAGTCTGCAAAAGGCACACCAGGGAGTACGTGGAAGAGGGATTGACATTTGGGTGCCTTCAAACGCATAAAATAGGGAGTGCAACATGATATCACAGATTAAACGTATTACAGATATACGTTTATCTGGGGTGATACAGCCTACACGATTTAAGGGTTAAACGCAGACACTTCACTTTGCCGGTGTCTGTGCTGGCATGGTGCTGTCTCCGAAGCATATTATTCTTTTTAGTACGTTATGAGCAGACCTCGGATTTTTAGGTTCTAAAAACCCTAAAATAGGTTACAAAAATCCTAAAATAGGTCCTAAACATCTAAAGTTAGGCTCGAAAAATTCTGAAGTAGGTTCCAAATTCCTGAAAAATACTGATTAGGTATAGTCACCGGCAATGAAAATGGAACATCTTAATATTCTGAAATACTCACTGTCTTGCATAACGTTATGTGCATTGCCTAACCCTATGCGGATGGCAGAACGTACCATTGGAAATTTGCTATTAAAATCCACTCTTCGCCGTATAGTTAGGCAACAATCGTCTTTCATGTTATCGACAGTTAAACTCCGCAATTTTGTCTGTGAGGACCATCTTATATGCTGAAAATAATCTTTCAACAAAAACATACAAAAACATAGTCAGTGGTGCAAACTTCAATGTTCAAATGATAGTTTGTAAGGCGTGAATGCCACAAAGCACGGAAGTGACGCGAAACTGAGCAAGACCCCACGGATCAGACCACTTTGGATTGTACAGGCATGGGCGTCCGGAAGGGGGGGGCCGTGCCCCCCCCCTGGAAAATGAAAGTCAACCAAAAAATATGTATTTCACACATATAATTTCATTTTAGCCACAATAATATGTGTTAATTATTGCATGAACACCATAAATTCAAATTTAAGCAATGTTTTTTAGGGAACAACACTATTTTTGGGGAAAATTTGCCTTCGTTTCCCCCCCCCGGGAAAAAATACCTTCCTTGCCCCTCCCTGGAAAAAATCCTGCGGACGTCCATGTGTACAGGTAACAGTGGCACCAGACATTTTGCTTTGTTTAGAGCTTTGAAAAATCACCATGCACTTAGAGGAAGGGAAATCGACAGAGAGTACGTTTCAAACACGTTCGTGACCAAACAAAGCAAATGCGTATTTTAACGAAACGCTGACGTAACTTATTATTTCTTACATACCCGTAAAGGAAAAAAAATAGGTTATAAACCTATTTATGAGACATAAATAGTGGCAACCATGAAACTATAGTGCATACATATAGGCTATGAAATGCCTTTTTTGAGGTCTCGTGGCTTTGGAACGAGGACTTCAGGAGTGAAGGATGCCATGAAAACTGGTTCGCCTTTGTGTCATCTACAATGCTGTGACACCCCTGTGTGTAATTAATTTGCATAATATGCCTATGCTTCAAGAGAATTTACTGGAATTTTCTCTACTGGAAGTCGCATGATGATGGCGACAATATTCCTATTATTCAAGAACCTGCGTACAGTCACAGACACTTATGGGTTGTAACAGCCCATTGACTTTCAGGGGTATCGTTACAACTCAGAAATGCTCGTGACTGTACAACTAAACATCGTAATAATAATTGTACTGCAATACTTTAAAATGTTTAACATCGAGCTGCCTGCTCAATCTTTCCCGAATAATTTTGCAAATAAATCGTACATTAGTAACCAACAAGAACGAATTTCCAGTCCTGTTAGAATTACAGACTATTGCGGCAAAGTCGGGTCCACCTTCCGCCAAGCTGTATTGATTTCAACAATGAGTTACGGCAGGATGCTGTACCGCTCTAGTTTAGCGAGAGATGTTTTTGTTTTCTTACGTCGCCTCCTGGTTTTATACAGAATTCTTGTTCGGTATTGGGGGAGCGGAAGGAGGATGACTTGTTTTAGGGCAGGGAAATTAAATGCCAAATTTCTTTCTTCCTCGGTTATTTTACGTTGCTTTATAAATGATGAACTTATAAATTGTATTGTATTTTTATTATTTAGTGTTACTTTTCTTCCGATTTTGGCTAATCGCGACGATGAGGTAAGGATATGATGGATTTGATGAAGGGGAAATCAGAAATAATAATCTTGCCCAGGTTAGGACTCGAATCCGGGAAATTGGGAGGTGAAATGAAAAGATGACTATTTAACGCACTCGGGCACCGACCAGGAGAACTAATAAAATGTTTCGTGGGAAGAACATAACGATACATCCAAGGTTTGAACCTGGGATCTGTAGTTTCACAGCACGTTATGTTGTCCACTCCGCCAGTTGTGTGGCAGAAATACAAGAAAAAAGGCTTTAGGAAATTTACTAGGTGGTTGTCTTGGTAGGAACTGAAACCAGTTTTTCCACTTTTTACGTTAATCGCGACGCTGAGGATAATTACCCACAAGAAGAAAGAACTTATGGCATGGAACCATTGCCATGACCAGGTTTCTTTTAGGGGATGGGGGATTCGTAAATCTGGAACAAAGAGAAAATCCGAAATGCTGCTCGGGTATTAGACACCAACACTATGGTAGTATTGCAGCTACTCATACGATTATCGAGTTGCAATATTATGCTCCACAGTAACAGCAAAAAATATTTGACTTGTTTATAAGTCGACTTTATGCACAGAAAGGATACTCGGGACTGGACCTGTAGTTTAAAGTGAGATCCGAACCACTATGTACCTCTACTGGGTACAGAAAAAAATGAACTCGCCGATATACCCCCACTCTACCGCCACGACAAACACAAACAATCTGAAACACAGTCTCTTACATAAAAAGGCTGTCACGCGGTGCTTACTGTTCATATTCAATTCTCAGAAGTATTCGAATAGTACTGGATTCTGAAAATTAAAAATGTTTCCAAATCTTCTCTAATTTTCTTTTACCAGTACCACTGAATAGCCATAATTCTATGTTTAGAAAATAATATATTTATAAATTCAATCATATATATTAATGTGTGTTAACAAAAAGAAGGGCATTTTTTGCATCATGACAGCAGTTCAGAAAAGTCTGGACAGGGATTAAAAAGAATGGACTGTCCTCCCTCCCAAAATGGGGATGTCTGGTATCCTGCCTCTCTATATTGGATTTGTTGTTTTAAGTCCACTTTATGCACAGTATGGCTAATCGGGACTGGACCTACAGTTTAAAGTGGGATCCGAACCACTATGTGCCTCCACCTGGAATTGAACCCGGGACCCCTTGATTACAAGGTGCCAACGCTACCACTGCGCCATCGGGGAGGTTCCTGCCTCTCTATAAAACAACCTGTTAATTTATGCTAGGACAAAATCGAAATTATTACAAAATCTGATAAATCATCAGTTAATTTTGTAGGATTTTATAGCTTCATACTAAAACATTTCATAATTTGAGGGGAGGCCATGGTTCCCTTGGGTACGCGCCTGCATGGAACAACCCTACCCATGCCAAAACTCGAACCCAGAAGGTTAGTTGCAAAATAGTTTTTACTACTTATTTGGTGTCATTTTTCTGTCTCTAGGCTAATAGTGTCGATAAGGATGAATGACGATCACATGAAATAGGTGAAGACATACCTACAAAGACATATTACCTCACATAAGTATTAAGGACATTATTAGATGGCTTTCCATCTTTGGGATGCATGGCTTTAAAATTATTGGGTGCGTGTATCTAAAATCCACGAGTCAAGGTAAAAAAGAAAAAAAACTGTCAATTGGAGTTGAAAGTGAAGGGTGTACGATAACTTGCACGGAAAGAACAAATAGCACATTCAAAATCTATAAAAATACTAAAACATAACCAGTCATGTAGCAGTGGTCAAAATGGTCGACCATCCGGGATCTCATGCAGGTAGGGGCCTCGTGTCCCAGTGCTTTGGCAAAGTTTCTTCAACTTGGGAATTCTACACTAGCTTCCAGTGTTTTCTGCACCCTGTACTAAAAAAAGGTAAAGTGCTCCCCTGTGCTTAGCACCACTCCATGAAGGCGTATAGGGGGTGTGGGGGTAACGCCCCACACTTTCTTGATCCGGTCGTGAGTGGGGGTGATGTAATCAGCATCACACCCCTGACCGCCTTTACCCCCCAGGGTTTCCTCCAGGTACCCATGTTATTCGACGCTAGGTGGGCGCCGGTGCCGCTTCCAACGTTAGAAAAGTTCCTGGATTTGAATCGGCCGGGGATAGAACCCAGAACCTTTAGCATGGTAGTCAAACGTGTTACCGACTGAGCCACTGCGGTTTTGGTTTTATTAATTGTAAATGTAGCCACAACCAACCATTCAAAGTAAATACTTAAATTTCTTGGAAGAATCTGACTGTACATGGGGAACCGAAATTTGTTCCTTGTGTGCAGGCACTTGACGATTTTGTAACGCCATTGCGCAAAATATTTAACAATATTACAAGAACATTTCAGACATATAGAACAACATGAGATTCACAATTATCATATAAGTCCTGAAATTCAAAATTAACTGGTACAAAGTCAACATGGCTACATTGAAAAAAAAAAGAGGTCAAATTAGCTGTATACCAAGTGATTGTACTAAAGATTCCACACATGTGGAGCAAATGACTATCGTTTTAAGATTTGTTGACATTGAAACCGATTGTGTGGAAGAGCTAGTTGCTAGGTATTTGGGCACCCTAGGTAAGATTGGGGTTTAGCACCCCCTGCCCCCACTCTACCAAGCACTGATATTTCATGTATGAGTCATTCCATGCCAAATCAACACAGATATGTGCAATTTCCAACCTGACCATCTCAGATTTTCATGAAATTTGGGGAGTTGAAACTATGAATGGAACTTAGTAACTATGAAAATTTTTAGTTTCGTGCATTTTGTAATTGTTAAATTATTCAAGGTCAAAGTTAGCAGAAATTGCCCTTTTTGAGCCTGCTTAGCTATACTAAATCTGATGTACCTACGCCCCTATTTTGCCTAGGAAGCTCAAATAAAGCTTATTGTACAGGGAATTGAACAAGCTTTCCAGTGACATATAACAAGACTACCTTTGGATAAAAATGTAATTTTGTCACGTGACCTTGACCTTTGACCTTGAATATCTCAAAACATGTCATCACCAAAAATCGTTAAAAAAATATATTTGGTCCCTCATACCATACTCTAAAACATATCAAAAAATCATTCTGGGACTGCAATGGGATCAGAAGATACAAAATAATATGTGTAACTATGTGACTGATAAAAGCCCCTTTATATGAACTATGACGAGTCAAATGTCCCTTAACACCCCCTACAAAGTGTAAAGGAGTTATCCTGTATATAATTGGTTATGAAAGAATTAGGTTAGGCAAAGGGAGATCTCTAGCCGTGTGTGTCAAGCGCAAATCCGGCATATTGTTGACCGCCATACTGAATTCAACGCAAACATTTCAAAGGAAAAGGGGTGATGTGATATATCAAATCAGGCTAGAATTTCACGAGAAATGAAGTGACGAAGGTATTTCCAACGTATCTGTAGCCAGCAAAAAGGTTATACGCATATCTTTCACTTACAATATATGCACATTATAATGTTGTCAATGTTCCTGTGAGCACACTCGTTGACGTCTCTCACACTCACATAGAACTTTTGGCAATGTAGCAGGTGCAACAACATCGCAAGCAGCAACTATGCCTTCTCTCAGATGGTCAATATCATGGACTTTTAGTGCATGCACCATTCTCTTCAAATGTTTCTGAAGGTAAACGTCCTCCTAAGATGTTAGATTTGTGGAATGTGCAGGCCTTTTAATAGACCCCTGTCTGCCCATCAATCTACCTAGAACTTTATCATGAAGAAATTGCCACAATATCCACATAGTGTGATCACACTCTGTCCTGTATCAAAACTCTGGAAAAGTGCCATATCCCGTAAGCATGTATGAAAAACCTGTTTACTTAACAAATCCAAGAAGCGATCGCCATTTAAGGTTGCGTTGTTGAATATGGACCAACCATTCCAGTTCTCCATACACTATGCCACATCATTAGCTTACCAGCAACAACCATTCGGCTGGGCAAATCACATGTATTGCATATTATTTTTATTAACTTTACCGTGAACATAAAAATTAGCCTCGCACTGAAGAATTTTTCATTCCAAAGGAAGTTTCACGTAATTGTTTGAGATACTTTTCCAATATTCTTCACAATTCAACTATTTGGTGAATGTCGCTGATTAAAATCATATGCAATGGTGCGTATACTTTCTTTCTCTCCCAAGATGTCAGCATGATCTCGATGAGTTCCTAACATGTTGTTAGGAGCATTCCAATGCTTTGTTTTTAACATCTCGAAAAGGAGAAAATGGTTACAAGAATGCAGTAATAACTTTTTGCTGGTTAAATATATGTTGGATAAACCTTCGTCACTTCATTTCTCGTGAAATTCTAGCCTGATTTGATGTATCACATCACCCCTTTTCCTTTGAAATTTTTGCGTTGAATTCAATATGGCGGTCAACAATATGCCGGACCTGCGCTTGACACACACGGCTAGAGATCTCCCTTTGCCTAACCTAATTCTTTCATAACCAATTATATACAGGATAACTCCTTTACACTTTGTAGGGGCTTTTATCAGTCACATAGTTACACATATTATTTTGTATCTTCTGATCCCATTGCAGTCCCAGAATGATTTTTTGATATGTTTTATAGTATGGAATGAGGGACCAAATATATTTTTTTCACGACTTTTGGTGATGACATGTTTTGAGATATTCAAGGTCAAAAGTCAAGGTCACGTGACAAAATTATATTTTTATCCAAAGGTAGGCTTGTTATATATCACTGGAAAGCTTGTTCAATTCCGTGTACAATAAGCTTTATTTGAGCTTCCTAGGCAAAATAGGGGCGTATGTACATCAGATTTAGTATAGCTAAGCGGGCTCAAAAAGGGCAATTTCTGCTAACTTTGACCTTGAATAATTTAACAATTACAAGACGCACGAAACTAAAAATTTTCATAGTTACTAAGTTCCATTCATAGTTTCAACTCCCCCAATTTCATGAAAATCGGAGATGGTCAGGTTGTGGGCTGTGTTGATTTCATATGGAATGACTCGTATGTCCTTCGATATTTTCTTCTTATGCCATGGTTTGTGATATTTACAAATTTTGAAATGAGGAAGCAAAAAGAAAAACTCTTTAAAAATAATGCACGCATTTTTAATGATTCATAGTTTGCATTTGTGATATTTTAAATTTTTTTTTAGCATATTTAAGGATAGTTCAGTTATGTCTTAGTGACTGAAGAACATCTTTAAAAACATAGCTACTATTACTACTACTTTAGTTAAGAAAATTCCAGCAGTGTGTTACAAGAATTTTCCTCTGCCAAGTATAAATGTCTCTGTCGCATATTATTAAATAACATTCTCGCCAGTAATTTATTATAATTATTATTAACATTTAAATATGAAGATATCCCCTTGAAGATTTTCTATTGATTCACATTGAGATTTCAAATTTAGAGAATGGATGGGGGCTTCGCATTCTAATCTCGCACAGGGCCTCATGATATGTTGCTACGCCACTGAACATAACATCAGAGGCTCTATAAAACCCCATACTCCTGAAAATCTAGTCCCAGGTTTGATACCTGGTGAAGGCATATGGCACAGTGGTTTGGATCACACTTTAAACTGTTGGCCAAGTCCCAATTAGCCTTACTGTGCATAAAGTGGACTTACAACACCAATTCAAACAACCAATCCTGAAAATCTAAAAATGTAAACTATTTGTTTGTAAATGTTAAAAAATGTTGAGTAGCAACATTCATATCAACTATTGTGAAAATTATGTTATGTGCGGGGTTCGAAAAATCCAGGTCACCATGGTGACTGAAAATTTCAGCCTGGCGACTATGATGTTTTGCTGTTATATTGGCGATTTTTTTAAATAAATGTTGATCTAACCTACGACTAAAGTGGCTTAAATTTGATCCCAGTGTTGGTGTTGCAAGATGTGAAGCATGTGCTTCATTTCCCGCCATATCAGACGGAAATTCAAAAGACGTGAAAGGGTCTACTGGTCTAATTCAAGTTGTAAACTTTCAAAAAACATGAAAAATCTTTTCTTCATAAAAAGTGCCTTGCTGCAAACAGGGCAGTAACTTCGCCCCTTTGGCAGCATATGTGAAGAAAATGGACGAAAAGATGTTTGCACACCTCAAAAGTGATTTTGTAGCCTACTATGTACAATAATAATAATAATAATAAGCCATTCTCTGATTTTCAGTTTCTCTATTTTGTCGTGGTTACTTCTGTACACTGCAGTGGTATTATCTCTGTGTAAGCCACGTGTTAACGTACAAACAAAATTGTCTTCTTTTTATAAATAGACTGTGACAAGTGTTTCGAGTGACCAGCATTATACGTACTAACACAGCATAGTGATAAGGCAAGCAATTTGGAGGCATGGGAATCCAACATTTTCACTGCTTCATTAGACAATGACCATCCATGTGTCCCATGCCTGCCACCAATGTGCTACGCCATCATTTCTCAACCTATGGATCCTAAGGGGGCATTTGGTGGGTCGCAAAGTCAGGTTCGAAAATGTATTTGATGTGTCTTAAAAACATATTATATTTAAATTACTAAAATATGTTGTTTTAAGCATTTTATTTCAACCTGTGTTGTACGTAGTCTAAACTTACATTTCTATTATTCACCGGGATGCATTGGCTGCTAAATTATGCTGAATGGTTTCAAAACTGTTTTCAACCTTGGGTTTAAAATCGTAAACTTTATAAAAGCTCGTCCGTTGCATTCAAGACTTTTTCTGTGCTGTAAGATGAAATGGGCAGTGAACATAAGCAGCTTCTGCTTCTGAGACTTAACATGCACAGAGATTTACGACTAAGTTAACCACCATTGAAACCAACATACTCCAGCTTATTCGGAAAAGGCAGCCCCAACCGTCACATTAGTTCGGGATTTCAAAAAATGTTTTCAATTTCAGCATGCGTGTTTAGTTAGATGTTAGACTAGAGTGAATTAGTATTTTAAATTACATATTTACTTTTCTAGAATGAAGTATGTGTAATTTGTCTAAGCAAGCTTAAAAGAGGGATTCTTAAAGTGTTGGATGGTAGCAAAAATATGATTATAAACTGGGAGCACACCACTACAAGTAATTCTGTCAGCACCTATGCTTACGAAGTGTAATATCCTTCAAGGTGGGTCCTGGACTGAAAAAGGTTGAGAACTACTGTGCTAAGTGAGTCAAGGCACTGTATTCATTTTCAATGGCGTGTCTCAATTTTCACCTTGCATTCGGCATTCTTCCGTTTGGAATTTATGGCAATTAAACATGTGTTACAATTATTTTAAAATGTATAGCAAAGAGTATTGAAAAAAATATGTAAAGAGTTGCTTTCCTTTTCTAATCTCACTTTCTTGAATGTATTGAAAGTAAGGGTGGAGCCGGAAAAAAAATTGACACACATCTATGACAAGAATTCCATGAAATTTCAGACTGGCTTTGCTAGTCTGAGGTAGTGAATATTTTTTTTACTATTGGACATCATTATTATTCTACATTTAAAAAAAAAAAAAAAACAGTGTGTGGAATTATCAAGGGTATGCAGATTTGACAGTGAAAAAAAAGTGAGTCTGAAGTAAATCTTTCCAGTTTCTTTAAATTGAACAGAGCTATTGCCACTCCAACAAGAACTAATGTTCCTTTAGATACACAAGGGAAAAAGAAAAAAACAGCTAAATATTGAAGGGGTTCAGCAAAACAAGAACTGCCATTCCAAGACAATGAGGAAAATGCATAAATAAGGACAATTATATGGAATTCCTTATTCAGGGCAGTCACCTAGGACCAAAATTAAGAGTATAATTCCCGGTTTTAAAGGCGAACTTTCCAATAATTCAAGCAGATGTTTTCTCTATTTCAACCTTACATATTAATGTCTCTCAACATCCCCACACAAATATCTTCATAATATAAAGGGTCTATGTGATTCCAACATCCAAAAATTCTGATTCAATTAAACGGTATACGTAATATAATTAAAATATTTAATTTAAGGTGCTGAGTTTCTTATTTACAATCAGACATGCAACAACGAATTTTTGTCTGGGCAGGCAGGGAGAAAGTGCCAGGATAAACGTACAAATAATAATAGTGTTAATAATAATGTTATTATTATTGATTTGTTTTATTCTACTTAGCTTCTTGGGGCACGTTTGGCTAATTTGCGAAGATGGGGATGAGTGATATTGTGAAGTTGATGAATGGACACTCACAAACATCCATGCCGGGATTGGAACTGAAATCAATATTGATTTAATAGGGGGCAAATAATTATAACTTTTGTGCCTCCCCGATGGTGTAGTGGTAACATCGTCGCCTTGTGATAAAGGGGTCACAGGTTTAATACCTGGTGGAGGCACATGGCACACTGGATAGGATCCCACTTTAAACTGTAGGTCCAGTCCCGATTAGCCTTTCTGTGTGTAAAGTGGACTTAAAACCACAAATCAATCAATCAATTTTACAACTTCTTTCCATTGAGATAGTTCGGTGCCCAAGGCAGACTCCCACTGCCCCTAGCTATGGTTATAAACGTGATTAAGACGAAGAAAAGAAGGAATTGCGAGCAAGAAAATTTTACGAAAATAATTTTTATTTGCATAAAATGTGAATAGGAATTGGATTAATAAAAGTTGTAACTTTTCACGTCTACGGAGAAAAATTCAAGTAGAATTCACGCATAATTCCCGGAATTCCCAGTGAGTAGCCACCCTGTTATTTCAAGTGTCAGATTTGCTTCCCCAAAATAACATTTATTGACTGTCACTTTTTTGAGGTACCTCAGCAGGAATTCAAAATGATTTAATGTTTAGGTAATTCAATTCTTCTCTAAATATTTCTGAATTTACAAGTATATTGGTTGGAGAAAATCTGAAACTTGTTCACAGAAAAGAGAGAGGAGGGGGTTAACACTTTCCATCTTTGCCAACGCCATAAGTTCAGGAAATGCCACTGGCACATTGTGTTCTTAAGATAACCCCACAATAATTTAGAAATGATTTAGTTTGCAAAAAAAAAAAAAAAAACAACTCTCAAAGCATAACTATAGTGGTTCTAACAAAGTGGCAAGCTGTACTGTCTTGCTGGAACTAAAATGCACACCCACTTCTTCCAGTAGGAATACAGAGTAATCAGTGTAATGTGCTGCAAAGCTAGAATTCCCAGGTTCAAATCCTGGGTAAGACATGAATGTATCATTCATCGGTTCTTCTTGCATCCCTATTGTAACTAATTCAAGGAGGAGGAAAGCAATGAAAAATAACTAACATAGAAAGAGAGAGAGTAGGGATACGAACTGCGTGCATATGCATCCAGAGTACCTTCAATAAACTGTAGCCCAATTTCCAGCACACCTTCCCTGCCTCTACATTTTGTGGGGGCAGATGGATTTCGATAAATGACCAAGTTTTTAGCATGCCAAAAGATAGGGCCATCCAGACTATGACCTGCAGCCGACTCCTAGTCTTCCATGGCTATTTATGTGGCCCACTTAGTATACAAAAAGCCGCTACAATTATTTTGAGGCATTAACTTTCGTGTCAATATGAGACCAAGTAGTTAGTTACTGGTCCTGCACAGAAAAATGTTTGGACATCACTTCTATAAATGGTAATCATTGGATTGTTATGACCTGGAATATCCTTGGTGGTGCATATATTGACATTTCATACCAGACATCATCCTGATATAATGTTCCATAATAATCATGCATTGCCTTATACTAAAATGAATCACAAACATCTTCTTCGGACATAAATGCACGCAGTAGTGACAACTGTTTATGCCACCCATTCCGTGCTTACCTACTGTAGAAGGTATAATTATTTGAAACATTCATAGTCTGCTAAGAACAATTCTTGCCACCTGTTGACATTACCCATAAGTATACCACCACCAATAATTGTAAACTAATAATTTTCAAATATTTACAACTTGGTTGATGCTATAATTTTAGGCTGATCATTGCCCTGGTCATATGACGGAGCAGGGGGTGGAAGAAGTGCATGAACTTTATAGGGTAGAATGCCTTTGTTGTATTTAAACCATAGCTGCAGATGACGGTACAGTAGTGTGTAGCCCCCAAGGCCGTGGATGCAACACCCCCAAACACGTTCATCATAGCCCCCCGCCCCCAATACAAACACGAATATAGTTTGCATACACACGCAGTTATTGGTTTTTGTTTGAATGTGGACAATTTGATTTCATTTTTTTAAAATTTAATTTTAAAACTGACATAATTTTACAATTATCCAGTCAGTAGTAGCGCATGAACGCATACAAGCTAAACTAATCGTGCCTGAAATCATCCAACATTAAAACTGAAAGAAAATACCAGGCATGTTTACCACTGGCCGAGATGCCAACAATTGAAAGGCATATAACATTCGGAACCTTTCATTGCATTTGAAATTAAAAGACTAAAGAAAGGAAAAGCACGGCTCACTTTCACGTTTGCTACTGGAAATAGTGTTCTTGTATTGTGGAAGTTGTTAAATCATGAAGTAAATGCTGAACGTCTAATAACCATAACTAAGAATCAATAAGAAGTCAATGAAACGAAATGATTCCCCATTTTCATTTTCGTGTGAAGATATGTAGAATTGGTAGGTAAATTATGAAATTTTGTCCCCCCCAAAAATTCCCAAGAAGCACTGTGGGCACTCCTGTTTTAGCATATGTTTTTGGCTTTTTGAGCAGGCCTTTTACACTGTTTCTGAGGGCATTTTTAGACTTTACTTAAATTCTTTAATGTGTTGTGTTTCTTGCGCAGGTCCCTTTACAACCTTGCACTTTTAACATTTCGCAAGGGGCTCTTTACAACCATGTTTTAATCTCAAGATTAGGGGATTTTTCCTTGTATACTTAGAAGGGTGTAAGATAGTCATACGTGTCGAAGCATCCAAGAAATGCTCATTCAATCATCAATCAATGAATCTAGGAGAAACACCTCATGAAAATCCTAGCCATGTTGGCATCATGCCAGAGCTTTCATCTGTGAAGGACCAGATGACACTATTGGATTGGCAACAGGGTTCAAGTGACATATCACTCAGTGGTGGCAAAGCACAGTTGTGCCTAATAACATGTAAACGTACAGTGACTGTATTATGGTCACTACCATGAAGAATGAACTTTTGTAGGTCTAAAAAGAAAATTTAGAAAAACTTCTAACATTGTCTACAAGGCTCCATAATTTTTTTTTCGTTAAAAAAAGAGTATTTCTTGAAAACACTTATTCTGCAAATGGACAAAATGAGGCATGATTTATAATTATAGTATTAGTTTCGGAGATATTAAATTTCATTCACAACAGTAGTCAATTTCAAATTCCATACTGAAAACAGTCCCAGCATTGAGGTGAAAACTTGAAAATGTAATGCAACACCATACTTCAAAGATTTTATTTTACATTGTGTCCTGCTTAGGTCTCCTAGCAAGGGTAGATACTACAGCGATCCATCCTATTACTCTAACCAACTCTATTCCATTCCTTTACCTGTTTACTGTGTAAACATATAAATTTCCCAATTGTCCCTATCCTGGGAAAGATCAATTCAATCATGACAATTCACGCCAATTTCTATCAGGTCAATCTCATCATTGTCATTCTTTGTCTCAACTTTTCTTTAGTTACTCTGCCATCAATTTTTTTTTTCAAGCAGTATTCTTTAAACAATCCCTTGTGTGGAATACGGCCTACTCACCAAAGTTTTCTTGATTTAATTATGTTTAATAACATCATGAAGTGAATGCAGGGTGTAAATAGAAATTATTAATATGAATATAGAATGAGCACAACCATCAATTATACCATCAGAGGTCCAGAGCTCAAAGAGGGTGTTCCTTTCTGTTTGTGACTACATCACTTTCACTTTCAGCATTCATCCTCACTGTCACAAAGGGGGTGTATACATGATATACAATAAGAATGAGAGAAAATATGCTAATATGAAAAAGGGGTTACTTACCCTAATTTCTGCTGGAAGTATGTCATTTTTACGAATAGAATTCACTCTCAGTCTTTCCATTGCATACTCTTTCACAGCTTTCCGTCTTTTCACATCTTTCACCATTCGCCAATCTGCATATTTTGTACGAACTTGTTGCACCTTTATAAAGAAAGACAAATGAAGCATGGAGTTCAACTCAATAGGATTTTTCATGAACAACAAATTAAGGTTAGAAGTGTGTAGTGGACAAACAACTTTTCTTCGTAACCTTTTGCTAGTTCAGACTTTGTTTTGACACTACCAGTCCTTGAAAAACATAATATTTTATCCTGTGTGTATGTAGTCATGCACTATGGATTCATTGTTCCCATTGACATATTTTTCCTGCCAGGATACATACTAAAGATGTCAGAACTGTATGCAAATGGGCGCATGATGGCAGAGAAGCCAACAGGATGACAACTCTGAAATTAACCCTTTCGCTCAATTCATGCATTGTTACTTATCGTTAGGGATCGGAAGCTGATGACAAGTCATCTTTTTTTCTGAGCCTTGAAAACAATGCTAAACTAAATATCAGTCTGTTTCCCTTTAGTTAGAACCAGGAAACATAATTTTCATTTTTAAGTATTTTTTGCTTTTTTAGGCTTTCTTCTTCTCCCTTGTGAATTTTAAAATGCACATGCTAGCATAACTTATACATTTAATACTGACATGGTCATTTTAGCAAGTTCGGCACTAATAAAAATATGGTCAGTGGAAAAGTACAATATTATTTTAACTGAAATGTTTGGCAATGCATTAAATAATTAATTGTAGTAAGTTATTTTGTGTGAAGCCTAATTTGAGGTTCCCTTGGTGGCCTCTATTATCGATTTAATCTGTGGTTTTAAAGTAAAATTAGTGACAATATTTCTTAACAAATATAATCTGATGAACACAAATCATAACCATATTTACAGATGCTGGCCGACTACTGTATTCTGGTAGATACACTCTGAAAGAAGATGAATGACTCATACAGAAAAACCTTGCAGCATATTTTATGTAACCTTGGAGGGGGGGGGGGAGGCATTAGCAATTAATTGCTTTTATCCCTTTGCTTCAGTAGTTTAAACTACCAAACAAAGAGTTTTATCAGATTAGTTTCATTTCCAGAGGGAAGTTCTTTTAGGTCATTCTTAAAGAATTTTAAGATCATTCTGTAGGTCATCAACTTCCGAGCCCTACTTATTGTATTAGATATTTGGCAGTGACATGCGGTGACGTCGACACTTGGTGTAGCAGTCAGTGGCGTGCTCAAGGGGGTGGGGTTGGTGTGGATCACACCCCTATTCCTAAAAAGAAGAATGTCAATAACAGGAAAAGATTGCAAAATGATGAACGAGAACTAAAAAAAGGTACACGCCATGGGTTTTCTTTGTGTGCGTCCCTTCATCAATTTTATTGAATCATCTTTGCGATTAGCCAAAAGTGGCGGGAAAGCGAAGTAAAATAAACCAAATGAAACAATCAATCAATGATTTGATCTCATTTTTGTTACTTAGCGTCGCTTTTTTGTCACATTTGGTTAATTGCGAAGATGATACAATAAAATTAATGAAGGGACAAACACAAAGAACACCATGCCCAGGTAGGGGTTCAAACTCTGAACTCCTGGTATCGTAGCACGCTGTGATAACCACTCCCCCACGGTTGGTTGATTTGGTGTTTTAAGTACATTTTATGCACAGAAACAAAACAGGTAACAAAACACACTTTTTTGTAGTTCCTTCAATAATATTCATTTGGCTTTTTGAGTTCTGAGATACATTTTTCATTCCAAATTATTTCAATATTCACTGTAGAGTACAACACATAGGACAAGAATGCGCACTCATCACGGGTTCGAATCCTGGCCTGGATTGTTCATATAAGGTCCCTTCATCAATTTCATCATATCATCACTCATCCTGATTTTCCCGATAACCAAATGTGGCAGAAAAGTGAAATAAAATAAACCAAACCAACAACAGTATACACAAATAAATACATCCGTATTTATGACTGTTAGACTCCAAGAGTAGTATATTTAAATAAAACACTACTAAAACAGAAGCGAGAGAGATCCCGAGCACATATTTGTAATTTAATCATTATATATTCCATACTTGAAAAAATAAAAAATAAAGCATAATATTATTGTCTGCACATAACACGTTCCCATTTCATAAATAATAAAACTACATCCCATATTATACATACATATTGTACAACGTGTAAAAGGTTGTGTAAATACAGAGAACATAAGTACTGCAGAAAATTTTGCCCTGAGTTCTTTAGAGGATTTACAAAAAAAAATCTATGAGAAACCAATCCCCTATCTGTCCTATAGGAGATAGACTAGGGGACTTGAAAGCCTGGGCTTTCAACCATTGCAGCGGGGGGGGGGGGGGGGGGCGAGGAGACAAGGGAGGTAGAGATAAAAATCTTCATTTTTCCTTCGGGTGGACGTTTCTACCTGGAAACTGGTCAGGCGGAAGAAGAGCGAGTTAGGGTATCCAGCCAGCTTTGCCCGCGGATCACACCGATGGACGAGAAGCGCTTGGAAAAGAAAGTGTTGCATATGAACTGTGGCTTTTACAAGACAATAAATATTATGATTTGAATATAATTCGAAATGTGATATTGATTGATCTATCTCTGCTAGACTAGCTGCTACTCAGTGCACGTCACTGATATTTGGTAACAGTTCGATCTCGGCCAAACACATTTCCTCATTTTTACAGAAGAAACTACTTACGGAAATGAGTTTCTGTAGCATTTTGAAAGTTCGTGGAGGTATTTTCTTTCATCGTGGAATCTATTTCACCGGGAACTCATGTATTTTTTAAGAAAAATATCTCTCAATTTCAGCACGAACCCTTTTTTTTAACTCTAACCTATGTTAATGTAACTAACATAACCTAACGTAACCCGAGCATGGAACCCTTTTTTTAACTATGTTAACCTAATGTAACCTAACCTAACGGAAAAAATACAAAATCAGTAACACGAAAGTAGGTATTTCTCGGTTAAGAAGATTGGAAACACTGCATACCCACTGATGATCCACAACGCTACTCAAGCTGTGCCCGCCATATTGTGTGTTACGCAAGCAAAAAAAGGAGGAACAATAATTACTCTTAATGTGAAAAATTGAAATTATTTTCATGACAAAAGCAAAATCCCACCTTAAACAATCTTTCGCAATGCAGAATAGGTAAGTACGAATGTTAAAAATGACGAAATAAATGAGTGAGAGGCGTTTGGCTGAGATCGAAGAAGTAATAGATATTTATTTCATTAATGACTTGTAAAGTCATTTATGTGTAAAGTAATCCTTTCTTGTCTGTCTGTAGAACACTGAATACTTTGTCGTTTTCTGACATATAAAATGATAGTGGCAACCATGAATGTGATGCATGGCTGCAAGCATACAGGATAAACATGTGTTTTTTTTTTTGGCTCATTTAATTAAATTGAAATGAAACCTCAATGAACAAAATGTCAAGAAAACTTGTTCACCTTGATACCATCTACATGCTGTGAAAATTTGTCAGTGATTCACAGCAACATCCTGTGTATGTGCATATCCATATGTGTTTATCAATGTGGGCCTCCATGGTGGCACTGTGGTAATGTCGTGTAATTGTAATTAAGGAGTCCCAGGTTTGATACGCAGTGAGGTGCATGGTGGTTCGAATCACACATCAAGCTGTAAGTTCAGTCTCGATTAGCCTATCTATGCATAAAGTGAACCTAACTTGAGAAAGTACATAAATGTATTGGTGTATGACACTTAAAAATCTTAACACAATGGTATTATGAAAGTATGAAGAGTTCAGATGGTATGGTATGACAGAGGGAAATTCTTTTGGAGAACATACGTATACAATAATAAAAACACTGTCTACCATAAAAGTTACCATTGATGAAAAAATTACATCTCGTGTTTTGCACAGCCAAGTCCTGTCATAGAAGGGTAAATATCTGTTATATCGGAGACACATTTCTTCATTTTTACAGAAGAAACTACTTACGGAAATGAGTTTCTGTAACATTTTGAAAGTTCATGGAGGTATTTTCTCACCGCAGAATGCTGCCCATCAAGAAATAAGCACTCTTGATATAATGAACTTGCATTTTGTGCAAAGCGACCACATTATGCCATTGTTTCCATTATGTATCTGCAGCTGGCACGAGCGTCGAAAGTCACGCGGTCTCGCCAGTGTTTCCGAACGTGTCTTTTTTTTTATGAGAATTTTTTTTTAACTATGCTTACCTAACCTAACTTTGCCGGAAATGGTCCGTGGGGCTATCCGTCAATGGTTTGTGATGACAAAATGAACACAAAAGTGTAGGTATTTTTTGACTAAGAAGGTTGAAACACTGCATACCCACTCCAAATCGACAAAACATAAGCATGACGTGCGATGATCCACAGCTGTGCGCACCATATTGTATGTTCCACAATGGAAGAAAGGACCGAAATGAATTACTCGTAATGTGAAAAAGTAACAAGCATAACGGCACCTTCAACTATGTTCTGCAATACACAAGTGGGGCACAATTGGCAAGTACGAACCATTTGAAACTGAAAATATCCAATAGAAATGTGTCTCCGATATAACAGACATTTACCCAAAGAAGTTTATTTTTGGTGCTACATCACTTTCAATTGATAGTGCTGAAAGTGAAGTGAGTTTTTTTTTAGAGATGTTAGTTCTCAAATTTGTCTTTAGTAATTTCAAACAAGAGAATCCATCAACACTTGGGACTGTTAGCCAATTATTTAAATGTAAACTGCGAATATAATACTTGGATGGAAACTGCACTCACTAGTGTTTCAAACGGTAATTACTTGTTGGCTTGTACATTGGCATAATGACAAAATCTGTCGAAACCCGAAAACATATCTCCTCTGGGAAGGGTTTGAGTAGTAAAAGTAATAGCTAGTACCTACAGAACATTAAATTTCAGCTGTGGATTAATTTTAACACAAAATGGAATATGCCAACCAGGACAAGTTTCCCTGCCATGGTCAATGGTATGGAATCTTGTAAAGTGTAACTAGTGCTGTGTGCCTATAGGAGTAAATACACTTTGTAAAATATAAATCATTCCTCTGTAATTACGTATGGAGATTGGATTCCCGATATTCAATCTTCATTCGTATATCGGACATAATGATATCAGATTTCTTGGATAAATGACAAAACCTATACAAGAATGCAATTTCATTCCCACAAATGAACACTTTGTATTCATTGTAATTGTGAATTTTTGGAAATTTAGATACAATTTACTTAACTGCAGCTAAGTACATACAGGGGCTAGACTCTACTTTACATCCTTATTGGCTTTTGGTGGTAACCAATGGGAGTTAACTACAATGCAGGCTCATCCTTGTGTCTGCATAGTGAATGTGTGTGCTTTGCTCGTTTGCGTTCTGATTGTTTCTTTGCATTCTCGGTGCGTTGTGCGTGTGTATGGTGCATGAAAAAGAACAGGTTCCAAAAACTTGTAGATAGTGTAAAATAAGTTTATCCCCAGAAATAATTTAGTGCGTTCAAAACCGTGCTTGCTTCAGGTAAGTACCTTTTTCTTTTTACACTTTCTGTTCACGATAGCCCCACAAACCATTCACCTTAGCTCCAAAAACCATGCACGGGTAGCCCCACGAACCATTCACGGGGACGAGGTATGCCTACGAGGTTAGGTTATAGCTCATTTCACACCTAAATATGTGCTTCATCATCATCCAAAAAATTTCCTCAGGACGTTCAATTACGCATATCCAGACAACATCGGTTTTTATCGATTTCCTCCTCCAGGTAATTTTTCCTCACTTTGGGATTTACGTTGTTGAATTGCTGGTAAATATGCGATATCGCCCGAATGGATTTCTTCAAATGTACAGGAGAAACTACGGAGCGAATTTACAATATAAAGAAAGTCTCCAATTTTGTTAATTTTCAGTATACTAACTAATTTTGACCTCCTAATCACGAATCTGTTGAAAAAAACCGGGGGTCATGTCTGAAAATTTGAAAAAAGCCGATTGAATTTTCTTTATATATAGGTGTATATGTGTAGTTTTACGAACAAAAATGTAATCTCCTGTCATTGTGTCCAACCACGCCGTTGTTTTACAAGAAAATGATTTATGATGTTCAATTCTAGTACGATCCCTATTTTTTTCGATGAATTTAGGGGTGAAATAAGTGCTAATGGAACCTAACCTAACAGGCCTAACCTAACCTCGTGTGAATGGTTCGTGGGGCTACCCGTGGATGGTTTTTGGGGCTAACGTCAATGGTTTGTGGGGCTACCCATGGATGGTTTTTGGGGCTAACGTCAATGGTTTGTGGGGCTACCCACGGATGGCTTTTGGCGCTAACGAACAATTTTTGTACAATTTCCAGACGTGACCCCCGGTTTTTTACAACAGATTCATGATTAGGAGGCCAAAATTAGTTAGTATACCGAAAATTAACGAAATTGGAGACTTTCTCTATATTGTAAATTCTTACCGAAACTACTTACTGAAATCAGTTTCTGTAGAATTGTCGAAGTTCTTGAAGGTATTTTCTTTTGCGGAAACTGAAAACTTCACCATAGAATGCTGTAGAAGAAGAAATAACCACTTTTTATGTAAGGAACTTGCATTTTCTGTAAAGCGACATTATGCCATTGTTTTTCTCTATGTACGTGCAGATGGCGCGAGCATCGAATGTCACACGGTCTCGCTATTGTTTCCAAACGTGCCTTTTTTTTAACTATGCTTACCTAACCTAACCTTGCCGGAAATGGTCCGTGGGGCTATTGTGAATGGTTTTTGGGGCTATCCGTCAATGGTTTGTGGGGCTATCGTGAATTGTTTTTTGGGGCTATCCGTCCATGGTTTGTGATGACATAATGAACACGAAAGTAGGTATTTTTCGGTGAAGAAGGTTGAAACACTGCATACCCACTCCAAATCGACAAAACACAAGCACGATCGCGATTATCCATGATGAGTGCACACCATATTGTCTGTTACCCAAGCAGAACAAGGAAGACGAATAATGACTCGTAATATGGAAAGTTGACACTATTTTATGGAAAAAGACATAACTTCACCTTAAAGAATCTTACGCAATGAAGAATAGGTAAGTAAGGTAAAGTGTTCCCCTGTGCTTAGAACCACGCCATGAAGGCGTATAGGGGATGTGGGGGTAACGCCCCACACTTTCTTGATCCGGTCGTGAGTAGGGGTGATGTGATCAGCACCACGCCCCTGACCGCCTTTACCCCCCAGGGTTTCCCCCAGGTACCCATGTTGTTCGACGCTGGGTGGGCGCCGGGGCCGCTTCCAACGTTAGAAAAGTTCCCGGATTTGAACCGGCCGGGGATCGAACCCGGGACAGAATAGGTAAGTATCAATGCTAAAATTAACAAAATAAACGAGTGAGAGGTGTTCGGGTGATATCGCATAATTACTGAATTCCTTATACAATAAGCTTTTCAACGATATATGACACGTATTCCTTACGAAAAGGACGTAAAGTAGAGTCTTACCCATACAGGCCCACACACAATTTACTCCTTACGATGATTCTATGCCACAAATATCTGTTCTGAGGTCAATATTTATTATTAACAGTCATGTGGTCCAAATTCGATTCCTGGCAGAGGCTCATTACACAGTGCTGAATACTCAATTCATACTAAAGGTCCCGTATCCTAAGTTTTGAAAATCAGGACTTTCTTTCGAATAGGACTTTTTAGGAAATAAATGGGTACCAATAAATTAAATAAAACATAAATCACATTGTTGCTTGTTGATAACGTAGGTCATAGAGTTGTAAACTTGTTTACATTTTATGATTTACTTTCGCCATTATTTTTCCTACTTGTTGGCTTAATCCCGACGATGATGATCAATGATTACCTATGAAATGAATGAAGGGACAATGATAGATCCATGTCCATGATCCACAGCTCCCGTATTCGAACACGGGAGCTGTGGATTCGAGGCAAGAGATTGAAAAGTTCGGACTGAAAACACGTCGGTCTTTCCTCTTCAAGAAAAGCCACGAGCGTAAAAAGGTTTGACAGTACAAAGCTTGTGAGTAATGTTAACAGATGATTTTAACATAGTGATTTCAGCAACAAAAATTTAACTAACTTTTATTATTTACCATTCACAGCAGACGACCTTTTTACTATTTGAAAGCAAGTGATTTTACTGGAATTAAACACTGACGACGTATCCTGAAACTCACATCACCTATATTTAGTTTTCTTTTGATGCATAAAAAATTACCTGAATAGGCACGAAACCTCCAAAATTGAAAATCTTTAACATAGTAGAGGCGATATAATTACTCCGCCCACAAATTACATCCATCGTTCTTTCGTTACATTCACATGGCTGTTACCTTTGAAGCATTTCCCCACCTCAAAGATTTGGGAGTAAATAAAATAATAAAAATACATCATTCATGTAATTTCATTTTCAACACAATAACACATATGAAAATTAATTTAATATATACTTCTAATACTGTAAGGTAGAAATCTCCAATTTTACGAGAAGTGTAAAGATTGTTGATTTTTTCCTCGGGGGGTGAAGATCACTCTACAGAGTTCCGGTCCGCAATTCCAAGACCCCTCTAGTAAACCCCGTAGGACGCATGTCATTTGGCGTTGACGTTCTCTTTCTGCCGTGGCATCGTGAGGTGAGTAGAACTTGTTGTGTGGTTCTGGAAATCCAGTGGATATCCGATTTGTTTTGAACCATCGGTTTTAAGGTATTGTATTTCTAACTCCAATATATAATGAGAATCATGTGTGATCGAGTATATATTTTTTTAGATCTTATTATACCAGAAAATTTTGATAGAACTTGCAATATCTTGTCACCGGCTGCTGGACCGCATGGTCAATTGTATCTTATTTCTGCATAAGGAAGGGTAGAAAGTAAAATAAAGAGGTAGTATTGTGATTACTATTTAACTTGAAGGTGAGCTTTGTTTTTGTTTCTTGTTTTGAATTGTAAGGAAAGTAAGGAAAATAATTTTAATGTTTTCCATGTAACTGACCATCGTTCGCCATATCTTGTAGAGCGGCCATTACAGTTGGGAAAATCGAATTTGTCTCAACACGTTCAGTGATGTGTGTTCGTAGAGATTTTAGATTTCTATTTTTCATATTGTAAACCACTAATTTGCAGACAATTTGTCTTGTACGAAAGAAGTCGAACCATTTCGTGTTGGATTGGTCTACGTGGCAGTGAACAGGAGAACTGGGCAGGTCACGCGTATGGTAAAATATTGTAATTTGTAATCCTTGGTTCTGTACTAGAATGGGCTGTTCATTAGTTTTTATATACATTCTACAATTTTCTGGTAAGGGAAGGTCTGTGTACAGGAGAAAACATTGCTGAGGTAACCTCGTGATTTCCATCGCGCATGCCGCTTTGTTGGCAAGAAGTTCAGTATGCATTTGGCAGGGTTGTGGTCAGCCTGTGGTGTATTGAGAATTTTTGGGAAGTTGGTTTGTAGCAGACTAGTTTTCAAAAATGGGTATAACCAAAAATGTTCCCCTTTTTTTTTTATTGCCGCATGGACTTGAATGAAGTGATGCAATATTTCGCAATGTCTCTTGTATTGCACTATTGGATGTTATTCAGAAAGTGTTCGGGAATGTCCCGTCTCTACAGCGAAGTGATTATTCATTCATCTGCCGTATGTTTGAAAATTGCTCCCCTCCATGGGATCATGTATTGATCTTTGTATTTTCAATTTTCACACTTCATTTTGTTTGTGCCTTGTTTGCAAGAGTTTTAAAAAAGCTGCTGCAAAGTCTAACAAAGGGATGATTTCTTCGAGACCGCTTTAGATGCAGTGCGAGAACATGTGCATCTCGGCACTATTAGTGTTGCGAATGGACCTTCCAGCTGGTATACTTAAGGCTGGGGAGGGTGGTTTCATGGAATCCATTAGTCTTTAAACTCCTACCAGAATCCTCGCCAATATATAAAAAACCCTTTTTATTTCAATACTCACTAGTTGGCCTTCCACCACTATTAGGATTTCTACAAAAATCGATAGTGATTATTCAAATAACAAATTTGAAGCAATTAATAACTACTATCTTAATTAGTATATCACTACAAACCTTATATTACTATTATCATTCACAGCAATATTAATAGACCACGAAACTAATATGAATTATTAATAAGCCACTAATTTTAAAAGAACAAATCCTGTCTGTAATTACAATGGTCATATCAATTTCTAGAAAAAAATAATGCATTTTCAATTTTTCATTGCTGCATTATTGTATTGAAATTGCCCGTAAGCATGCAGTGTTTTTAAGCCAGTATACCCTTGCTGGTACTAGTATGGATTCTAGTGCCACATGTAGGGTCCTTGGTTTGATAACCTGGTGGATGGACATTGGTTCGTAGTAAAATTGAACCAGTCCAGATTGTTCTTGCTGCATAAAATGTATTTAACAATTTTGATTCAAATGTGGTGTCTGTTCTACACATGTAGAACAATAGCCTGATATATTTTTTGTGAGATACTCTTGTTGAGCACAAGTCCTAAGTTTACCATCACTCCACCCTTTGGAGAGCCAGCTAAGATCAAATAATTAAGAAAATTGTAAATGTTTCCATTCTATCCAGTGGGAAGGTTTCTATCTTGTGCAATAGACTATTTGTACCAAAACTAGTTTGGTTTGACCATGCCCGGAGAATCTGTTAAAACAAGATCCTATCATCTGCCGTAATTGGGTCAGTGGTTAGCCTAAATGATACCTTGAGTTGATTTATTATCTTACCCTTTGGTTTTGCTTAGTATTTGTTGTGTGCAATGATGTGGTGCAATCTGTACATTGTTTGAAACAGTTGTCACAATGGAGTATAGAGTACATGCACTCTGGGATATGGTTTGTCAAAAGCAATTTTTCAAAAAATACCCTCAGTTGGGGGGGGTGGTCAAGGGGAACACTCCCCAAAATGTCACTTGGGAACCTCCAAAATGTTATTGTAGGAAACATGCTGGGCTGTGTTATATATACTCTTTGGTTTGAACCTTCGTTATACACTTATAGCTATATTACTTCCATCAGTTATTGTTTGTAGCAAAGAAAGTATTATAATAGAAATACTCGCATGAGTGTTCACCCTGGATTCTAGTGCCACATAGACTGATTTGCACTTCACACACACACACCAGGCTGGTGCATTTTTTGAAATTGCATTTACACCTGCTCAAAGGTGGGTTGTCTTAATGAACAAGCAAGTCTGAACATTCAGGTATCCTAAATGTGAGTGGGGATGTTTTCATTTGTGCTAAAGAGGTGTGATTTGATTTTTTTTTTTGGAATGGATAATGTAATGTATTCATTGACATTCTTGTGCAGTAGGTAACTTAAATACATGAACCTATGTAACTGTTAGTGCACTTCATATTTGAAATGTTTTTTCAATTTCAGCTCCTAAAGGCAAAGTCTGTAAATCACTAAACCAAAATGGGAAAGGAAAAGGTTCATATCAACATTGTAGTCATTGGACACGTAGACTCTGGCAAGTCAACCACGACTGGTCATTTGATTTACAAATGTGGTGGTATTGACAAGAGAACCATTGAAAAGTTTGAGAAGGAAGCTCAGGAGGTAAGTTAGTTAATAATTAATTGTAGGTTTTTTTTTTGATATCTTTTAATATCAAATTGATGGGAGTTATTTCTCCTTTATTTTCCAAACTTTATGAAGAGTAGTACTTGAGACCATATGGAAAACAAAAGTAATAGTCCACTGAAATTGAATTTACTCATTGTGCATGAATGGAAAATAATTTATTTGGAATAAACTGATGCAGCACCTAAGTGAAGAAAGTGTAGTTATTTAATTTGTTGATTTGTATTTCAGATGGGCAAGGGTTCCTTCAAGTATGCTTGGGTGCTGGACAAACTTAAGGCTGAACGTGAACGTGGTATCACTATTGATATTGCCCTGTGGAAGTTTGAAACCAACAAGTATTACATTACGATCATTGATGCTCCTGGACATCGTGATTTTATCAAGAACATGATTACAGGAACATCTCAGGCAAGTTCTGGCTCATATTTTATAGGTTTGTATTGAGTTTGAATACTGCTTGAAATCCACTTAATCTCTATTGCCACTGCTTGCAATCGCATCAAAGGCCGGCTGGCCTTTAGCATACATTTATATTGAAGTGTTTGATGTGAAGAGAATTGTTATGCTTATTCATTTTGTGATTTAGAAATGTAGGGTTGGTATTAAGTTAATGTTGGCAAATAATTATCAAACGAATTGAGTTAACTGTGGCAAATAATTATCAAACTAATTCAATGATACCTATGTTAGTGTTAAGTAATGTAACATGCTATACATTGTAGTGGAGAAATTCCACTTGTCAACCATCTTGATTAATCTGGTACAATTGAGAACTTTGGTTTTCATATTCATTTAATATAAATTATAAATGTCATGGATATTTGTTTCGGTGTATTTATTGTAATGTTGTTTCAGGCTGACTGTGCAGTGTTGATTGTTGCTGCTGGTACTGGTGAATTTGAAGCTGGTATTTCTAAGAATGGACAGACTCGTGAGCATGCTCTTCTAGCTTTCACCCTTGGTGTGAAGCAGCTGATTGTGGGAGTGAACAAGATGGATTCCACTGAACCACCCTACAGCGAGGTAAGTTTTGCAATAGGACCCATTTCAGATTTTATGGACTTGTTATGAACATACAATTGTACAGTAAGTGTTGTAATTTTGGTTCCACTTGTACTTGAGTTTTGTTTCTACTGGGTGGTCCAAAAGTCCCGAAATGGCCACATCGTGAGAAATACACATCGAACCTGAAAACTAAAAAATAAGTGTTAAGTGAAAAGCTATTTAATGGTATCACGCTTTATTCCCTGCCCCGTGCAGTTGGGCAACTGAAATTTTAAATGACTAATTTTGTATTGTAGAATCTGAAAGAGGACTTCATTCAGTCCGAGCTATCAACCATCCTCCTAACTCAATTAGGAATGGAGATATGGCGATTTTAAATTTTTGCAAAAAATTTCGTAAAACCCCAAATCAGAAGTTCTGCCCCTAATTGAGGTAGTGAGAGATTGCAGATTCAGAATCTGCACTTCAATAGAGAATATGGTTGACCCCCCTTCCATATACTCTATTGAAGGGTCTTGACATGCAGATTCTGAATCTGCAATCACTTTCACTGTAGCTCAATTAGGGGAAGTGTGTCCCTTTGAATTTTTTTGGAGTTTTATGAAATTTTCACTTCATGGTTGTAATTCAGATTTAATCTAATACTGTAATTGTGAAAGAAGTCTATTAAGGATAGGTTATAAATAGGGCTCGCAAAACAATGCTAAACCTGATTCCCATAAGTTAGAATCGGAAAACTTTGTTCTTAAATAAATGGAATTTTTCAATGTTTTTTTTGCTTATAGGCCATTTTCCTGTACTCTGCAGTCTTCATTGCATTTTTCTTTATTTTTGAGGTTTTTCTAATCCCTTTGTTTCGTAAATTTTAACCCAACTGTGCAGTGGATTAAATAGTTAATTGTGGTACATTTATTTTTCCTCCATTTAATATACTTTTTGTGGTTCCCTTGCTGGCCACAATTGCTTTATTTTATTGGGTTTGTCGCTATGAAAAATATAATCGATCTTATGATGTACATGAAACTGTATTTTAAGATGCGGAGACTTGTATTGTGCAAGAGACACTGGAATGAGGTGAAGGACTTTTCTTAACAGTAAAATCCTGAAGTAAAAATAAATGACTACAGTACCACTTGCTTTTCCCTTTGCATCAGTATCATGGGTTTTGTCTTATGATCTTTGAGCCCCTCCCCCTCTCCAGTTGAGCGATGCATAAAGAATCCTCTAATAACATTCCTTTTTCTACTTTCAGGCCAGATATGAGGAAATCAAGAAGGAAGTAGGAAACTACATCAAAAAGATCGGCTACAATCCTGCTGCTGTGGCTTTTGTGCCAATCTCCGGATGGCATGGAGACAACATGCTGGAGGCCTCAGACAAGATGCCGTGGTTCAAGGGGTGGAAGGTTGAGCGCAAGGAAGGAGGTGCTGAGGGCAGGTGCCTCATTGAAGCTCTGGATGCTATTCTTCCACCTTCTCGCCCAACCGACAAGCCTTTGAGACTTCCTCTTCAGGTTGGTTCAGGGTGTCTTTCTATTGGTTTCCCTTAATCCTTGAACTGTTAGTCATGGCCTTATTGCACTAAAATATTGTAAGGACTTGAAGTATTTCAGTCCTTTGGATTGTGTAGTACTAAACTTAGTTTGGCCCTTGTATAAAGATCTGTATTGTGTACTGTGGTGTAACCAGGTGTAGAAAAACAATGGTGCCTGGATATTTTCATTGGTACGGTTCTTTAAATATTAGAAGTTTGCCTATCAAAATTTCCAATAAAAAAAGTTTAATATGAATGTCCTTTCTGTATCGTTAAATGAGATTAATAAGTCTTAAATTTGTGCACTCTTGCTATCCGAATTTTAAAATTGCAAGCTGTTATCAGTTACCTTTTAGGAAGGTCACTAAAGGACAAGAATTATTTTAATCCAATCTTGTATTGATAGATTCAATGAAGATCAAATTTCATAGCTTAGTTTGATTCCTGGCTTAGCCCATATGAACAATGAAAATAATTTAATGTTGGCACTTGAATTATTTTTAGTTTTTTAGTTTTATCTATCATTAACATTAATAGAATGATTTTTTTACTATATTGGCAGGATCTTGTTCTTATATTGGTTGGTGAATACTTCTGAAACTCCCTTTTTTGTAGTGCTAAATAATGAATTTGTGTGAAGTCTCAAATGTAGACATGTGGTAGTAAGTTTTTGTGGTAATGATTTGTGATTTCTCTGGTTGGTAATGAAATGTTTTTAAGTTTACCTACAATTGCAGTTAGTCCAATTTCTGGTTGAATATTTAAATACATGAAAAAGCATAAAATGTTTAGTAAAATACAAAAAATTGATAGTAAAATTTTGAACTTATTGTATGTAAATTGGTGCAAGGATGCTTATTGCTTCTAAATATCAAGAGTATCCCAATCTTCCAACTCAGTGCTTTTAAATTGCTGCTGATTGTCAGCCAGCCCTTAGAGTGCAAATTGTTTTCTTCCTTGAAGCCTGAATTTTTGAGCGTATGTACGCGAGTAGTATGAAAATAAGATCAATGTTGCAATGTAGGGTGGCACTTGACTGATAATTTTGCTGAATAAGGAGGTGGATATATTTTGGCCACCCTGTAGTTTGTGCTTTAGACATTCACTTTTAGGAAGTTTGTATTTTACCATATTTTATCTCCACAGGATGTTTACAAGATTGGTGGTATTGGAACAGTGCCTGTTGGTAGAGTGGAAACTGGTATCCTGAAGCCTGGCACTGTGGTGACTTTCGCTCCAGTGAACCTGACTACTGAAGTAAAATCTGTGGAGATGCACCATGAAGCTCTGACTGAGGCTGTCCCAGGAGACAATGTTGGTTTCAACGTGAAGAATGTTTCGGTCAAGGAACTGCGAAGAGGTTTCGTGTGTGGAGACAGTAAGAACAACCCACCAAAGGGTGCTGCTGACTTCACTGCTCAGGTGAGAAATTCTGTTGTACAGCTGAATAAATTAATTCTATACAGTAATGTTAAGACTAATATGAAGTATATTACTTGGAGAGAAAATATTTAAGCTTGATAACCATTCACAAAAATTATGAAATGCAATAATTTTACAATGATTTGTTCTGTGAATGTTTCCTGTTATTGCCATTATTAATACATGAGAATTCGGTAGTTGTTATATCCACTGAATCTAAATTCCTTTTGTAGGTGATTGTGCTGAACCACCCTGGCCAGATTGCCAATGGGTACACTCCAGTGCTGGACTGTCATACTGCTCACATTGCTTGCAAGTTTGCAGAAATCAAGGAGAAGTGTGACCGTCGTACAGGTTAGTAATTTACGTTAGTGCATTTTACCTTGTAATCAATGGGTCCTGGCCTCAATACTATCTGAAGGTGGTTATTTTGAATCTGAAGGTGGTTATTTTGAATCAGAAATGAAATTTTTATAGATAATTTGGTTATTGGCGTGGACTAAGATTGTAGTCTTGATTTTCAATTTTTAAATGAGAACCTAATCTTGGTCAATTTTATGTAAACTGGGAAGAATTTAGGAAACCTTAAATGCAGCTAAGGTTGCATGTATAGTGTGGGAAATTGTTATTCCACTATTTCTGTGTTAATGCTTAGTTCTAAACTTTTAAAATTTCAAGGGATGGACTTGATTTGGAAAGGTAACCTTTTCGAGTAATCGCTGACACTTGTTTGTAACAACTCCAATAACTTACAATGGAATCATTACAATCCAGAAGTCAGCATGAAACACTCAAGTTTTTGATTTGACTAGTGTGAATTCTTGATTTTTAATGAATCACTAATAGTTAAAATTGCAGAATGTAGAGATTTAAATAAAATAACATTAGTGACATTTCATTGTCGTAAGCAATATAATACTGTAATGAAAGCTTAGTTTTGAGTGCCATCAGCATTCTTTTTTCACTGCAAAGAAGAGTGCAATTGTAGTACATGACTGAATTGTGTTTATATATATCACTATTGATTTCAGGTAAGACTGTGGAAGAAGCACCGAAATCTATTAAATCCGGAGATGCAGCCATAATTACATTGATACCCAGTAAGCCCATGTGTGTGGAGTCTTTCCAGGAGTTCCCCCCACTGGGAAGATTTGCAGTGCGTGACATGAGACAGACTGTTGCTGTGGGTGTCATCAAGGTAAGCATTGCAACATTCTAGATGTATTAACCAGGTTGAATTTTTAAATTTGATAATTGTTATAAAGTTGCACACATTGCATGTATATGAATAGCTGGTGCAATTAGCCTATTAATATTTTCTAGTTGTAATTTTTACAAATTACATCAGGTTTAATTTGTTCATATTTTCTTGCTTTGAACATTTGTAGTTTGAATTTATTACTAAGGTGTCTTTTGTGTGGTCATCGGAATTTTTTTGCAAATTCGGTTAACTTGCCTAGGCAACTTGCAGCTTTCTAAATGGAGTAATATACTAGTACTGCAATTCAATCCATAACAGTAAATGGTATTCATACTATGGGAATGAGACACGCAGTAATAAATGGTGGCAGTGGTTGCCGAAATTAATAGAAAGTAATGTAAATCAGCATCGTGGAACATGTGGGTACCTTAAATAAATGGTAGTAACGAACATTGAAGAAATGGCTTACACACAAAATGAATTTCTATCCTTAGGAAATTAGAGCAAAGTTGATTCAGCTACTTTTGGGAATACATACTTATAAATGCCCTGAGCAAAGTTTTTCAGTTGGAGCAATATATTAGACTGAAGTTTTTTTGCAAGATATGATACCTTGAAGTTTATTAGTTAAATTTGAGTTTTAAGTCATACAATTTTTCGTAGATTTGTATATCCTGTAACATTTGAGACTTGTATTTGTAAAGGTATTTAGAGCCTGAATATGCCAAATGTTAACTATGTACCTTAAATTAAATATGTATTTATACCATTTAATTGAAGTAGAAGTTTTGGACACATACTTTATATTAATATATTGTGTGGTAGGGGAGGGGTGAAAGGTGGTAATGAGTAAGGCTGATATGAAAATGTCTTGTAGTCTTGAATTTTTGGAAAGTTTCTCTTAAACTGGGAATTATACTTAAATTTTATCATGGTCCTAGAGTGGTCATCTCTTCCTGATCTGGAAATTTTTTAATATTAGGCAGTGACTTAGCCATCGTTCATTTTTCAGTTTAACCTAAGGACTATAACTGTAGCGATGGGAAAATATTTGGAGCTTGTTCATAAATTACCATGTGAGATTAAATTTATGTACAGTTCATCTAGTCCTAGTGACAGTTGGTAATTTTGCCTTGTTTGGTTAGTGCAAACTGCCCCAGTGGGGACTTATCTTAATGTGTGCTGCTTCTTTTTCCAGAGCGTCACCCACAAGGATGTCTCCAGTGGAAAGGTAACAAAGGCTGCCGAGAAGGCCCAGAAGAAGAAATAACTAGCTGTGGTTCTTGGTCCTACAAAATGCCTCTCTCCAAGTCATCAAAGCTTCATAAATTTCCAGCCCTCTAATCTACAGGCAGTCGGAGAGTTGGCGAGCTACAGAACTGGGGAGGTCCCAAAGGGTTTATATCGACTATTGCTTTTATTTCTTTCAAAGTGGTTACTAAAGCATTGTTGTCATCGTAAAGAGTTTAGAAGGAAAGGCAGGCTTTTTCTTAGCCTGACTGTTTTTAATTTTATTCTGTTTAAATGTGGATAAAGGACAGTTTGTTTGAAAGGAAAAAAACCAAGGAAGGACAAACATTATTTTTTTAATTTCATTCCTTTTTTTCATGTGGCATAATTGTTATGTTCAGTTCTGAAGCAAAGTGGCTTCTGTACATACACGTCATGGTTTAAAGGGCCAATAAAAGCTTATTCCACGAAATTTTTCTTTCCTTAGTTTCCTTATTCTGAACATGTGTGGTATGAAACTGTTTTGAGAGCTTTGATTACCTGATCACAACATGCTGTTAACAGCCAAGAAACTGATGCAAGGGATTTATACACTTGTTTTCATAGGATTTACATAATTTATAGTTGGTGAATAACTCTTCATTATGCAGAATGTTACAAGGTTGTAAAAGTGTGAAAATGGAGAAAATTTAGATTTTCTCTAAGTTAACATTTTTGTATTTTATAAGTTAAATTCTAGCAGAAACCCTTATTTTTAATATAAAATTTTTAATTGCTAGTCAATAAGTATCGCACATGAGCTCCTCTCTATCCAAGGTGAATTATTGTAGGTTTTCTAATTATGTAATGCATATTACAACACTTGGTTCAAGTTGAGACTAAAATATTTTTTAAACATGTTTACGTACGCAGCCCTAATGAGTTGGTCTGGATATCCAGGAAAAGTCTGGTAATATTGTTTCTACAAAATTTTAGACTACCTGGTGCTTAAAATTTAACTGAAATTTTAAGTTGTCAAAACGTATTTAATAAGTATGAGCCTCAGTAGCTAATCATTGGGGTGTCTGATTGCCATGTGAGAGACCTTGGTTTTTTCACCTGTTGAAGTGGATCCGGTGTCATATAGAGTGGGTACCTGGAGGAAACTGGTGTAAAGGTAGCCAGGGCATGGGTGCTGATCACATCACCCCCTACCTTAGGCCATGGTCGAGAAAGTGTGGGTCCCTAACTCGACACCCCTATGTGCCTTCATGGTGTGGAGCACTTTACTTTTTTGTTAAATTTGAAGTCAAAACATTATCAGAGAATTCATGAGTTATACTTTTGAGTCTGCTTTCCTTTAATGAGTTTGGCTCATACTTTGAAGTTTTGGAAGCAATTTCGCTGTCTTTCATTGCACGATTTCCTCCTGTTCTTTATTTTAATAGTATTCATTTACCAAGATTTTGCCTTGCCAAAGTGATTCTCAAACTGGTACTTATACAGCTAGGGGTACATGAACCACTTGAAGGGGGTGTGGTTTTTCATCCATAGTGTACCTACAAATATGATGTCTATTTAGGGATTTAGAGTAATTTCAGTGTGTTCTCCGCAAATGCATGTGAAGAGTTTTGTTTTCATATCACCTGATCATGAGCAGTAGTTGAATGCAAATTCCAAAACTAGAGATTACTGTTGGGAATATAAAAACTAATCTGTGGTGTCTAAAGGTAGTGGGTTGTTATTCAGGTGCAGCTTTCTAGCTACTGTCGCCACGAGTGAGTGGTACTAGTACTTGCAAATGCTTACCCCTTAGGGATTCCACATATTCTCCCCCCAGGAACTATTTTAAATACTACATATATGTATGTGGTAGAAATTTCTAATACTGAAGGAGTGAAGAGTGCTCATTCATCAGTGAAGGGAAAACTATAATGCACTTAATTCTAATGCCAAAGATATTAATTTTAGGGATTGAATAATTTCTGGAGGTTCTCAAAATGCATTTGAAGAGTTGTTTTGTGTTCACATTTTCCTCAAATGTAGTTCTAACATTGTAGTAATCTTGTTTTTTTGTATTTTTCTAAATTTGCTTAGCTTTTATGCCACTTTTATAATTAATTGCAAAGTAGGATGGATAATTAATTTATTGAACACTGAGCCACATCCAGACCAGGACTCTTTTTGGGAAGACCAGCAATAACACTTGGCTATGAACTGGTTTATAATTATTTGTAATTGCTAAGGGGTATTTTTGTTATACATGCGGTGATCATGGCAATTGATATGAAAGTTTCATCATAGTTTTGAATAATTTTTTTGGCTACCTGATTGGTGGGCATTTTTGATGTTGGAAGCTGATATCTGCAATTGAGCAAAATGACATTTAGGCTGTTTGTGGAATGATGGGAAACAAACATTAGAATCAAGTTTTATTTTATTGGGTATTAGGAAATTTACAATAATCTGATTAGTTACAAAATGCAGAAATGTGAAACAACAAAAATAAGTTTTTAAACAAAGTCAAGCACAATTTTGGAATTGTTATAAATCCTGAGAAGGATGTTACTGCTTAGCCTGACAAGTTTCTTGATGTCTGGTTGTGCACTTGGTTTTGAAGCAGATTTGCCTCCAAATGTAGTCTATTTCGGTACTTGTTTTTTTTAGGTACACTATGGATGAAAAACCACACCCCCTTAAAGTGGTTCATATACCCCTAGGTGCATGCGTACCACAGTTTGAGAATCGCTGATCTATAAAGAAGGCAAAATCTTGGCTGATTTACATGTATCACAATGACTAATCTATACTGAATGCAGTATAAGGAATGTGTTTTTGTGAAAATTGCCGACTTGCGAGGCATAATGGTTAGCACAGTGCTGACTGGGTCCTGGGTTAGAATCCTAGCCTGGCCATTGATGTTTGTGTTACTTCATCATATTGTTCATCAAACTGAAAGTTTGGCAATGGATTAAATAATTAATTTTGGTAATTTATTTTTCCCCTAGCACTTAAAATACTTTGTTGTGAAGCCTACTATGTGGTTCCCTTGTAGGCCACTATCACCACTTTAATTTTGGGCTTAAGTGATGAATAGTGTTCGGGTGAATGTCAGTTGGGATTGTAGGTATTGATAGGATGCTTTGGATGTTATGCGATAGTGTGAGGGGGATAAAGACATACATCCATATTTTCCAGATCAGATTTTAACCCCAGATATTTGATTTACATTAGCCACACACTCATGGGAGTTGGCTTTTCTGTTTGTTCATTATATTTGTCATTCAACCGTATTTTTGTGAATATCCTCATCATGTTGCAAAGTGACGTAAAATATAACGAAGTAACTAAATCGCACACTAGCCTTTGTGAACACAAACCTTCCATCTGTCCCTATTCTGGGCAAGATGATTCCAATCTGTTCCATCCGTACCGATTTCCTTTAGGTCCATCTCAACGTTATCCCTCCATCTTCGTCTTGGCTTTCTACAGGTCTCTTACCATCAGGTTTGAGAACTAAATAACTAAAACCGAAAATGTCATATTTACTCAATATCTTATGTCATCACTCATCCTCAACATCCTGATAAGCCACAGGTGGCAGAGAAGAGACATAAAGTAAAAAGAAGAAAAAAAATATCAATCAAACCTAGTAATTTCATACAAATCCACACACAATGTTGCTCTGGCATTCGTTTTGCATAGTGGTGTGCACGATCCTGATTTTTTGAGATTCAGACCATTTTAAAAAGCAGTTAATTCTTGACTTTTTCTGCATTGTAAGTTTCTGGAACTTAACGGAAATTGTTAGATTTTATTCCATAAATGCAAGCACAATAACTTGAGGTGAAAATGACATGTAGAATTTGAGATTTCCAAAGCTTAGGGAAATTTTCCACATCCGTAGATTTGTAGAATGACCCGGGAGTCCAAAGATCGACCATTTCCTGGTTGAACTTGAGGTTATTCAGGTGTCTTATCAAAGCTGCCCTTGAGCATGCAGGGTTTCTAACCCACCTCTGCAGATCTGTTGTCATTTCTACCGATTACTTTGCTGTTGCTTGTACAGCCAATGGCAAAGTTAATAGAAGGGAAATTGTCCATAACTAATTTCATTCTTTTCATGTTCCGCTTCCTGTTGATTTAAAATGTGAAATTCTGTTGAGAGCAGATGTTGCCCTCATCTTATTGAGTCTTATTTCAATTCTTGATCGTCACATTGTGGAATACAGACTGGATGAAAGTGGTGGACAATTCACATACTATTTCTTTTGCTGTTGGGTGTACCTGAGCACATTGAAAGTCTGACACATTTGTCTCGTGAAGATTTTCTGTTCAAATCTTGACCAGGTCATGGGGGTCCATTTGTGTGTCTTCTTTTATCTATTCATTTTCATTTACGATAAAATCAAATCATAAAGTAGAGATGGACAATACAGTGTGATAGAAAAGTCCCCGAACCCAAACAGCTGGGTTCTGTCCCCTCATCAGAAGGTCCCGTAGCTGTCACAGCTTGATTTATTGCCTCTTTCCCAGGCAGAAACCAAGAAAGCAGGAAGGCCATGAGTTTGTGTATGTTTGAGTGTAGAGAAGCAGAACATATTTACCGTGAATTGGAACCAGTGACAGTAACTTTGTATCGATCCCTACTGCGAAGGACGTATTAAGGGGGTCCAGGAGTCCCAACCTCCCCCCGAAAGACTTACCAAGTACAAAAATTAAATAATGAGATCATAAAATAACTTCAATTAAGTAATGAAAATAAGGTTGTTGTTTAATCGCAATTTGTTTATTTCCGCAAAAATATTGAAAAGCAATACGACTTTGAATGACAGTACCAAAGAAGATTTATGCAAGAATTATTACTACTTATTATAACATGCAAAATATTACCAGGCATTTTACTTTCGTCAACTGGATCTAACATCATTTTTTCATACTCAATAAATATTATATTCTTTATCTATTTGACATTAATTTCCTTGCCAGGGCAGTTTCTATTTATTTACAAATTTTGCCGACCTTAACTACACGTAAGCTAGATAATGAATACGTGATGTTATACTGTATCACTGTTGTTATATCGCCTTCTTCTTCTTAATGTAATAAAAATATATTAATTTAATATAATTATAATTATTTTAATTTAACATTATTAATATTATTATTTTGAGACATTACGTAAGGACGCCCCTCCGAAATATATATCTAGATACGTGCCTGGTGTTCGATTTGAATAAAATGTAGAAAAGGCAGGGAGGGTGCTAGCGCTTCCTCTTTTTACTTTTCGATAGTTTTACCTCACATGTAGTACTTTGAGAGTCAACGGTGCAGATAGGAAATACGTGTGTGTGTGTGTGTGTGTACGTACACACACACACACAAAATTGATGATTCGCAAGGGAACTTCGTTTACTTTTTTGTGTTTTTTTCGCTCACAAATCACATCCTCTCCAAATTACAATAGATTACTATCGTTGTTGCTTATATACATATATATATATATATATATATATAATATATATGTGTGTGGTTTCTAGAACTTCACTACCATAAACTTGATGTGACTCTTACAAAACTGTTTCTTTGCAAATCTTCAATTAATCTCAAATTTAGTATAAAACATAATTTTGGCTGACTTGCTAACTTGAGATTTAAAGACAAATTATTAATTTGAATTCTTCATTAACAATAACAAAAGTGACATAAAATGTAGAAGGACAAGACTCCTGGCTTGGTTGAGAATTACATTAGAGAAGTACAGGTTAGGAAAGGGGAGGGAGAATTCAGTCTTCTTCCTCTTCAGCGCGAACCCTGCCTCCTACATTCTACATGTCCATTCAAAATGTCTTCTTAGTTTCAGATTTTTGCCTGCCCTAAAGCGTAATGGTAAAGATGACCCTCGTAATGTCAAAAGGTCCCGAGTTTGGTACCTGGTGGATGCCTGGGGGATTACCAATTGAAAGTAACAGGTGGGATAGACATTTGAAAGTAATGGGGAGGTGCGTATTATCAATTGAAATTAATGGGGAGGTGGGTATAATCAATTGAAAGTAATGGGGAGGTGGGTATTATCAATTGATAGTAATGGAGAGGTGGGTATTATCAATTGATAGTAATGGAGAGGTGGGTATTATCAATTGAAAGTAATGGGGAGGTGGGTATTATCAATTGAAAGTAATGGTAGGGTGGGTATTATCAATTGAAAGTAATGGTAGGGTGGGTATTATCAATTGAAAGTAATGGTAGGGTGGGTATTATCAATTGAAAGTAATGGGGAGGTGCGCATTATCAATTGAAAGTAATGGGGAGGTGCATATTATCAATTGAAAGTAATGGGGAAGTGGGTATTATGAATTGAAAGTAATGGGGAGGTGGGTATTATCAATTGATAGTAATGGAGAGGTGGGTATTATCAATTGATAGTAATGGAGAGGTGGGTATTATCAATTGATAGTAATGGGAGAGGTGGGTATTATCAATTGAAAGTAATGGGGAGGTGGGTATTATCAATTGAAAGTAATGGGGAGGTGCGCATTATCAATTGAAAGTAATGGGGAGGTGCATATTATCAATTGAAAGTAATAGGGAAGTGGGTATTATCAATTGAAAGTAATGGGGAGGTGGGTATTATCAATTGATAGTAATGGAGAGGTGGGTATTATCAATTGATAGTAATGGAGAGGTGGGTATTATCAATTAAAAGTAATGGGGAGGTGGGTATTATCAATCGAAAGAAATGGGGGAGGTGCATATTATCAATTGAAAGTAATGGTAGGGTGGGTATTATCAATTGAAAGTAATGGTAGGGTGGGTATTATCAATTGAAATTAATGGGGAGGTGGGTATTATCAATTGAAAGTAATGGGGAGGTGCGCATTATCAATTGAAAGTAATGGGGAGGTGCATATTATCAATTGAAAGTAATAGGGAAGTGGGTATTATCAATTGAAATAATGGGGAGGTGCGTATTATCAATTGAAAGTAATGGTAGGGTGGGAATTATCAATTGAAAGTAATGGGGAGGTGGGGATTATCAATTGAAAGTAATGATAGGGTGGGGATTATCAATTGAAAGTAATGGGGAGGTGCGTATTATCAATTGAAATAATGGGGAGGTGGGTATTATCAATTGAAAGTAATGGTAGGGTGCGTATTATCAATTGAAAGTAATGGGGAGGTGCGTATTATCAATTGAAAGTCATCCGTAAGACTGCCATTGTGACCGTAATACTTGTAGTTATTTCGGAGCAAGATGACCAGATATGATACGTGACTTATCCTGAGGGATGCGAAAGCCAAAGCTAAAAACTAAACACAGTCCATAATTACCATAGCATCAGGTCTTACAAGATATATACATACAGGTGAGTCACTATTCTGTGACATCATCAGTAATAGGTCTTAATATTAAATAACACAACAATCAAGAAGCAAATTAAAGGTATTACGAATAACATTAAAAATATTTCTAGAACTGGAAAGAGCAATAAACATTTGTGCAACGAGAAAGGAAATTAACAACAATACATATTAGTTTGAGGGGAAACACGTGTCATAATGATACAAAATGATAACATGTAGAAAGTTTCAAATACATTTGAGCTTTTTTTAAGATGGGTAATACATAAAGTGTAAGTTCAATGTTTACCTATTCGTTACCTTACATCATTGCTATTACTGTAGTTGTACATTTTGTTTCATTGGTTTGTCTTTCGCGTCTTCTGATTATCCCTAGGTCATTCCACATATCAGAGATTTTTCCTTTAAATTCGAAATAGTCTTGCTCTCGTCCATCTCGAATTATTATCAGCACTGTTAGATACAAATTTTGTATCAACACGAAACCCCCAACAAAAAAAAAAAAATGGCGACTAGTATGCCTCTGCCAGTTTCCGCCCACATCACAGCACCAGCACAGTGCTCATTAAAGTGGTGGATGATGTAAGGTCAGCGATGGATAAGAGATATTTGACAATGCTACTTCTGCTCGATTACAGCAAAGCCTTCCAAACCATAGACCACGATATCCTACTGGCGAAATTGTCATCTTATTTCAACTTTTCCCAACATGCTGTTGACTGGGCTCGCTCATATTTAGCAGCCAGACAGCAATGCACATTCGTTTCTGACAATAAGTCGTCGTGGCTGCCGACGAATTGCGGTGTACCCTAAGGTAGCATCCTGTCTCCGCTGTTGTTCTCCATGTACGTAAATGATATATCTGGAAACTTTCAATCGACAAATTACCATCTGTACGCTGATCACGTCCAATGTTATTTGTCGTTCCCTAAAACAAGCATCAATATGGCCATCAAAGCCCTAAACGATGATATTATGAACGTCTGCAAGTAGTCTCAGGCAAACGGTCTGCGAGTAAATGCTGAGAAAACTAAATGTATTTTAATTGGCTCACGTCAGCTCATTTCCACAACAGAGAAGTCCTCCATCCCTGACATTCTTGTCGAAGGAAACCCCATTTCGTTGTCACTTTCGGTCAAAGACCTGGGAGTCGTTGTGGACGAAAACCTCACTTGGAGTGACCATGTGAAGGCCATATGCAAAAAATCCTACGCAGCATTACACTCGCTGTACCGCCTTAAAAATATTTTACCACAAGAAGTAAAAAAAAACACTTGAGGAGTCGTTAGTTCTGTCTCAAATAGACTACTGTGACTTGACATATATTGACCTCAACGGTGAACTAGCAAGACGTGTACAGCGAATACAAAATGCATGTGTGCGCTACATTTATACTTGGTGCGTACTGAAAGTCGTGATCAACTTTTTATTTCAGACGTAAATGTTCACGTAGAGCGATGCGCTGTATAAGACAGTTAGAACCATCTATTGTGACAACATACACTTGACAGTGGGGTGATCGGCTCAGTATGTATGCGCATTAGCGAGTAATGGCTCCGTTTGACACGTCGTTTCACCAGCGTGCAGTAATTGAATTTCTGTTGAAGGAAGGTGCATCGGCATCAGATATCCACGGCCGATTGCAGGAAGTGTATGGTGATCAGTGTATGACTGCCAGTAGCATCAGGCGATGGATAAACCATTTTAGAGGTGGAAACACAGACATCAGTAATCTCCCTCGCACAGGCCGCCCAAGAACTGCCTCGAACAACAGGAACGTGGCTCGCATCCAGGAAATCATCCAGGGGAACAGGCGTGTTTCGGTTAGGGAACTTTCACACATTGTTGGAGTAGGGCACAGTGCTATTCGTGAAAAACGTCCTGGCAGGGATAGTGTTATCCTCCAACACGACAATGCCAAGCCGCACACAGCACAGCTAATGAGGGATGAAGATGCCAGATTTGGGTGGGAACTCCGACTTTCTCCCTACAGTCCAGATCTGGCTCCTTCTGACTTTCACTTGTTTTCTTTTCTGAAAGAACACATGCGGGAAAACAGATATGACACCAACAAGGAAGTGGAACTTGCCGTTAGGAGAATACTCAGACGTGCCCGAACGGAGTTCTACAACAGAGGAATTTTCAAACTTCCAGAACGTTGGCAAAAATGTGTCGATTTAGATGGTGATTATGTTGAAGACTAATAAAGGTATGTACTTTAACAGGCATATATTAGATTCTTTTTTGTACAGTTTACTTCCTTCTTGTAACATGTTGATCACGATTTTCAGTACGCACGATAATATCAAATATTTTGAACACCTGACCCCAGCTTTCAAGGACTTAGGCTGGTTCGACCTTTCCACTCGCCGCCGCTTCCACGCTGCTCTTACAGAGCTCTACAAAATAGTAAACTCACGAGAGCCGTTCTACCTACTTTCTCAATTTCAACCCCTAAGTTCAGCACACACCTTTGCCACCCATTCGAGAGACAACTCTCTGCTGGCCATCCCCTCTCACAAGACAACGTTTTATGGAAATTCCTTAACGGTCACTGCTACCAGAGCGTGGAATGACCTTCCCAACGACATAAGAAACTCTTCTTCTCTCGGCCAATTCAAATCAAAATTAATAAATCATCTTCTGGAGTCAACTTACCAGAAATGAAAACAGGGAAATAAAATCTAACCTTCGTGTAAACTGGTAGGACCAACACCCACCGACTTCTTCTGTAATTTGACTATGTTGCGTGTGTGTTTATGTTTTTCGTGTATTTTTTTTTACTTAGTGTGTATGTATTTTTGTCTTTATTTTTTATGTTTTTTGCATCTTTCTCTTTTATTTTTTCTTGCGTTTTTCTTTTTTTGGTATCGTAATGTTCTTAGTTTTTATAGATTTCATTTCTTGGTATCTTAATGTTTTTAGTTTTTATATATTTAACATACAGTTAGCTATAAAAATCAATTTATAAAATGTAATGTAGAGATGGTTAAGTGGAAGAAAAGGCTTGTGCCTTAACTTCGCCATCCAAAACAAGGAATAAATAAATAAATACCCTGAAAACCAACATTGCCCAGTGCATTACTGCAATTAATGTGCCTATTCTGCATCGCGTAGCACGAAACATGTGCCGTCGCATACGTTTATGCATGCTGCAGCATGGGGGTCACTTTCAGCATCTCTTGTGATGTGCCTACATCCACTCAGATATCCAATGAGAAAGATCTACACGATCACGCAGGTAAGGTCCACTTGTTCCTTGCTTTCACAGTTTAGGTTAACTGTTGGTTTGGTTTACCTGATTATTTTGTTACCAGCACTGCTCGTAGTTCATTTCCTCGCCACGACTGCTAGCGCCACTCCCCAGCGCCATCTCTTGTGTCATGTACAGCCAAGACCCTCGCAAACCAGCTTCCACAGAAATTTTGACATTATCATAATAACGACCGGCGAAAAAAAAATTGATGTTTGGGTTCGGGGACTTTTCGATCACCCTTTAGGATACTGATCTATTGGTATAAAATTATAAACTTTCCTTGAACAATATGAAAGGTTTATTACCCACTTTAATTTATGCATGTAACCAGTCAATTTGAATTGGTTTTGCCTTTGAAAAAGAAACTGCATATTTACAAAGTTTTTTTTTTGGTTATAGGAATTAAATCCATAAACATAATTATGAAATGGCAGAATTGTATACTAAAAGACAGGCTGTTTATAGAGGTATGACATTGTCGCACAATTATGCTAAATCTTACTTTAGAGATAAAAGCATTGGAATATTCAAGGTCCTGGAAAAAATAAAAGGTTTTTCATTTGGATGTCATCATCGGTAAAATATGTAGTCATGGACAGTTCTGGGTGGCAACCTCCATCAACTTTCAATGGGATCATTGGTCACTGTCAGTAGAGTGGGATGCATAAATATTACCAAGCATATTATCCATCACAATGTTTATCGTCTTTGTTTTCCGCAACAAGAGCTTCAGTGACTACCTACTTATGACCTTTTATTAGATTCCTATGCTAAATACATGACCTATCCACTAAAAGTAATCAGAAACTGCACTAGGAGCCAGTCATTCCATGTGAAAGTGGACAAACAAGTTTAATTTATTTTTATTGAAAACTAGCTGATTGCCCGGCGTTGCCCAGGTATTTATTTATCCAAATTGCCCGGCGTTGCCCAGGTATTTATTTATCCAAATCTTCTATCCCCTGCTATAAGACAAGAAAATAATTAATTCTAACTATAGTGTAAAATGAACTTAAGGTTGAACGGCATTGGGCATGTCACTATTCATCTTGGCGACCGCGAAAACTACGGATTCCACACTTAGTCGTTTTATATGTCACCCTCTTCTCACCTCCACCCCTAGGGGTGTCTTGGAGTTGAAAGGCATTGGGAGTGTCACTATTCATCTTAGCTACCCCGAAAACTATGGATTCCACACAAATATCGGTCGTTTTCGATTATTCTTACATGTCACCCCCTTCCCACCCTTAGGGGTGTCTTGGAGTTGAATGGCATTGCGAGTGTCACTATTCATCTTAGCGATCCCAAAAACTATGGATTTCACACTAACATTGGTCGTTTCACAATGTCACCCCCTTCCCAACCCCACCCATAGGGGTGCCAACGTAACTAATTTTATTTACAGGTAAATGTCATCGTGAATGTCACCAATTAGCTTAGCGACTCCGAAAACTATGGATTCGACACTAATGTAGGTTATTTTGGACTTTTATTTTTCACCCCCTCTAACCCCCCATCCTGATAGGTGATGAACTTGGAGTTGATTGGCATTGGGAGTGTCACTATTGATCTTAGAGACCCCGAAAACTATGGATTCAACACTAATATCGGTAGTTTTCGATTATTTTTACATGTCACCCCTTCCCACCCCCAGGGGTGTCTTACGCCCACAGTTTCATTTCCTGGTTGCAAGTGATCCTTGTACCAAGTTTGGTTGAAATCGCTCCAGGCGTTCGAGAGTTATGCCAGAACAAACATACATACACACACACCCACATCCATTTTTATATATTAGAAAGAAAAGATATCACTTATTATACAGGGTAAGTCAAAATGACCCAATTACAGAAATTTATTCTGTGAAATCTAATAATCACGTTATTGTGAGACATGCGCATCGAAAGGTTAACTTTCAAAGTTTAGCTTCCACACAGTGTTTCCACTTTCTACCGCTAGGAGTCAGCAGCGAGCAGGAAAATGGCGTTGACTGGAGAACAGAGATCTCTCTGTGTGCTTGATTATCATGTGAACAAGTCTGTGATTAGTGTGCAACGGCATTTCCGTACCAAATATCGGAGAGAACCACCTACGGGGAAGGCCAGTTGTAAGTGGTATGAACATTTCAGAGTCAGAGATTCGGGCTGCATCTGTAAACGAAAATCGACTGGGGAAGAGACAGTGGAATGAGTGAGCAGAAGTCCCGCTACCGGGCAGCGAGAGAACTTCAACTTCCACAGAAAATTGTCTTGCGGGTTCTGCGGAAACGTTTACAAATGAAACGCTACCGCTTGCAACTAGTTCAAGCCTTAAAAGAGACTAATTATGCTTTGCACGCGTCCTTCTGTGCTGATTTCCTCACATTAATGGAAGCGGATGGGTTCTCGGAGAGGTTAATTTACAGTGATGAAGCAACTTTTCACCTTTCAGGGAAAGTGAATAGATGCAACGTAAGGATTTGTGAAACTGCTAACCCCCATGAATTTGTGGAACACGAACACGATTCTCCCAAAGTGAATGCCGTTTGTGCCATTTCCCATGAAAAGATTTATGGGCCCTTTTTCTTCCATGAACGTACTGTGACAGGATATGGTGCAACTATGGCTCCTTCCACAGATTGCAGAGGATAGCGCAGATTTCATTATCCAATAGGATGGTGTCCTGCACATTACCGGCAGCGTTCGGGACCATCTCAATGGGACAATTGGAACAACGTTCGAAAGGCCGTGCACCTCCAGAGGATCGACCTCTCCTTCATTGGCCACCTCGTTCCCCCGACTTGACCCCATGTTATTTCTTCACGTGGGGTTTTGTCAAGGATCATGTTTACGTAAGACCACTTCCAACAACATTGGATGACCTGCATGCCCGCATCACAGCAGCCATTGCTGATATTGACCGCAACATGCTACACAAGGTTTGGCAGGAGATAGACTATTGGCTTGATGCATGCAGTGTTACGCGAGGTGCTCACATAGAACACTTGTGATTTGTTTGAAAAAAAACTTTGACAGTTTACCTTTCTTAGCACATGTCACACAATAACATTTGTTTATTATATTTCACAGAATAAATGTCTGAAATCGGATCCATCATTTTGACTTACCCTGTATGTGAAAAAAGGGACAATTGGAATTATTAATACAAATGTTAAGTTTTTATGGCTTTTAAGTAACTTAATTTCACACATTACTTTTTATAGTAGACGTGGGACTTTATGTGTGGAGTTTCCACTTAATTCAGTTTCATTATGATACAGTATTTTACCATAAGAAAATGAATTAATTCTAATTTTGTTCTAATTGTCTCATTTATTATTTCTACATCTATCCTACTTCATATCTGAAACAAACTCTAGTTTCAAGATTCTATTTATGATAATTTTCATACCTTTTGCATTGTTCCATTATCCAGTGTTCCCACGTAAACTCTAACTGCATTTTCCCTGAGTTTTCCAGAATCAGCACATTTTTCCCGAAGTACTCAATACCCAGTACACTACTATTCTAAATATATTTTACAATGGCCTATGGTGCATCTGTTTTATCAGTAGTATTACTGATCTGATACTATATTTATAAGCAATCTGTAATTTAGTGCAATATTCTGACATCTTATTTATTTTATGAATAAGAACATGTAATTAATGTTATTGTTTTGCAAAGTAAATGTCTAAAGAGGTAGTTCCTTTTCAAAGGCAAAACCCACCACAATCACCAGTTATGTACATTAATTGAGGAGGTGAATGAACCATTCAAAGAGCACTTGCAATTTTATATCAGATCAGTAGACCCATTAGTAAATTTTGTGTAGTACTTTATCAGTTTCAGCCAATAACAAAACAAATGAAATAATAAAATTATATCTTTATGCACTTAAGGAGTAAGGTTTTTTTTGGGGAATTTTCACTTCTTTTCACAAAATAACAAAATAAATTTGAAACACAGTCACAAAGTCTGTGAGATGGCTCATCATGTGGTGTCCAGTCATTGCTAATTGACCTACAGAACTGATAGAACATTTTGTCTTTAGCTTTCATAATGGAATGGGCGTTACAAAAACCATGTGGCTGTTTAGCAGCCTGTAAAATAGATAAGTCAGCTGGATCGTACAGTCCAGCATTTAAGTGACACTGGAAAAATCAGTGATGGTCTGTGAACCAGTGACGTGCGGTGATGTCGACACTTGGGGTAGCAATCAGTGGCATGCTCAAGGGTGGGTTGGTGTGGGTCATAACCCTCCCCTAGTAGGGTCCAGTATTCCTAAAAAAAAGTACATGTAACCCCCACTGCCATTTGAAAATAAAAAAAAGATTTTATTTGACTACTAAGCCAGAGATTCTGGGTTCGAATCTCGGCTTGCCCATGGGTATTTTTTGTGTGTGTTCCTTCATCAATTTTATCGCATCATCTTCGGGATTAGCCAAAAGTGGCGGAAAAGCTAAGTAAAATAAACCAGGGGGCAAGGGAGGTAGAGGCAGAAATCTTCTCTTTTCCTTCAGGCAGTTGTTTCTACCTGGAAATGGTGAGGCAGAGGAAGAGGGAGCTTGGCCAGCTTTGCCCGTGGATCGCACCAAGAGACGAGAAGCGCATGAAAAAAAAAAGTGTTGCATATGAACTGTGGCTTTAAGAAGACAATAAATATTGTGATTTGAAAATAATTAGAGATATGAGATTGATTGATCTATCTCTGCTAGACTAGCTACTCCTCAGTGCACGTCACTGCTGTGAATTGACCAGTTCTAAAATGTCCATGTCTTGTATGTTGCAAAGTGACCTAGGACTGAATGCTTGCAAACAACATACAGAGAGAGCACTTTCTAGACTCGGAAAATAATAAAGGCAAAGTGCCTACTGGATCATTAAGCATAAATTGGCACAGAAGAATTATCTTGGAGGCAGCTTTCAACTTGCAGAATGATAGGTTGTATGACACAAGAAGTTAGTAGGGGCCACATTCTGCTTCAATCATGGTGTGGTGGGAAATGGGGTATTATGATAGCATCACTGAGCCTTTCTGCAAGAAAAGGATAAAAACATCAGCCCGAGTGTACCAGGAGACAATGGTCAAGGATCTAAGCACTATTATTCCATTGCCAGGAGTAGAGTTTTCAGCAGGATTGTGTACCAGCTCATACAACCCAGCAGTGGCTTGAGACAAATGTGCTCAACTTTATTTCCACTTCAGATAGATCATCTGGCAATGCAGACCTCAGCTCTATGGACTAGAAATTGTGATCTGTACTTCAAGACATGATTTGCAAGAAGATATAATGAAGTATTGTCACTTTGAACCACTATCTTGTGCAGGCAGTGGAAGATTTCCCCCTCAATACAGCATTATGCAATTGATGAGTGGCCACAGAGACTTAGGTCCTCTGTGCAGGTCAAATGTGGTAATTTTGTGCTTCGTGTACACAATATATCCACGTAACACATATCCATAGGATATAATATCTTAAAAATATGTTCTGTTATTTCATTCAGAGCTTTGACATATTTATACGGTAAGACTGGGTGTGTACGAGGGGGTATCAAACGGTTGTGATCATCACCATGAAATAACCTGAGAAACTTGATGTTATGTTGTGCTAATAAAGACTTCTCTACGTAGTCACCTTCCAAATTCACACATTTCTGAACCCTCCGTAGGCCTTCATTGTAGAAGTCCACAGATTGCATGGAAAACCACTGTTCGACCTCGTGAATGAAGTTAGCATTAAATCACCGACCTCGCAGTGGCTTTGTCATTTCTAGAAACAAGAAAAGTCACTTGGTGCGAGATCTGGAGAATAAGGTGGATGTGGCAATAATTCAAAGCCACAGTGCTCTGCTTACACAACAGTGGCTTGAGATGAGTGAACAGGTGCATTATCAGCGAAGAGAGTGGTACCTTTGGAGAGCATACCGAGGATTTTATACTTCAGAGCATCTCGCAATTTCTTCAGAAGTGAGCAGTAATATGTGCTGTTAATAGTCTGGCCTTCTCGAAGGTAGTCTGTCAGGATGGCTCCCCGACAATCCCAGAATACCGACATGACCTTCCCTGCAGACTTTTGCACCTTGGCCTTTTTGGAAGGGGGGAATAAGAGTGCTTCCACTCTTTGGTCTCCGGATCATAGAGGTAGATCCAACATTCGTCCATAGTTACCAAACGACTAAAAATTCTTCGTAGTGCTGCAACAGAGTTAGCATATGCCTTGACTGATCGCATCGTGTGTGTCTGTTTAGTGGAGTTAGCAGGTAGGGTACTTCTACCACCACCTGCAAAAACAATACATGAAATATTAACACGGTATTTGCACTATGATGTACATAGACTTCAATGATTATACGGGCAAAAATTCGTTCACGTACATTTAATAATTTTACCTAATGATCACTACTTTTTGATACCCCTCGTATATGTAGAATACTTTCGGCAAACAGAAGATTATACCAAAATAAGAAATATTTTTTACTTTTTCTTTACCTATCTTTCCTTTTTCTTCATTCTTAACATTTATTTAATCGCCCCCTACTTAGGTATAGTTGGATTGATTGATATGGTTTTATAAGTCCACTTTATGCACAGTAAGGCTAATTGGGACTGGACCTACAGTTTAAAGTGGAATCCGAACCACTTTGTGCCTCCACCGGGCATCGAACCTGGGACCCCTTGATTACAAGGCAACGATGCCATCGGGGAGGCAAGGTATAGTTGGAAATTAAGAAAATAGATATTTTTATTCAATAAAAAACTCCTGCCCCAAGGCCAGATACGATGAAAGCTGAAGCTGAAAGAAGAGATTTAGACTAGCTTTAATTATTAATGCATGCAAAATATTATTCTTAAGAAATAAAGTGCACAAAAATCTTAACCACAACTCAATACAATTTTAGATTTCCAAATATTCTACGTATTTTCTGTACAGGTATATAACAATGTAAGTTCACAAAACTGTAAAAAATAGCAAAAGTTCTTGACTTCCTTGACCTATCCACTTATTTCTTGACTTTCTTGACTGGTAGACACCCTGCTATAATATCAATTAATCTGTGATGCAAAATAAACACATATCTAAAGCCTAAATCTTCAAAATAGTTCATATAAAGCATGTTAGTGAAGTTGGAATTATTAGCACAAGAACAAGCATATTTTAGTCCTTCGTTGGGACTCCAATGTTGAATTAGATGATTTTCCCTGAGTTTTTACTTTTCTTCAAATTCCCCAAGAATTCCAGGTTTTCCAGGTGTGTGGGAACCCTGATAATCCTAGATGTGCATGATGTCGGACTCGTCAGAGGCAAAAAATGTTTACAAAAAAGTGTAGTAATATTTTTAGAAACTAAGAGCATCTAAATGTCCAGTAAAGTCTAAAGTGTCTCCACTGGGCATTGAACCTGGGACCCCTTTAAGGGTGGCCACTCTAGGACCAGGATAAAATTCAAGCACAATTCCCAGTTTTTAAGGTGAATTTTCCAAAAATTCATTGGTACGAGCAGGTGTTGTTTTCTCTATTTCAAACTTTACATACTGCCGTCTATCACCAACCACACACACACACACACAAATATATTAACAATATAAGTGGTCTGTGCGATTCCAATAATCCAAAAATTATAATTCAATTCAATTTAACGGTATAAATATTTAATTCTAGGTGTGGAGATTATATTTTAAATTTCACATACTCAGACTAGAAATATATCTACAAACACAAGTTACAAATGTGTCTTGATATAGTATCTATGAAAATTGTTACTGGTATATGAATTTTAAACACTCATTTAACTAATCAACTTCAAGAAATTCTATCTTGCAATAATCTTCCGTCTGTCAGATAGATTGTTCTGCAAAAGACACTAACAAAGCAAACTGAGTGAGTGAATTCTGTTTTATTTTCCACACAGATTTCTTCTCTTTTTCTTCCTCGATAAAAATAAAGGATCAACTGAAAATCTTGTCTCGTGGCATTATAGGTGTTGGAAGCTGGCATAATAAATATGTATAAATTAAATGGAATTGGGATTCTAAAAAGTTGCAATTTTTCACGTCTACGGGGAAAAATTCAAGCAGAGTTCACGCATAATTCCCGGTGAGTAGCCACACTACCTTTGATTACAATGTGCCTACTGTGCCGTTGGGGTGGCATTCTATGCTTTTCGAGTTCTCATTTTTCCTTCGCTTATTATGCTTAAATAATATTAACTGATACGCACACAGATTGTGAAAGATTGTACCTTTTCAAAACATTTATTTTCAGCACCATGATGTGATATGATTATGCTCTCTACAGCAAAGGAAGATTATCTCTCAAAGTTTTGTTAAGATTTGTTACAAATTTACAAGTTCATTTTCAGCATACCTTTGTGGCGGAATAGTTATTCCTGCATATTCACATGGAAGTTCCAAGGGAAATTTTTTATCTGTTTCAGTGAGTGCCTTGTAAGCCTTCAGTTGCAAATGCTTATAAAGCACAACCAATACTGTAGAGATGGAGTATTTCCACCGCACAATTTACTTTTTGAAACTAGTTCCTAGGACTGCGCTGGAAGGCTTGCCGAACACTATCCACTGCTTACACAATACATGAGGGGGTGACCAGTGCTTTTGCCTTTGCACAGGTAACCTTTATACAGGAATTGTGCATACTAATGCTAAATGGAGTGCTTATTTAGATGGATCAAACCAAAACTGCATTGAATTGTGATCACATATTCTACAACACAAAACACTTTGTGCTGTTTGGTTAGCAATATTTGCACAAACAGTTCACATGCGTAAGGTGTGTATTTCAAGTGGAACTTCTGCAGTCTACTGGTAATCATTGGTTCTTACATGTCTGTCCACACACTGGTTGTTTAGAACGAAAGAGAAGAAATAGATGCAATCTTTTCCGGACACACTGTATATTTAATTCCTTACAAATATGCTTTTTTTCTTTAATTTAATATCCTTACAGTAGTAGATTTAGGTATCATGCTCCTCAGCTACAAAATAAGGTGAATATACCTTTAAGAACAGTAATACGAATTGAAGCATTCTCGATGAATCGTTGCTAACATAACACGTCAAGAATGTCTGCTGCTTTAGTGTGTAAATGCATGTAAAATGTATATTGTTTGGTTAGTATTTCTGTTCTTTAGAACATGTATTGGCAGTTTCTGTTACTGACGTAACAACGGAAGTGGCCACATTTAAAGGGAAAGTTGAGCCTGATGTCCTAGCAAAACTTAAATTTTTCGATGAAAATGAATATTTGCCTTTGGTTTTCACGAAGCGACACTTAGTCTGTGATATAAATTATGCCTTAGAGGTTTATTACTAAAACAACCTGGAATAATGCTGATTAACAATATGTTGGTCACATGGGAGGAAGTAGGTCAGCTGCCCACTTGCTTTATCCCCTTGTGTACTATAATGTGCACGGCCAGATATTCCCAGGACAGGTTTTGAACAGGTAAATCTTTGCAGTGTTCACAGATCATTGAACACTTTAGCCCAATTTTCTACAGCTACAAGGCCCCTTGAAGGCGTTCACAGAATATAATGCGAAGAAACTCTGGTGGTTCAGCTTCCTTGTCTGTTGATACAATCTGTGAAACTTTCAGTGTGTGGTTCAAAGAGGATCATAAAGAGAAGGCTTTTTGATTTCCACATCCCTACCTCATCAGCTACAACGGGTATGGGACAGTTTGTACTCTGAATAGGTCTTGTGATTTTTTAGTAAAATATTATTTTAAATAAAAACTCTGGATCAACCGGATACAATACATCTCTGATTTTCACTTCAGAAGTGATTGATCCAGTGATTATCTCTCTTATTTCGTTCAAACTTGACATTTTCCAAATATTCAACATTGAAGACATTCTAACATCATGAGCAGCAGAAGGATTGGTTTTCTTGTTTCCTGTTAATCCTGTAATTATTGTCTTTATACCATCAAAACCAGGGAATTGTGGGTGAGAGAGAGTCACTGACAAAAGAACTGGAAGTCTTTGCTTATCCCTGATATAAGAGACTTTCGTACATCGACATGCAGCTCATCTATTTTATCTGTGAACTAGTAGGCATGCCAAAAATCCACTTGGTTAGCATTGAGTCAGTCACTTCTCTGCCGTCCCCCACAACTCTTCATGGGGCACATCACAGCTCAGTTGTCATATCTGACCAGATGAGACCAAACCTTTGGTGATTGTGTTATTGTGGTCAGAATTATTGTTTTAAGTCTACTTTATGCACGAATAGGCTAATCGAGACTAGACCCACAGGTCAAAATAGACTCCAAACCACCAAATGTGCCTCCACCGGGTATTGAACCTGGGACTCCTCGATTAGATTGGCATTTTATTGTTAAATATCCCTTTTGGACAAAGTCAACATCTTCCTTTGGAGATACCTTGACTTTCCAACCAAACATATTATCTCCCTCACACACTGAACTGGCATGGTGCAAAGCACAGGGGAGCACTTTACCTTTTTACACACTAATAAACTATTTTCTATAAAGTACTGCATGCAATGATAAAAGCAATTGAATCATAAATGACATTCTTAAAGAAAGAACAAATGTAATAAGTCCAGTTTTATAGAAGAGATATACTGCCAAACATCATGAGTTCAGTGCTTGCAAAACAGGGTGGGAAAATAAACTAAACTTTCTTGTTCATCTAGCACCCAAACGAAGCATCCTAGAAGAAAAATGCACAGAACATTTTTCGTAGAGAATTTTATGTAGATTATTTTTCATTCTAACCTCTTTTGCTGTAAAGTACTTTGCAAGCAAGATATTTGCAAAAAACTCATTTTGGGTGCCATTTTCCAAAGATGGCAGCCAAATCCGGGGTGGTACAGGGGTGCAAAATTAATATGTTGTTAAGAACCCTTTTAGAAAAATAATAAAATTTGTTCCAGCTTTCCCTCCTTATTGACTGGCCTATATCTCGATTTGACATTTTCCCGCATTTTAAGTCATTTCAGCTTGGTCGCATGAAAAACATAAGATCGAGGTTTCACTGTCAGTGATCAACTTTGCATGTTAATGACACAAATCAAGTTTATTCAACATGGCTGGAAGTAAATTATGAAAAATAAAATAAAAATCACACTTTAACATGAAATATTCTGCAAAAAGAAACCAGTTGAGAGGAATACATGAAATGTGGTTTCACTCTTCAATCCTAGCATGCAAAATAATAAAAACAGTTTTTCCCGGTCCTCAGTAAGAATTCACACCACATGATGAACTATCACATTTGTTAGTGAAAAAAATATTTTATTACACAGTACAACATACATTAAAGCTATAGTATCAACACCATTCTATTATCACAAGTGCTGGACAATTCTAAAGGTCCAGAGGTTCTTCTGGTGCTGGTTCACCTGAGATGTCATTACACAACACATAAAGAAGAATGTCTGTTTGGGCACTGTTATGCTGTAGAACCGACCCATCTTCCAATATGTACGTGTTACCTGAAATTCATAAAATAATAATTTACGAGCCATGTAAGAAAACAACCAAATTCTTATAACAATGTTAGGTAAGATACTGTCTTACACCTTATCTTGAAAAATTCATTTTTTAAAACTACACTATGTTGCCATTCGTCACCGGACACCCCTCAAAAAGTGCTTGGGATCGTCTGTACACATCATAAAACCTATAAAAGGCGTTGCCGGTTGAGAATACACTCATACCAGCTACAGCAGTCAATATGGACAGACGACGCGAACTGAGTGAGGCAGAACGAGGGATGATCATTGGAGCCCACAGGTTTGGGCATTTGACTCGTGAGATTTCCAACAAATTTCAGATACCCCGGTGAAGTGGAAGCTAGAGGGAGTCATGCCATGACGACCCAGACCCAGTAAACCGAAAATATTAACAGATCGTGACCATCTATGCTTGAAATGTGTGGTGAAGTCAAACCGGAAGGCGTCGTTACAGATGGTGGCACAGGAGTTTCGATCGCCTTCCAATAGTGCTGCAAGTGATCGTACTGTCCACCGGGAGATTGTTGCACTTGGTTTTCATGGTCGTGCAGCAGTTCACAAGCTGCATATCAAAGCCTGCAATGCGACCCGTCGGTTACAGTGGTGCAAGGAACGCCGCCATTGGAAATTCCTCCTATGGAGTGATCAATCGCGCTACCAGATGTGGCGGTCCGATGGACATGTGTGGGTGTGGCGAATGCCCGGTGAACGCTGTTTACAGGACTGTATCGTACCCACAGTGAAATTCGGCGGAGGTGGCATCATGGTGTGGTCCTGCTTTTTGTGGTATGGTCTTGGTCCCCTTGTTTTAGTTCGGGGAAACATGAATGCCGATGCGTACCAAAACGTTCTGGACAATTCTGCGCTACCGACATTGTGGGAACAATTCGGTATTGGCCCATACCTGTTTCAGCACGACAATGCTCCATGTCATACGACAGGCATTATCAACACGTGGTTCGAGGACATGGGTGTGCAAAAACTTGATTGGCCAGCCTAAAGTCCAGATATCAACTCAATTGAACACCTTTGGGACGAGTTGGAGCACCGCTTGAGAGTCAGGCCATGCTGCCCAAAAAACACCACTGAGCTGTTTGCCGCTTTGCAGGAGGAATGGGGAAAGATTCCAGTCGACACGTATCACAAATTGGTGGAAAGTCTTCCTCGAAGGGTTGCGGACGTTATTGCGGAGAAAGGTGGCCCTACACGATACTGATGTGGTGCTGCGACCGGATTACCGTACTGGTATGGGGTGTCCGGTGACGAATGGCAACATAGTGTATTAACATCTTAAAATAGCACATTCTTTCTTCCAGGAAGTATTTTCAATTAGAGAAATTTTGGATATGATTCGACACGATATTTAATTAATCATTCTGGTCTTTTAACTTGATAGTGTGTCTTGATGCGAATGAGAAAAAACAAGTTAAAGGTCTCCTCTGTTCATTACACTGTATCATGAAGGCAATTGAAGGGGAGTAGGTCTTTACACATTCTCAGTGCAGTGTCAGCAATATGATGTGATCAGCACCATATTCTAGCTTCCTCTACTACCCACCTAAAGTGTAAATCACCAACAAAACCACGTGCATGCAGAAAGCATTGCAAACTCATAGAAGTAAAATAATCCACACGAAAATCCAGTGTTGTTACAGGATTCATTACGTAAGGTAAAATAACGGCCAATTTGTAGTATGGGATAAGCTGCCGCAAATGACGTCTCACTTTAAACCCAATGCTCTTTCTTTTCTACTTATTGCTTCACCTTTATGGTTAACTCTTTGCACCAGTAATCATTTCCCATAATTGGCTTCGTTCTTGCATGCGAATTGAATATATTTTACTTGCATTTTTTAGACAAAATGATATAACATGGTAATGTATATTTCTAAGGTTTGATATAGATAGGAGTGTATTTGAAATTTGTTTGTAGATTTTATGTAAATTGTATCTTATGTAAATAAAATATATAATGGGCATAAACAGCCATATGCAATGCTGTAAGTCCAATAAATATATTGATGATGATGATCAAAATAAGACAAAGAAAATTCGCAAATTTATTGCGGTTGGAAACTTTGACAAGCATGCTAATAACGATTTTTGTTCCGCCAAATATAGTGAACTTTGTAAAATAACTTGGCGACATGGCAAGGCAAGATAAGTGTGAACATTTTGTAGGAATATGCATTGAAACTTTCAATGAGCTTAGTGATTTGTGTACATTATGATATTTTATAACATTGGTTATTTTCCAAAAATAATCATGTGAACAACAAGGAAGTAGTGCCACTTTCAACATGGCGAGTTCTATGCGTGCGGGAAGGTCTCCGTGTTCAGTGATACATCGAATCGGTGAGATGGTTTGTTTACACAGGTCTCAGGGTTGGTGATTTACATTTTAGTTAGATTTTGGAAGCTGTAGACTAGTGTAAATTTATGATCTGATATATCCATAAATAGAATGTAACTTAGTGCAAAATTCTGGCAATTTGTTACTATGAACATAAACACAGAATACATATGCCCTGGTTCTGTAATGTAACTATCTAAATGTTCAGTTTTTTCAAAGACAAAAACTCTCTGTGATCACCTAAGTACACACGTTATTTAAGGTGGTAACTGAACCATTCAGGTTCTTCATGGAACATTTGAAATTTTATACCACTACTTCCTTGATATTGGCAAAAGTTTCACATCTGTCCATTCCTAAAATATTGTATTGCTAGGGTCCAGATTTGTTTGTACTTTTCACATTATCCCTTGTATCCAGCCAAATAAAATGACAAATATCAGAAAATTCTGATATTAGGAATGACGTACATGAATTTTTAATTTTTTTCTATTTAGAGAGCATACGTAGGGTGATCACAAAAGGTCACAGGGGCCATATAGTTCAGTATAGTAGTAAACGTGTGTGTGTATTGATATCATGTATATCTCATTGCATGTCTCACTTTACAGAAAATGGCCATACATTTCGGAAATTGGTCAAGAGCAGAAGTGAGGGTTGTGAATCGTTTTTTGTGTTTTGGCTGTCCCCATTCATAGCAAATTGATGATGTGTCCTTGAAACGACACAGAAAGAAATTCAAAGTGATCCCATCAGGCAGAAAAGTTCTGAATACAGTTTTCTGGGATGCATCTAGCATCTTACTGGTAGAATACTCCGAACATTAATGCACTATTAATGCCAATGCCTACTGCCAGTCACTAGAGCATTTACAGGAGGCCATCGGAAGGAAACTGCTAGGTCTTCTACGCAGTGGAGTGATTATTATTTACTTCTTTACAATAATGCATGGCAAACCATTGCTTGTTTTAGAAGGTTTCACTGGAAAACCTTGGACCCTCCTCCTTAGTATATATAATCTATAACAGCCACGCATGTACAGGGAAAGTGTTGATGACCATCTTTTGGGACTGCAACAGCATAGTCCACACAGAATTTTTGGAGCATGGAACGAGTCTTTAAACACATGATGCATTGCAGTGTCTCAAATTCTATGAGATTTTACCCCACCTGCCGTACAGCCCAGATCTCACACCTTGTGACTTTTTCTGAGGCTGAAAGAGCACCTGAAGGGACACCGTTACACTATCGATGCGGAGGTGCAAGCAGATGTGCGTTGCTGGTGCCGGAAGAAGATGCCAGATTTCTTTGCAGACGGGATCCAACAACTTGTCCGAGTGTGGACAATGATGGTGACTACGTGGAAAAGTAGTGACACCCTGGTAGAGGACATTACAAGCTTTAAGAAGACATATAGTTCATGTAAGTATCTTGCATATTACTGACGTTATTGCGTAGGAGGCGAACCTTTTCAAAATGCCCTTGTATTTGTACATAATACAATATTTTCACCATTTCCTAGTTTTCTTTGGTCTGTCATCCTCAACTTAATCTTGTTTCATCCATGCCAATCACATAGTAAAAATCAAGGTTCCATGTGCAGTTTGTGGGAACTTTAATGCAACATTTGCAAAAGTATCACCATTTACATTTGACACATTCATGAAATTTTCACATTACAATTTAATTATTTCAAAATAACTACATAAATGAAAATTAGAAAATAATTTAGTGCAATTCTTACAGTACAGAACCTAAATAATATCACAGAAAAAATAGTGATTTTATTACATATTTAAGTACATCTTCGGCATGTTTGGCTACATAAAAATCTGTTATCATATTTATCATTTATCAAAAAATTGCATTGCTTTTATTAACATTAATCATGTCTGAATTTGTATTTTCAATTAAATTATTTGAAGTTAAGTTTTGTAATTTAGTGAAATTTGTAAGGAAAAAAAAAGAATTCCAAAAAGCTTACCATCAATTACTATCTCATTTGAGTTTTGGTTGATCATTTCGACACACTGGTCTGATGCCTGGGCAATAGATTCATCATGGCTCCCTACGACAGCATTTTCCAGCTTATTCAGCAGACTTCCTGCAATTTCATTCTTCATGGATTGGTCGTCATCATCCTAAAATATAAATAGAATCATTTTAAATAGCAGGTATCAGCAAATGAAACTAATACTAAAAGCAGCACTTGGAAGTAAAATGTTAGTGGGAGGATGTTTGGTTGAGCCTTGGGGTTAGCTGGGGGATACTCCTCCCTCCACCCCCTCACTTTGAGCACTGGCTAAAAGCCCTCATGCTGAAAGAATACAGCCAGACTTGTTGGTTTCAAAATGGAGGCGTTCCTGGGTAGGTATAGTTTTTGCCACTTTATCCAGTCATAAATAAATAGGGTATGGATTGAAAGGCATGAAAAGCTCATCATTCCCACACAAATGCTAAATCAATTTTCACCGAGTTTTGCAGAATCCTCAATATTATCACCAGAGTACACGATACATGGTACATTATAATAAGGTAAGGTTTCCCATGCAAACTGGACCGTGCGATGAAGGCACGTATAGTGGGTTTTGCAGGTAGGTAGGGCTACAGACATTCTAGATCTCTGCTTTTTATGGACGTGTTGTGATCAGCACCACACACTGGACACTTTAATCTTCCATAATCATTCCACTAATCAGAACTTCCTCAAACCACACCAGTAACACACACATGCAACTACATGGCTGTTCACTTAACACTAGGGATGGATAGATATGACATTTTTGTAAATACAGATAAAGTACGAGGTGCATTCAAGTTCAAATGTCTCCCCCCCCATGAATTGAAGCAGTTATAAACTGGACAGTTATTTGAGAAGCAGCATCAATTCTTGAAGGTTGATGAGGCCAGATGGCAGCATGACACTGCTCATAGGAAGCTAGTGGCAGTATCTAATGATGGACATGTTTTTGATACTGGAAATGACATCATTTACATTGAAAGAACAGCATGTTGTTATCCATTATCTCCACCTGCATGGAGTACCACCCATCGATATTCATTTTCAATTGACTGAGACAAACTGTGGTGGTGTGCGTTTGTGGGTGCGACAGTACAAGACCCAATACTACTACTACTCTTTGGCTGCTACAGCCCCTGAAGGGCATTGCCCTCTCTCACAATGATAGCCCATTCTCTTCTATCATCTACTTTACTTCTCCACCATCTTACTCCCATCCTCCTAAGGTCCTCCTCAACACCCTCCAACCTTGGCCTTCCTCTTAATCTTCCCTTCTGGTAAGGAAGATCGAATGTCATGTGTAAACAAAACAAAAGGAGCCTCGCCCACGAACCAGGTGCCATTTATGCCAATGCTGAAAAAAAAGTGATTTTTTGGGACAGTGAAAGTGCTATACTCACGAATTGTTATCCTAAAAGTACCACCATGATGGGTATAAGCTATGAAGCTATTTTGAGGACCACGTTGCTTCCAGCATTGCGAGAGAACCGACTGGAAAAGGCTGCAGCTGTGTTCTTTCATCACGACACCTCCTCACCGAGCGGCCATTGTTCACATGTTTTTCACAGAAAACAAATTTGAAGTGATTCCACATGATCCATTCATACTCACCAGACCTTGACCCTAGCGATTTTGGGTTCTTTCCAATGCTCAAGGACAGTCTCTATGGTCTCACATTTTCAAGCTGTTTCGCTCTTTCAGTACACAAAACAGACCCCTAAAGAAGCATTTCCAGAAACGATGCTATTCTGGCATCAGTGTTGTGAAAAATGTGTATGTTTAGAGGGTGATTATGTTGAGAAGTGACCGCAGTTTCAGCATTCTGAGGTGAGTGCTTTTTCTAAATAAATAGGAGACCTTAGAACTTGAATGCACCTCATACTAATGGTTCATTCCATACCAAACCATACAATGGTGGTTGCATGGCCATTTTAGAAAAAAATCATTTTTAGTGCATAGGTTTGTACATGTTTCTAGATATCAAAACCAATGGGAAAAAAATTGTGTCCTTGGTTCTCCTGAGGTGGCCATTTTTCCAACATGACGCATGAACTTTTTTGCTCATGAAGAAGTTTACAGAAATCTTAATATCTCAAAAACAATTAGAGCTAGAGACCTTTAACAAAATTCATTTTGTAGCTGATGAAGTATACTTTCTATGATATTCAAGAATGCTTTGCTCAAAACTGCATCCTAAATGTGGAAATTTGGGTAACAATAGTTGGAAAATTGGATTTTTAAGCCAGATTTTTTTAAGGAAGGGTTGTAGTCTAAGGCTTGAAATTTGTTTCATGAGTAGACCTGCCTGCAGGGTGTCTGCAATAACATATCAATGCTTAGAAATGCACACCTTTTTTCCAGCATGGCTTCAAACATGGCCGTTTATGTAATTTTGACAATTGTCGGGGTTAAATATCTCAGATGGGTCCTCATGAATAATTTTAAAATTAGGCATAAAGGAAGCCCTGCATGAACCTAACTCTCACTAAAAATCTCAACGTTTAGTTTCTACTTGTTTGTTCAATATGAGGTAGCATATGTAACCTTATTTGTGATGTTGCAGAGTAAGGTTAAGCTACATGCATACCTAGAATAATGAAACCTTTCCCTTTTCTCTTTTAAAGTTGTTATAAAAGCCTCAGAAAATGTAATAACATAGGATTTAAATACTTGACTTACGAGAAATTGCAAGGTTAAGACAATTGAAGATCTGCAAAATCTTTTCAGAGGTTTTGATTTATTTGGTACCCACGTCCAGTTGGTGTTGTGAGCTCCAAAATTGAGTTTCCTCAACATATTATCTAATGAAACCCAAGTGTCAGCTAGTGATTTTTTAAATGTAACAGTGCATGCAGCAGCTTAAAAGTAGGCTGTTTATTTTAAAGAGTTCAAACTGGTACAAGATATTATATTTTATGTTGCCTGTATTTCCCACTTATTTTTTCCATCTCGTATGAGGCATGCACAGTAGAAGATTCAAATACATGTTTTGATAGTATACAAGACAAGCCTGGAGTTGATCTGTGCATGATCAATCTGTGATGTCATTCTTCCTGTGCCTAATGTGCTGAGAGGTAGTGACTTGTGAATATTTGTTATTTGTAACTTGAAGTGGAGTGTTCTGTAGGGTTTTTAACTAGACAGGACTGTTGTAAAGACACTTTAGGTAAAGTAGCCAAAGACTAAATTAATCTTAACGAACTTAGTAAAAATGATAAAACACTTCTCAGGTTAAGGCTACAGTGGATGACTTCGTGACATCCACCTGTAATTTTTTATGTGGTAAAGTGTGTTGCGATCTTCTGAAATACTACTTAAAGAAACATTAAGGAAATTTTTAAAACCAAATTGTGTCACATGGCAAGGCCAAAAAAGGTGTCAAGTAAGCCTTAGACTAAGTAAATCAATATGCCCACCATGTTACAGTAAAATTTTCATCTCTGGAGAAAGTGACTCACATAAATCCCAGGATGGAAATGATGGTGTCTTTGTGCCATCTCAAGAAACACTAAAGGAAATGGATGTATCTCCGGTTTCAAAACCGAGGAGGCTGATTGTGGAAAAACAATAAAGTGCTCTTGCTCGCAAAACATCATACAAGGAGTGCAAGAGAAACTAGAAATTTGTTTTTCAAAAAGTATTAGAGGTAAAGAAAATGATGGAAAGTGGGAGAATTCCTTGATTGATTGATTAAGTTCGTGTTTTTAGTCCACTTTATGCACAGATAGGCTAATCGGGACTAGATCTGTAGTTTAAAGTGGGATCCGAGCTACTATGTCCCTCCACCGAGTATCGAACCCTTGATTTCAAGGTGATGACGTTACCACTACACCATCTGGGAGGCCCAACAATCCTTTGCATGAACAGTACAATCATTTAATTGAAATGTTAGAAAAAAAATGTAAATGATGAAAATATAATGTTGAAAAGGTCAGAATCATCAGTTTGATTGCTAGCACTTGGTCAAGAAACAATATATAGTAGTATGAACTGAAGGTTTCTGATCATTTAGTGAGAGTGAGTAGGAACTTAGTGACAAACAAGGAATTGTGCCTCATTTGACAAGGAGAATGAATAGGAAACTATAGCTGACAACACCAAATGGACGTGCGTACCAAATAAATCAAATCCTATGCAATGAGATTTCGCAGATGCCATGTCTTGGAATTTCAATTTCTGGTAAGTCAAGTATTTAAATCCTATGTTATTACATTTTCTGAGGCTTTTATAACAACTTTAAAAGAGAAAAGGGAAAGGTTTCATTATTCTAGGTATGCATGTAGCTTAACCTTACTCTGCAACATCACAAATAAGGTTACATATGCTACCTCATATTGAACAAACAAGTAGAAACTAAACGTTGAGATTTTTAGTGAGAGTTAGGTTCATGCAGGGCTTCCTTTATGCCTAATTTTAAAATTATTCATGAGGACCCATCTGAGATATTTAACCCCGACAATTGTCAAAATTACATAAACGGCCATGTTTGAAGCCATGCTGGAAAAAAGGTGTGCATTTCTAAGCATTGATATGTTATTGCAGACACCCTGCAGGCAGGTCTACTCATGAAACAAATTTCAAGCCTTAGACTACAACCCTTCCTTAAAAAAATCTGGCTTAAAAATCCAATTTTCCAACTATTGTTACCCAAATTTCCACATTTAGGATGCAGTTTTGAGCAAAGCATTCTTGAATATCATAGAAAGTATACTTCATTAGCTACAAAATGAATTTTGTTAAAGGTCTCTAGCTCTAATTGTTTTTGAGATATTAAGATTTCTGTAAATTTCTTCATGAGCAAAAAAGTTCATGCGTCATGTTGGAAAAATGGCCACCTCAGGAGAACGAAGGACACAATTTTTTTCCCCCATTGGATCCCTAGCGGCTCAACTATCTTGCTAACACTGAAAACAAAATTGTGGGGTAAAAGAGGAAGGTTAGAAACTCAGCTAGACAGAGGGAAGTGTTGACAAAACACTCATTGATAAATAACGACGTTAAAATCACACACCCAGAATAAGAGACCGTGTGCGACTAACTCAGGATTAATATTCATAAAAACAATAAAATGGGCAAATTTTTTCACTAAATTACAGTATATTAGCAGAAAAATTAGGAATAAATTTAGAGATGCACTGTTATGTCTGTTTCAGCCTGAATTGATATGGCGCCAAGGCATAGTGGTACTGGTTCAGATCTCTCTTTAAACTATAGATCCAGTCCCAATTAGCTTTTCTGCACATAAAGTATTCTTGAAAACACAACAATCAATATTTGTATCCAAAACTTTTAATTTCAAGCATAAATCCATCAGTTTGTTAACATTCTTAAAGGTAATTGTATTCTGGCTAGGTGTATCCCTGTATGCACTGACAAGATGTCAGAGGAACAAAGATGGTCAAAGGTCCAGGGTCAATCCCACAATGGGACCACAGTTTTCCACAACATTAACAATAAATTAAGTATAATATGCAATTAACAGCCTCTTAAGTACATGGATTATTAGACTGCAATAGATGCTTGTAATTCTACAACAAAATTACAAAATAATTTATGCTTCAAATGGTACTGGATTCTGTTAATCGTAAGAACTGTGTGTGCACGGTGAAATCTTCCACCCTAGTCTCAATTGGAAAGAATTCACCAACACGGTCCAACAATTTATTTTCCAGTGTAAAGGAAGGATTCATGCAATTAACGTGCAAGAAACCAGGGTGCACTGGATTACAGAGCTGGAGAGATATAGCTACAATACAGATAATCATCACTACAGACAGAGTGGAGAGGCAACTAGGGCACTTACCAAAGGCCCAACGCCAGATAAAAATATTCTTTACGTACAGTTTATAGGATGATAGTGCTTCCAATTAAGCAACTCATCTGATTTTCATGATTTTGTGAAATGGTTTGATTTAATTAACAATATCCAAAATTACTACAATCGTATTCTAAACAAAGTAGTACCTACATAAAAGTTGTGTTCAAATATTTAAAATCAAAAACAGTTAATATGCACTATATGCCTAATTATAAAATGAAATTATGATATGAAAATATTATATTATATGAAACAATGCAAATTCACAACAGTATGAAAATTCAAAGAAATCTAAATAAAATAGAATTATTTTTCTTGAATGTACGTATTGCTTGCATTGTAGAATTATTTCTCTTGTAATCTACGTTTGTTACAACAGGGTGGCTACAAACTAGCAGAAATGAAATTCCCTGACTTTTCCAGGTTTTCCAGGACAAAATTTACATTTTTCCCTGACAATTACAAACTAAATAAATCGATCCTTTTGCAAATAGAAATAATAAACTCACACAGGTCCACGTATGGTTTTGTTAAGTACCAATATTATCTTCTATGAAATTGACGTAATTTCTCTATTCTCTATGATTTGAATTCAAACTGCAAAATAGTGAATTTTGAAAATTATTACAATTCACAAGCAAGGGAAGGATTACGGAATTTTGTCATACGCAGTAAGTTTAAAATAAAATACTTGATTATTTTTAAAGTTACGACTAAATGAGATAAGAGTGAAGAGTGAATGATTAAGAAATACAATTTGTAATTTATCAGTCTCCTTATACATTCTCGCTATTATATGTTGATATTTCCACTGAGGTTTGGAACCCTCTGCTTGCAAGAACCATGAGTGCAGACTCATTTTTTAATGCATAAAGCTACTTCTCTCTTCTCTGTAAAGCAAACAACTTAACTCTTGCATATAAGTGAAACAATTGAATCGAACAAAATAAAGTGTCATATTTCCTTACATTATTAATGGGATTCTGCTTCAATACAGTATATCCAAGTGAAGTACTGTGAAACTGACAACATGCAGTTATACCATTAATGCTGATGAAAAGGGTACGTAGGTATAAGAAATTAAATGCAAGGAATTTATAGAATTGCATTGTATAGGTACCTGATTTAGCTAACCACACATTAAAACAGGAACACACTAATAATGAAAGCTTCTGAAAGTTCATATACGAGGGGCATCCTGAAAAAAGCTCCAATGGTGTCTATACGCAGCAATAGTGGTCGGAGAGGACACACACACACATGCAGGCAGGAAGAAGTGGCGTGTAGCTGTAATCTGGTACAGTTGCAATGCAGCCGGTTTAGGACAGTTCTAGGTTAAAGATTGCAGCTCTCATACAGTCTCCCACCGACTGCGATGTAGCCTACATTGCACGCTCAGAATCTGGCACAGAGCCACCAGCAATCGTGTAAGGTGTGCAGACCGGATGTTGTGAGTGATAGTATGGTCAGACGATGGTGCAGACAATTCACGGAAGGCCAATCGAATGTGCACAACCCCATACAGCTGAGTACACACGGGCCCTTTGCATCACTTCAGGTGAGAGATCTTGGACAACTCCCTGTACAGCCCTGGTCTTGCATGTACCGACTTTCATCTCTTTGTTTAACTGAAGAGGTTTCTGGCAGGGCAAGGATTTGACAGATACACTGCGGTAGAGATAGTTCCAGTCTTTGCTGTCAGACACATATGCCATGGGTATACAAAATTTAGTGTCATGCTAGGACAAATGCCAGAACAACGGTGGTGATTATGCCGAAAATTAGGTTAGGACTCATTGTTACTAATGCAATAAATTAGAACTGATATTCTTATTTTATTTATGACTAATCAGTAGGGACCTTGATATTTTGTTATTTTTTTTTAAATTGGTGTATTTTCTTCTTATTTTTTTTTAGTATAGTGTTATTTTTCCCAAAATTCACATTTTCAGTTTAGCGCATTTTCTGGCAAATATCTGAAATTATACCTTCATGGTGTTTTTAAGCTACTGTTTCAAATTGAAAATTACATGGCTTACGCCTCTTCGTGAGAGTTTGATATGTTGAAAGTTATTTTGGGAAAGTTACTTTCCATACACCTTTTTTTTAATTTTAAGGTAAGGATTTTAGCTAATGGAATTTTCCCATTATTAACTGAAGAATGCATAATGACCATAAGTGGCGACGCACCCAAAAAAATTAAATCAATCAATCTCACGTGACAGATACGGATATATTATGGCACCAAAAATTGGCATTATCTTTTTTTTTGACTTCTTTGTGTTACGTTTCCCAAAATTCGCGTTTTTGTTTTAGAACATTTATCTGACAAATATACCGAAATGTAATACTCCATTGTGCTTTTAAACTATTATTTTAAATTGTAGGTCACATGGTCTACGTATTTTCGTGACAGTTTGATATGTTGGAACAGATTTTTGAGGAAGTAAAAGTGAAGTGCTCCCCTGCACTTTTCCATGAAGGTGTATAGGGATGTGGAGTTAGGGCCCCACACTTTCTTGATCACAGCTGAAGGCAGGGGTGATGTGATCAGCACCACGCTCCTGGCTACCTTTATCCCTCAAAGTTTCCTCAAGGTACCAGCTTCATATGATGCTGGGTGGGCGCCGGAGCAGTTTGAATAGGTGGAAAACATCCCGGTTCTCCCCCGCAGGGATCGACCCTGGGTCTCTCGCATAGTAGTTAGACGCCCTAACGACTGAGCTCCATTATTACTTGCTCGACAAATGCCGATGGTGCACACTTAGCTTGGTAATTCAAAACATATCTCGCATGACAAATACTGTAGATGTGGCTCCTGTGTGACGGTAGATACGCACTCGATCTCCTGTTAGAACCCTGCCACTTTGATCTGTGATGCAAATGGTTTTGATAGAAGTTGAAAAAATCGTGGGAAATACATGATTTAATGTGGCTGTCGGAATTAGTCTATGTACGTAGCACGTATCCTAGGTGGAGATCAAGTGGGTTGCCCACCCCCCTTCCCAGGTAAATGTTTCAGTATACACTATAATTTACTCTTGAGTAAAATGTTGGAAAACTTGCATGTTCTATGTACACAAACATGGCCTAGAGAAGACAAGAATGGATTTCATGGAATTTTTCGTTGTTTTAGGACATTTCCTTTTAAAAAATCGCTAAAAACGCCAACAATTCGCATTTTATGCCAAATTCGCATTATTTCGATATTTCGAAACGGCGAAAAATGTGTCCAGACATCACTGAACATCCCTAACTTCGCAGCAATTACCATTTTTCACGGTTTTCGCGTTTGAGAAAAATGAATGTCCCTACTAATGGGAAATTACTTTCTGGCTACCCCTCGTATAAATCAGTAGATGGAAAGTGAAAATTTAGCATTGCTGGCAGAGAAAAGTCAATTCTTGAGGAAAGTGATTTGCTTTTATGATTGAATGATTCGAGAAAATATGATATTAAAATATTTACGTATTTATTATTAGTATTTTATTTCATAATATTGGACATTAACCTTACTCAGTGAGAGATTAATGACCATCTCTCACGAGTTTAAACAGACAGGACAGAGAGTTTTGTTAATTTTATTGCAATACTAGTGTTGCAGTAAATTTGAGGTTGGGAGCCAATTTTTATAACGTTCACCAATGCAGATTTATGTTTCATTTTTCTCCTGATAGTATTCAATATATATCCCATTTGGTTGGATTCTTCTTGATATCTAAGAATAGTGCAATGTCATTGCAAACGTATGTTAACTTGTGCGAAACAAGTAATACGTCAGGATGATGAAAGAAAACCTTCGTAAGCACTGCTACATTAAATAAGGTGAAGTGAGCCAGAAGAGTAATAAAATTCCAGCAGCATATTTGCAGTCTAAAGCTCTTCTTGTTTATGCATGCGATTTTTGTTGGATGTTGCAGTCCATGATATTTCTGTCGCATGTTGTAGTGATATACTCTGTCGGGTGGCGATATTCGACAAAAATCGTATGTATCAATGGAACCTAGTTGTTTCCATGTACCTTCAGTTTGCCCAACAAAATGCCTTATTACGACGTCAGACAACTATCGGACGGCCCCACCCGCTCGTATCCCCTCCATCTGTTGACAAGTCCCCTTACTACTCCAATACGGACAAGAAAAAATGATAATTCAATGCATTTTCCACGTAATATTTAGAGGCTTAACCTTTACTCCCCCGATGATACCATATGGTATCATCAGAGTAAGGTCGTACTCGCCCGATGATACCATATGGTATCATGGTGCTGATTACGAAATGGATGTGCTTTTTGGACCTTCATACTCTTATGTTTGGGCGGAAACTCTGACACAGGTCTGGAGCAAGCCTAGGAAATTCATATTGATGACCAACCTCCCCCTCCCCCCCTCCGCAACATATCCATGCCAGATTTCCGTACAGAGTTTCACATTTTGGCTCATTATTCAACTTTTATGGCACCCAGGAACATGAAACATGTTTCAATCTCTTTGGAAACGTCCATTCTTTGAAGAGAATACTAACGTTTGCGACAAACTCCAGATTTTTATGTTTTTTTTCATTGAAATTCAGTGGTCACGCCCCCAAATCCCCCTTCCCCGGCGTTCTGAATTGTACACGGTTTCATGCTATGATACTTTAGCTCCACAACAAAACTTATCCGAAGTAGTTTGCTCCCATAGTGCCAGAGTTATAACAATTTTCCTCAAAAAATGCAAATTACAAAAAAAATCACTTTTTGGCTTATTATTCAACTTGTATTTCACCCAATAACATGAAACATGTTACGTTCTCTTGAGAAATGTCCATTCTTTGAAAATAATACTAAAGTTCGCGCCTTCTTCCCAAATAGCGGGAGAAGAAGGGGCAAACTCCAGATTTTTATGGTTTTTTCATTGAAATTCGGGGATCGCGCCCCCAAACCCCCTTCCTCGGTTCGGCGTTCTGAGTTGTACACGGTTGCATGCTCCGATGTTTTAGCTGCAAAACAAAACTCATCCGAAGTAGATTGCTCCCATAGTGCCAGAGTTATAACAATTTTCTGAGCAATATGCAAATTACCTATTTTTCGTAAAAAACAGAGTTTCACATTTTGGCTTATTATTCAACTTGTATGGCACCCAAGAACATGAAACATGTTTCATTCTCTTGAGAAATGTCCATTCTTAGAAAAGAATACTAAAGTTCGCGCCTTCTCCCCAAAATAGCGGGAGAAGAGGGGACATACTCCAGATTTTTATGTTTCTTCCATTGAAATTCGGGGGACGTGCCCCCCCCCCCCCCAAGCCCTCTTCCTCGGTCCGGTGTTCTGAATTGTACACGGTTACATGCGCTGATGTTTTAGCTGCAAAACAAAAGTTATCGGAAGTAGATTGCTCCCATAGTGCCTGAGTTATAACAATTTTCCTCCAAAGAGTGTTCGAATTTAAAATTCCCGCCGAAAAGCCCGGGCAAGAGAAATTTAACTCTCCCCCCCCTCCTGCCATCACTGGTTTCTGGCGCCGTGGTTGTGTTGCGCATAAAAGGGGCCTAAAAGTTGAGGCCGAAACTTACGAACGAGATTTCCTTTTCCCGTGCACAGTTCCATAACGATATCTTTAAATAAATAAATAATATAAAAAAAAGTCAATGAAGACGAAATTCCCTGACATTTCCCTGACTTTTTTTGACACCTCAAATTCCCTGACTTTTCCCGGTTTTCCAGGTTTTCCAGGTCTGTCGCCACCCTGTTACAAGCATAAAAACACTTTTAGTTTTGGTGATGTTTTACATAAAGTTGCAAATTTTTTTTAGAAGATTTAAATTCAAAATTGCTTTTAGATCATCCATGAGTTCGAAATGTACATTTAATAAATATAAAATGAGAAAATCTGTACCAGATATGGAAACTATAGGAATAAATAATATAAGTTGTCCATGTTCAAAGAATTATGTGGGACAATCAAAGAAAATGGCAATATGATGGCACAAACACGATTTGGACATTATAAATTTAAACCCAACAATGAGTTTGTCAACTCACATCATCAAGGAGAAGCATACGATTAAAAAGAGAAGGGTTTTAAAAAGAATAACAGGAAACATAGATTTGAATGTTTGGGAAGCTTCGTTCATTGCAGAAAAAACACTGGAATAAATTAAATACTGAAGATGGCAACATAGAGTTGAGTAGGCCACCATCTTTAACATTTAATGTAACAGATGACATCAAGAATCATTGTAAAAGAGATGATGATTTTAAATTGCCTGATGATATTTGGGATTTATAATATTAAAAACTGTGATAAAAAATTTTCATCTAAAATAATAATAAAACAGACAGCTTGTTTCACAGTTAAGTTGCTATGCTACAACAATGTAACATCGACAAGATCCATTGTATAGTAACCAAACCCCAAATCATCTCTTCTTCCATTGCCCGTTAAGAAACAAACATAGAAACGGCCTTTTTAACAGATTATGCAGAGCTAAGATACAATTTCCTGTATCCCTAGCCCCCCCTGTTATTGTCTCCTTCCCCTCGTACAATGTGGATGTTATAAAGTTTTGCCCGGCGGAGTGTTATTCAATTTTGAAATTTCTGTGTATATGCAAGTTTGTGATCAGTGCATTACAGTACAGTGAAGAGAAGTATAATATTACGATATCTCTACAACCACAACTGCTACTACAACTTTGACTTTATTGTGCTCCCCAATCCCCAGTGTTCTACACCCACAGATCCTTGACCAAGACGGCAGTGAGGGTCACGAAGAAGAAAAGGTTGTTGATTCTTTTTTGTTAAAATTTTTTAACTATTGTTATAACTATCTTTAATCAAACTAATGTCTGTTGAAGGAAGTGTGTATTCTCCTGAAACGTCACAACAAAATCTGTATTTTTATTAAGGACGGACCGATTAATCTGTACTCTATCGGTATCGGCCGATATAGGCATATCGGTGTATCGGTAAAATTACCGATTATTTTACCGATCCGATATATCAATAAATATCTGATAAATTAGTGCAAAATTATGTCATTTTGTTGTAATTTTTATGTATAACCTCCATGCTCTACTTTCTCAAAAAAGTAAATGTCTAAATAAGCAACTTCTTTTGCACTGCAGTCACTTTGAAACAATTTATTAACGACATCAATGAACCTTTCAGGTTCTTCAAGGACCATTTCTAATTTTATATCGGACCGGTAGAATATCGGTTATCGGTATCGGTAAATTTTATATTGATACTTTTATCGGTATCGAACAAAATTTCATATTGGCCCATCCCTAGTTTTTATGCTTGTAACAACCATAGACTACAAGAGAAATAACCAGAATTATGACAGAGAACATTATTGGCTATGATTTGATAGGTAAAATAATAGTTTGATGCTGAATACACCCAATGAAACAATAATTTAGAAATGTTTATCAGGCTTCCATAATTCTTGGGGCTCAACCAATGAATGTGAGTGCAGCTACCAACCATTTGCAGCAGAGCACATTGATATACTTCGTCAACAAGTTTTCTCCCCTTCTCTTCTGTTATGCATTATAGGAACTGCGTATATTGTATGCCCTAGGCCATACACCCACCTAGGGCTTCCCTGACTACAAATAATAATCATTAATGCAATAGTATTTGTACTAGAACAAAAAGGTAAAAATGATGCACATGATGGCATAATCTGGTCTGGGGTTACTTTGATAATTTTAGATGTTAAAGGGACTTCACTTGGATACTTTTACATTGCATCATGCCCTGAAGATGCATAAGTTGTGAAGGTAGAGTCCCAGATATTCTTGATCTCGACCATAGAATGATTACCACTATTCTTTGATTACCTATTATCCCCTGTACATACCCACAGATTACAGGGTGGGTAGCCCCAGAGCATTGCTCCCATCTGAGATATTAACCCCTCTCTTGTGACCATCACATGTCACCATAATTTTAAATCCACTCCATAACCCTAATCACTCGCACATATCTAAACTCATAACAAAATTTTGTAATGAACCCGAAACAGACACCATACAAAATATGAATTCTTGACCTTTTTGTAGTCTAAATGAATGCCTGTACATGCTTGTATTGAAAACAAATGATTGAAATGTTCATAATACTTCCCTCCTGCCAATTTACAACAGTGTGAATGGGGACTAAGTGTCTTGGAATGCGTGTTCAAAATATGACACACTCCAAAACATGTTTCATACAAAAATGGCTTTAATTTAACACACACACATCCAATAAGGTGTCACTCAACTTCCCTTTTCCTTTTGATTTAAAATGTTTCAGAAACTGACACCCACCCAGGCAGTCCCTAGAAGTGAAATAAATGGTTTTCATGACATATAATATCCATTTTGAAACGACCAAGTTAGAAACAGTTGAACCAAAACATTTTTATGTTTGGAAATTTTACATTTTCCAGCATTTTAAGTTATTTAGTCACAAAGGAAAGTTGGTTTAAAGTCAGGTCAGGCTAATATGTACTAAACCTACAGTTTAAAGTGGGAGTCACTGTGCAATGTGCCTTTACGAGGGATCAAACCCCTAACTCATTGAAGTTCCATTGTACATCTTGTCAGTACAAACTTGAGAAAGTGCTGGAAAACTGGAAACAAACATCCCCAAAGAAATAAAAACCTCACCTGCTTATGCAAATGTGGAACTGTAATGTGAATGTTGGAAGGATCAATGGAAATGGTGTTCTTCTCATCCATCACATCCATTGTGCATTGTAATTCTTCAGTTGCCATCCCAGCTACGGTCAGCAGTATTTCTGCACCTTGAAGAAAGAAAGATTATTAATATTCAAAAAACATGGAAAGAAGTAAGATTGCACTAAATACTGAACAATGTGAATATGTCATCCTGAAGTAAAAATGCAATTTTTATATATTTGTAACTAAAACCTAATTATGTGATCTTCCTAAGCAACATAAATAAGAATTCATACTATGAGAATGAGAGACGTGGTAATAGATAATTCAGGTACGGAAGGGAACATGCGAAACCTGATCCTACATGGCAGAACTGATTACGTAACTGAAAATGAATTCTCGCAGATAATGTTATCAATGCGTGAATACTGTAATTAAAAGTTGTTAAAAATGTTGATTAATATTGATATGTAGGTATTCCACTGCAATTACATGACTAATTTGCTAGAAATACATCGGAATATTAAAATGGCTGTAATTTAATCAAAAGTCCACGTCTTTCAAAGTGTCATGCAACATTTTTGAGGGCATGATGAGAAACCAAACTCTGGAAAAATATTGATGATTAAATTCCAACCAACACTTTTGGATACCAATACACTGGAAAGAAGGGCATACCCAGGGGGTCCGGACCCCCCAAATTCCTTTATTTTTTGTGAATTCTGAAAATAACATCCACTAAGGTTTTCTTTTAACTGTTTGGTACACTAAGTGAAGTTGATGTACTTTTTTAAATAATTCATGCAGAGCTGAAATACTAAAAACAATTACATTGCATTATGTACCAGACATATATATATATATGTATATATAATAAAAAAATTATTGTCAATGTGTGAAACTCGATTTCTAGACAAACATGATTCACTTCATTTATTTGTTAAATTTCTTCAACCTTGTCAGTTAAGCAGAGCTGTCCGAGTGAACCATCCCAAGCAAGTGATCTTCTAGCCGGATTTGAAAAGAGGACTTTCTTTATTGTACTCCTTATCTGAGAAAAGATTTTCAGATTTACTGAACAGTTGTCAAAGTATTTAGAGCAATCATCACAATTCAGACTCTGCTTTTTCTAAGCCAAGAGACGTCACAGAACTGCTTCAGAGACTTCGGCAGATTCAGATAAAGAGTTCAATGAAATATTTCCCGGAATTTGAGCCCGGGACTCCTGGCATCGTAGCACGAAGTGCTAACCACTCCGTGACGGAGGCTGGCTAATGCTCATCACAAGTTCAATGTTATTAGGTTGAAGGGCAGGATTTAAGATAAAACTTTTCTTTTCCCATTCAGATGTGCATCATAAGTTATGTTAACACACTATAAGAATTTATGTCATAAATATCAATACTTAAGCAGGACGGTGTAGGTAATTCTTATTAATGTTCCTTGTTTTTTGTGCTCTTCATTGAGGACCTAAATTATATGTTGGGATTTCAACGGTTTCATGATAATTATAACCAATAACTTCCCGCTACATTCAATGTTTTTTAATGTCCATTCAAGATATACTGTAACTGGAATTCTTGAACTAAGCAAATAAATAAGTTTTGTTATTTAACATTCTCTTTCAATCTCTTTAGATTAATTCCATTAAATATATGATGAAATAACACAATGAAATGGCATGCTCTGGCTAGAAATTGACCTCACATTCTATACAGGCACAATTATGAGTTGATCACTGCACACTGAGTGCCAGGATAGAACTTGCAAAATATATGAAAAGCAGGGATTAAACACGTGTCTTTTGCATTCCGTACCAATACTCCACATGAAGTTTCTGGTTTGAGTCCTGGTCTAGGTATTTCTTTGTAAGAATCCCTCCACATCAATTTCATTTAATCATTATTATTCTCCATCATCGTGGTTGGAGTAAAAATGCAAAAAAGTGTTGTAAGGTAATGGTAACGTTCCCTGTACATACTGGAAGGTACGTTTAGGGGATGTTGGGGTGGGGCCCTCCACATTTGTGATCCCAGCTATTTTGAAGGTGGTGATGTAATAAGCACTATGAATCTGCCACCTTTACTCCCCAGAGTTGCCCCAGGCACCCATTTATTTGAGGCTGGGTGAACCCCAGAGCTGCTTTGGGAATCCAACCTGGGTCTCCCATGTGACAGTCAGATTTCCTACCAACTGGACCACCGCAGCTCCTAGAAAACTGATTTAACCTTTAGTACGCCACGTGGGTCTGACAAAAGTAAGCCCAGTGTCGCCGAGGCTTTTTAGCGCAAAATTTAAATTTGTATACTTAATGGAAAAAAATGTAATAACTCTGGCACTATGGGACCAATCTACTTAAGATAACTTTTCTTTTGCAGCTAGAACATCAGCGCATGCAACCTTGTAAAATTTGGAAGCCCCAACCATGGGGGGGTTACGGGCAGGGGTCGCATCTCAAAATGTCAATGAAAAAAACATAAAAATGTGGAGTTTGCTCCCTCTTCCCCTGCTATTTTGGTAAGGAAACCTGAACTTTTGACTTTTTTTCAACGAATGGACCTTTCGCAACAGAATGAAACTTGTTTCATCTTTGTGGGTGCAATACAATTTGAATAATGAGCCAAAATGTAAATCTCTTGTTTTTTTACAAAAAATAGCCAATTTGCATATTACTCATAAAATTGTTATCACTGACACTATGGGACCAATCTACTTCGGATAACTTTTGTTTTGCAGCTAGAACATCAGCGCATGCAACCGTGTAAAATTTGGAAGCCCCAACTGCGGGGGGGTTTACGGGCTTCCAGCTGCATTCCATTGATAGCATAGAGGTGACAGAAATCTGACCCTGCCCCCCTTCCACCCCCACCCTCTTTAGCAGGACCTCCTGTTGCAAGCAAGCTCTAGAAATTCAAGAACAAAGACGACAGTGTGACTTATCTCTGGTGAGTCACAGCATCTAAGCTTGAACGAAAACAGCATCATAAATACCAAGCCTTTATTGCTTCTCTTTGAACTCAGGACTCTAACACGTGACATGGGCATGTTGGAAGGGAGAAGTTTGGAAAACACGATTGCAAAATATGTTCCGGAAAGGACTGTCAGTGTTCCCACCTCAATATACAAATATAAGTGTGGCAAACCCTCGATAATTGTATCTAAAGCTGCATGGTGCATATCTGCACCAAATTATGACAAAGCACTTACTTTTTTCATCCCATATCTGGGACAAATTTCAACTAAAGGTTAAGATAAGAAAAATACAGAATACCACTAATATACAACTGAGATATATGGTTGCATCATTTTATTTACCTTGAGTTTCACTTTCCCTTATGTTTATAGCCTCAGGCATGCTTAATGCAGCAGATGCTGTGGAAGCTATCTGAGCATGTTCCGTCGGAACCGGCACCTCCACTTGTCCCGAAGTGGTACTCAAAAGGCTTTCAATGTAACGAGGGCTTTCCCAGATGTGCTTCAATGACTCGTGTTTGTGTTCTAGATGGCGCCTCATGCTGTGACGAAGCCTCACTGACAGCCCACAAAATTGGCACACATACATTTGGTTACCATGGTAATGTTTGTGGTGTGCTTTGAGCAAACGTTCCTGCAAAGAAACAAACAATAACTTTAAATAGCATGAGATTATGACAAAAAGAGAGTTATGTGCACACTGTAACAGGTTCCCACTAATTTTCTCGAACTAAATTCACATTTTTCTATTCAAAAAGTTGGTATTTTACGCCACATGTCATCAACACATGAAAATGAGATAAAATCACAAATACCTTGTTTTGTTCTACAATTTTCAATCCAACCTCAGCCCTTCTTCGGAAAGGAAGAATTAAAACATGGTTAAATAGGATCAAAAAGTTTTAAAATTATATGCCCTGACATGTCACTGAAGCTATCAGCTTTCTTGCAGCTAGCTCAGAATCCATATCCAATTCATTCTGACACAGCTGCTATAATGTTATATTTTTCTTTTAATACTGATTTTTCTAAGTATTTTCAAATAAATTTCCAGGCCATTTTATAATATTTATGTATAAATATTAGGTCATCTCCTTGGCATTTTAATCAAATGAATCAAGTTTTTTCAATGAAGTTGAAAACAAATAAAGCAATATTTTTATAAAACAGAGAAGCTTATTGGAGATAAATGTGAAATGTGTTTTTTCAGTCTCTAAACTTTGCCAAAAAAACTATGCAATTTCCCTCACATTTCGAAGTTTTTAAGTGTTTTTACAAAATTATTGACTAAGACTCCTTGATTACAAAGCAATAGCAATATTGGCTCACTATTAACCCTTATGGAAATGCACGGGGACAAATTTTCCCACGAAAAAGAGTTAGATTCTGCATGGCAAGTTAATTCTTTACGAGCTTGTGAACTCACCTATTTTCAAGTGGACTCATCCTGCACTTATGTTGCTGCGATTCATTTCCCTCCAACAATTACTTCAGGAGTAACAGTTGTTTAATGGTATTGTTGCTATATATGGAAAGTTTTTACCCCAAACATGCCAGTCTTCCACCAGTAATTGTAGTTTTTGTTTTATTCTCACATTGTCGAATGTGAGAAGCATCCGGTTGGTTAGTTCGTTATTACATAATGATATTATTAAATATCCTACTAATACTGTAATTATAATTAAAATAAGTATTGTGTGGTCATGGAAGAATATTATTTGTTCTATTAATGGGGAGGATCTATTGTAGTCCTATTTGGTTTCAGGCTGCCACTTTTAAGGAAGGCTATCCTGTTAAAATGAATAGAGACCGAAGATTGATAGATCAAGAAATTGAGGCTGTCTTGAAGCTTCTTCTTCTTCTAAAAAGAGTTCAAACCCCGATAGAAAAACAAAGGTGTACCAGAGAACCAAAGATGTATTTGAGGGGGGTCCAGACCCCCCCCCCAAAGACTTAACAAGTACAAAAATTAAATAATGAAAATATGCCTTCTTTAACATTTGTTGTGTAATCGAGGGTTATTTCCTTCAATTTATTTGAAGGCGATAAATATTTGTTTGTTTTTTTTATAATTATTTTATTTAACATTACTTTGATCTGTGTGTGTCTAAACAAAAACTAACATAGTACAATGACTATTTTGTTTCATAACAACAACATAATTATTTCATTGGGAGACGCTTGACATTAAACTATCATACCACATTACAAGGACATATTTAGGGGTGAAGCCCAAGGTTCTGGACCCTCCCACGCAAAAAAAAAAAAAAAAAGACTTAGCAAGTACTAACATTAAACAATTAAAATATACTTGTTTAGCATTTGCTGTATAATCGAGGAATCGAGGTTTATTTGTTTTCGCCGAACTTTGAATGACAGTACCAAAGATATTAATCTGAAATTTTAATTTTCGTCAACTGGATCTAACATTCTTTCTTGTTATTTAATAAATATTCAAATTCTTTATCTATTTGGTACTGATATCCTTGCCAGCGCAGTTGCTTTCATACAAATTAATGAATACATGCTTTTATATCTCTATTGTTACACAGTTTTTGACATATTAATGTAATAATAACAATACATTCTTTATTTAACATTTATTAATTACTATTATTTTAATTTAATATAATTATAATATAATCATTTTAATTTAATATAATAATTATATTATTATTATTTCTAAATAGGTGCCCGCAGAGAACCAGGTGGCATCCCCACCACCCAGGTGTAGGCTGTGGCATGCCTGATTAGGCGACAGCTGAAAACAAAAAGTCGAGAAAAGAGAGAAGCAAGCTGGACTGGAAGCTTCAGACAACAAAATTGTTGGCAGAGATACATCTTCATCAGAGGAGTAACATCGATTGGTTGATTGATTTGCTTTATTTTATTTCGCTTTTTGTGCCACTTTTGGTTAATTTGCGAAGATGGGATGGGTGATGACATGTAGAATATTGAAGAAACATCCATGTCTCAGCCAGGATTCGAACCCGGGACCCTTAGCATGATGTGCTAACCACTCTGCCATGGGGGCCGGCCAGGGAGGAGGAACGTGTAGCAGACAGTGATCATGGCTCTAGCTTTACAAAGTGCAGAAAAAAACTCAATATGCTGACCAAGGCAGAAATTTATTTTATTCAAAACATAAACTAAACATAACATTTCACCCTTCTAGCAAGGTCTTCTTCAGACTCTGCACCAAGTACAAATGTACAAAACAGGACGATATATAGGTGAAAGTAAAGTTGACAAGGGAAAGCCACCTGCTAGAATGTTCCACAACAACTTTCTAATAGACTGGAAGAGTCTGAAGAATACCTTGCTAGAAGGTTGAAATGTTACGTTTAGTTTATGTTTTTAATAAAATAAATTTCTGCTTTGGTCAGCATATTGAGTTTTTCATATCATGGAAACAAGGCTTAATGGTGTGATAAAGTGCAGAAAGTGATCAGGATGATATCATGTCAAAAGATGAATGTGTCTAAAAAAGTAGTTAGTGCATATTTTTCAATAAAGCTTATTCATATTGACAAATAGTGTGTCCTAGAATGAAAATATTTTAATTATATTTTATCACCAACATATCCTAATGTAGGTAATAGTGTTCAGACTGTTACTCAGTATCGTGAAAATACGGGTTAGGTCATGTACTGGAGTGACCCTATAACACCTTGTTCATTGGTGGGATGAAAATGTGCAGAGTGCATGAGTTTTCTTGATGCAGATCTGGGAACATGTTTTTTCTGCAAGTGATGCAATCCAAAATGGCCGACTTGATCTTCTAAGTTGGTAGGGACATAGGTGGTATGTTTTTTATCAAAGGAATTGCAAAGCCTCAACTATCACGGTAAATAACATTCATTTTAGAAAAACTAATTAGCATGTCACAACTATAACAAAAATTAACCTTTCAATTAGAATAAAACACATTCTGTACTCAGTATTGTTTTGCAACATGTGTAACATAATCAAAAGTAATAGTGGCCATATGTGCAAACATAATATAAACAAAAATGCTATTTTGTCCAGTTGTTACTGTTAAAATTAGCGTTACGATTGTGACACAAAGTGTTTCGGTTGTGACATGATATTTTTGTTGCTGTTGTTTACACCATAAACACAGTGTAAAAGACAGTTTACATTATAATGAACATACACGCAATGAACACAACACATTGTACACATCGAAAAGCAACAATATACATGGTGATTATAAAGTTTTGATCCATTTCTGTGAAAAACAGATATTAGAATCAAACCAATAATGAGAATGGAAAACTTAACACTTAGTAACACATAATCTATCAAAACTTCTATAGATAATGTAAACCCAACCTCAGAGTAATACATAATCCATACAGGTTGCACTTAGCCTTGTTTCATATGACCACCCTGCACGTCCACACAAAACTCCCAGGGATGTACAGCTGCACGTGCAACCTGTGATGGATTATGTGTTACTCTGAGGTTGGGTTTACATTATCTGTAGAAGTTTTGATAGATTATGTGTTACTAAGTGTTAAGTTTTCCATTCTCATTATTGGTTTGATTCTAATATCGGTTTTTCACAGAAATGGATCAAAACTTTCTAATCACCCTGTATTTAGTAAAATGAGATCACCATTAAGGAATTTGAACAGGACAAACAAGAGAAAGTTCAATGTGAAGACATTAAGACTATTTGCCTACCCCCACAGAAGTTCGTGAGAAATTGTATTTCAAAGATAACAAGTTTTTAAATTTAGTGCTTCCATAGCATTGTAATCATAGCAGTATTGTAATTACCTATATATAATTTTGGATATAATTAAAATAATGCCAATTCATTGCTTTTCTTCTTGCTTGACAGTGTCTTACTTGTGGGTTTACATAAACTGTAGAGTAAATGCTGATTTTTCATTTATTTCAGTACAACGTCAACGTAACACCCTGTCACAACCCTAACACCCATAACAAATTTATAATACTGTTTTTCCTAAGGGACTTAAGGAGAAAATTTATGAATTCAACTCTAAATAGTTAACTGTATATCTGTTGTGACATTTTACATTTTTTTTCATTTTGGTATTTTTCTTTAAGGGGCACAAACTGTGAAGTGATCATCAAGAGATAAAAAATGTGTCACCAATCGCGTCACAACTGTAACAACAACAAACTAATTTTTTTGTAATAAGTACATCAAATGTGAACAAATGAATGTTCCATGTTGTACCTTTAGGTGAATGCTAAACATGAAAAAAAATGTATTAATGTTTTCAGAAGACAAAATAGCTGTAACTACCTGATGAAGGAGTACTTTGTGTCACAACCGTAACCAGGATTTGCCCAATGACAAGAAGTGTCTTAAAATGAAAATAATTTAGGGATAAAAAATAACCCCTAATGTAGGTCATGCAGGCGCAAATCATCTAGGGTTAAATCAAATACAGTAAAACCTCATTAATCCAGACCCCGATAAGCCTGACTTCGCTTAATCCGGACAGGCAAAAAAAAAAAAAAAAAAAGCAGAATGTAAAGGTTTTAAATGCGACTAGAAGTCAAGAAGAGAACTTCTCAAAGAAAAGGCAGTCACCCACTGATGAAATTCTGTTTCCCCGCAGACTTTGTACTGTACTGTATAGTGTATTTAGGCCTATGCCCTTTCTACTGTTCTTTTAGGTTATTTCAGTTAATCCAGACTTTTATTAAACAGGTCAACTTAACCCCCCTTTAGTTCGGATTAACAAGGTTTTACTGTATATAAAACAAAGAAACATGCAATTATTCATGTAAAACCTGTTCTTTTAGGTTATTTCAGTTAATCCGAACTTTTATTAAACCTGTCAACTTATCCCCCCATTAGTTCAGATTAACAAGGTTTTACTGTATATAAAACAAAGAAACATGCAATTATTCCAGTAAAACCACAGATTGATGGTAATTACTTCTGTAACACTGCAGACCATGGTAAACTAACTGAATTGTAAATATTTAAATAGTATCATAATCTACCTTGACAAAACTTTTTCCGCATAAACCACACTCATGTATCCGGCCTTGGGTGTGCTCCAAAAGATGGACATTCAGGTACTCCTTAGATGTGAAGTTCTTCCCGCAGTGAAGGCAAGTAAGGTGTTTCTTAGCAGCTGGTTCATGCACAAGAGAGTGCTTCATCAGGTTTCCTTTCTGGTAGAACTCCTGTAAATTTGTAAATAAAATTATTTTTACATATAATCTTAATATACAAAGGAAAGAAACTCAAGTTCTGCAACACTATACTAATCATGAAACCTCTTTGCAAAATGTCAAAGTATTTTCTACTGCCAAAAATAAAATTGAAAAATGTGTCTAGAAAAGGAATATGTATACTACAAATTAAATGTTAGTAATAATACATTTTAATACCTTTACTCAGGTACCCACATGTGAAAGAATACAAAATATCAGCAAATATTAAGGACACAACATTGCAAAATAAGTGACCTGGGAACCACAGGCATGCATCTAGGTTATCTCAAGGGCCAGAGACTATAATAGAAAATGTGCACAATTGTATCTAATCCCCCTCCACGCCTTCATGACATGATGCAATGAGCAGAAGTAGTTTTGCCTTTTTTCTCCATGTTTAGGCACTTACATTACAAAAACAAGAGGATATGAATACGAGGGTTACTATTTATATTTTGAGCCTTGGCAACACTGATTGAAGTTAGGCTCGATTTGACGTTTGCACGAAATCGTCTGGCATTATTGACCATAACGTTCTTCAAATGTTTTGTCAATAGCTTGATTTGTGTTGTTTATGTTGCCTTGGAGATTGCGCGACAACAATAAAATGGAATTAACTCGTGAACATTTTCGTGCGATGATTTTTTACGATTTTCGACGTGGATTGTCAAGACAAGAGTGCATCGATCAACTTACTTCCACATTTGGCGATGAAGCCCCATCCTTTGCCACTGTGAAACGCTGGTATAACGAATTTAATCATGGCCGCCATTCACTCACTGACGAGATTCGCAAAGGTCGTCCAAAATCAGTTGTTGTTCAAGAAAACATTGATGCTGTGCAAAACCTACGTAATACTGCAAGATCGTCATATGACATACTGTGAGATTGAGGCAACCATAGGCATTAGTTCCACCAGCATATATAAATTATTACATGATCATTTAGCTGTGAGAAAGGTATGTTCTCTCTCGTTGGATCCGACACAATTTGACAAAAACTGAAAAAGACGCTCACGTCAATTGGTGCAAACAAATGCTCAATAAATACAATCGTGGTGCTTCAAAAGACGTATATAAGATTGTAACAGGTGACGAATCATGGATATATGCGTATGAGCCGGAACGTAAACAGCAGTCGACTGTATGGGTGTTTCAATATGAACCCAATCCAACAAAAGTTGTTCGCACTCGAAGCACATCGAAACAAATGGTCGCCTGTTTTTTCGGGAAAACTGGTCATGTGGCAACTGTGCCTTTAGAGGAACGTAGAACGGTCAACTCTGAATGGTACACAACAATTTGTTTGCCAGAGGTCTTCGGTCAAATACGGAAAACAAACAAACGCCGTCGGATCATTCTTCATCAAGACAATGCCAGCTGTCACACATCTCATCTAACAACCGACTTTATGAACAGTCAAAAAATCGAATTGATGGGTCATCCGCCGTACAGTCCTGATTTGGCACCCAATGACTTCTTCTTGTTCCCGAATGTCAAGAATAAATTGCGTGGACAACGATTTTCGTCAGCGGAAGATGCGTTCAAAAACCATATTATGGAGGTGTCTCAAGAAGATTGGAAAAACTGCTTTGACAAATGGTTTGAACGAATGCAAAAGTGTATTGACCATAAAGGAGAATACTTCGAAAAACAATAAAGCAGTTTTCAATGCCAAATTCCTGTTTTTTCATTGTTAGGCTCAAAATATAAATAGTGACCCTCGTATGACATGTATATTCATAAAAATAAGAAAGTGGCAGAATTTGAACTAAATTGCACACTATTTATAGATGTATGGATCATTAATTTAGCCACGGTAGCTCAGTCGTTAGGGCATCTGACTACCATGCAAGAGACCCGGGTTCCATCCCCGGTGGGGGAGAACAGGGACTTTTTCAACCTGTTTATTGGCTCCGGCACCCACCCAGTGTCGTATAAAGTGGGTACCTGGAGGAAACTCTGGGGGGTAAAGGTGGCCAGGGGTGTGGTGCTGATCACATCACCCCCAACTTGGCCGAGATCAAGAAAGTGTGGGGCCCTAACCACACACCCCTATATGCCTTCATTGCATGATGCAAAGCACAGGGGTGCACTTTACTTTTTTTACTTTATGGATCATTAATTTTACCAATATAATCATGACTAATCTGTCCAATCTCTATAATTCATCTACTTGGTATTCATACAATGCAAGATAATTCAAACTCACCTTTCCACATTCTTCACACCTGTATTTCCTCTCTCCATTATGTATCAGCATGTGCACGTCCAAAGATTTTTTTGTTTTTACTTTCTTGCCACACACTATGCAAGGTATCTGAAGGGAAAAACAACAAGATAATATTGAATAGTTTTCTTCAAGATGTGTGCAACCAATGTTCAATATAATATTTTTTTAAAAAAATTGCAAGGGGTAAGGCATAACCGATTTGAACTGATGTGAAAATTTTTGGGTACATGAGCACCTATGCTATTTGCACCTATCACACTATATGAGGGCCAGTCCCTTACCATAACTAAAATGAGGTCCCTGAGGACTAAGATCTCCTTACCTAGTTAAAGGCTGAGGCTGTAGAGGGGCGCTCAGCACAGAACAAGAACACAACCCTACAGAGGTTTATACTGGTTGTTGGTCTAGATGCTAGAGCCTCATTGGTCTGCAAAACTACTGTTACTGGGGTGCGGCAGTGAGGTTGACATTTGGGTGCATGGGATAAGGCATAACTTACACATGCCATCATGTTACTAAGTAACTTAAGTCCAGTTTAGGCACTTACTTACTTTTCAGTAACTCAAGGTTTTGTCATGTGGCTGCCTCTGTCAAAGATTAAAACATGTGAAGGTAAGTTGGATTACAGAAATGGTTCAAATAGAAGGTAAAAGACAATACAGAGTGGCCTGTCACTGTTTCCTACTGGTGACTGTCTGTCAATATGGTTGACTGGTTAACATGAATAATAAAATGCAAGAGAGCCAGTAATGAAATCACAAACATTAATTAATAAGTATTTGTATTTTTGTTATTTAGGATAACTTTTCTGCCACTTATCGCTAATTGTAATGATGAAACTGATAAAGGGACACTCACCAAGACTCATGGCATGGCCAGGCCAGGATTTGATCGTGGAAACCTCAGTGGTGAGTCGAACATTGATCATATAACACATTCAGGTGCCAAGCTGGCAAAAAGTAATAAGATCGATGATAATGCTTGTGCTGTCCTGATCTTTTTTTTTTGGTGGGTAAAAGGACTTCGTCCAAAGTATATTTGCCAAAAACCAAAAAAGCTTGTTATACAAAACAACACACAACTTAGTTGATAAATTCTCTGAAGGATGCTGAATTACCAATGAAGACTGATAAAGTCATAGGCAGAGGTTCAACAAGCAAATGTGGATCATATTGCATAAACGTCATGCATGCTTCCACTTTCTTTACTCAAAATTGATGGATTCCAAAATGGAGGTCACACATTTTTTGAGGGAATGAAACGTTAGCATGCAACTTTAATTGGTTGTTAGCTCAGTGGTAGAGCACTGGCATTTGGGAATAAGACCTAGGTTCATAGCATGTTTTACACAACACTGCAACAAATGAGGACATTCAAATTAAGTACAGTAGAACATCGATTATCCGAAAAAATTCGGGACTGGGGGTGTTCGGCTAACTGATTTTTCGGATAACCGATCATTTATGAAAAAAGTTGTACCAGTGTCATAGGAGCAATATAAAACAAAGAAACCGTGATATTAAACACAAAACTGTATATACAAGGTACAATCATTAAATAACGGGAATTGTATTATAACTTTTTTACAAGGACACATACAGAAATGGTTTTTGCCTTAATTTTCGACATAGTCACCCTGCTTTTCAACACACTTGTTCCACCTGTCCATAAGCTTGCGGATGCCCTCCACAAAAAAAAGTTTTGGCATGGGGTGTAACCATCTTTTCACCCCCCGATCACCTCGTCATCTGCAAACTTCTGACTCCGCAAATGTTTTTTCAAAGGTACAAACAAGTGAAAATCCGATTTTGTCAAGTCGGGACTGTATGATTGATGTTTCAACACCTCAAATTTCAGATCACGTATTGTATCCATAGTATGCACAGCCATATGGGGGCGGGCATTGTCATGGAGCAGCAATACTCCTTTTGAGAGTAGTCCCCAACGTTTTGATCGTAGGGCAGGCTTCAACTTTTCACAGTTTTACCCATCTCCTGGAAGTGCACCAATATAGGGCCATCGACATTCCAAAAGATCGTTAGCAGCACTTTCCCAGCAGATGCCTCTCTCTTGAATTTTTTCTTGACCGGAGACGTTGGGTGCTTCCACTCCATCGATTGTCTCTTACTCTCCGGTTCATAATGGTGCACCCAGAACTCATCTCCTGTCACAATTCAATGAAGAAAAGCATCTCCTTCATGAGCATAACGGTCCAAGTGCTCCTGAGAGATTGTCTGCCGTGCATGCTTATGAACACTCAACAGATGCTTCGGTACCCATCGGTTACACACTTTCCTATAGCCAATGTCATAATGGATGAAATTGAATGCAGATTCATGACTCATGTTGAATTCCACGGCAATTTCATCAACAGTGACTTGCCTGTTGGCAAGGATTCGCTGGCCGATCTGCTGTTTCACTGTCTCAGTTTCCCACGCAAACTGTTCTCCCACTCCACTGTTCATCACTCACATTTTGTTTTCAAGTTTTGAATCTTTCCACCCATTGCTACACTCTCCCCTTACTTAAACACATGTCTCCATACTGAACCTTCATTCTGCTTTAGATTTCAGAAGGCTTCCCTCCCTTTGACCACAATGAATAACACTTCGTTGCTCTTCTTTGGTGCAGGTCGACAGCAGAGTGGCCATGTTGTATGTACTACTGCACAGGCGCAAACTGTTTGATCGTTCCCACACCTATGTGGCGTATTTCTAAGGAACCATTTTGTATCCAGTGATACGATTTTTCATTGTGCATCAATCTCCCTGAAAGTTATAATAAAATTCCTTTTATTTAATGACTGTACCTTGTATTTTGTATCACACGTCTTACAAATACATACCTTACATAAAGTAGTAGTAGGCCTACAGTTTAGGAAAAGAAGTCCAAAATTGTCAGAGCCGAGACTCGTTTTTTTGCTGCTAAATCTCGCACACGTTTTAAAGACAGCAACTGGAGAGCATCACATTCTTCTTGTTCTAACCACTTCATAGCCCTCTCAAGGCAGTGAAAAGCTTCTTCACTGGATGGTGTTACGTACCCAATGGGACAAACTCATGTAAAAGGTTTGCCGAGGTGGAATTGAGATGGCAGTACAAGGTGTGCAAGATTGAAGATTAACAGGAGATACGTGAATGGCAGTGTAAATAAGCTCAGAGTAATTTGGAAAGATGAACAACAATAGAATCCATTATGAGAGGATGAAGATATAAAAACAATAAATTAATGTAAATACTTAATAAATTAAACTGGTGCCCATATGTAAATATACCGGAAAACTAAAGAAGTGAAAACACTGATACAAATGCGTGTCTTTTAACAGATCTCGAATCTGTTAGCTTGATTTACCATCCCCTTGGGGGAAAATTTGATTTATACCAGTGGCGGCGCGTTCCAGTCGCAAACCACATTACCTTTGGTTGCACATCCCAGCCCTTGCACCTACTTGGATGCGCGTTTCAATTGTCCAACACCAAGTATACACCTTGTTGGACTTATTTTAAGTGTTGGTGCCTTCCAGCCATTGCCTCAAGGGAGGAGATTAGAAATAGGCAGCATAGATATCAACCCTTACCCTCTAACTCGTAACCCTCTAGGACTTGGTGTGAATGAAAAAAAAGTGAGGTGTTACCAGCTTGCGAAAAAAGGACTTAGTGAAGAGGGAAAACCTAAAATATGAAAATACCAAAGGAATTGGCATAAAGGAGACACGTTCCAGGGATTATATAAGAGTCCAGAAGGAAGTCCAGATCCAGATTTCCCACAAAGAAGGAAGTTCAGAAGGAAGTCCAGATCCGAATTCCCACAAAGAAGGAAGTCCAGATCCAGATTTCCCACCAAGAAGGAAGTCCAGAAGGAAGTTCAGAAAGAAGTATACAAGGAAGCATATACTAAAGAAGATTATACAAATTAGAAAGAAGAAAGACATTCTAAGAGCATACAAATTGAATGTAAATAAGAACAAGAGCAATACGTATCTCATTATGTAAATATATAAATCCATGTATCCTTGTTGAGATAATATAATCGTTTAAACATCTCCATTGGAAGGCATCCTGTCTGGTTTCGTTTTCAAAAAAGAACCCTACCCTACCCTGAAGATATATATTAGCCGTGGTTTAATATTAAGATTTATGTACCTTTGCACAAATAGAGGTAGCAATGGTCCTTTTTCAGCACAGTCGTCGTCGCTAGGCTCTTCCTCTTTAGTCGCCATTGCAAACAGTATAACAACTACAGCACGATCTGTCACAAGCAAAGGCTCAGATGCCACTAACGACGCAAGGTTGGTCACGTACTCCGGTTGGCAGGGAGGGGGGAAAATGCTGCAGTGCAACAGCACTAGCGGAACTACATTTGAATTTGCCGACTGGAATGCTTTTGGTTAACCGATGTTTCGGTTGGTCGGTATTCGGATAATCGATGCTCTACTGTAATCCCAAAAATATTTTATTGTGTTCTAACAGATGCAACATGTGAACGCCAATTTTTTTGTTTTTATTGTTACTTGCCATACATCATGCAAGGTATCTGAAGGTAAAATGTGAAAATCAATGTCTCAATAGTTTTCTTCAAGTTCGACACTTGGTAAAAGTCTTCTTTAACAGGACTATAAACCAGGAAGCATGATATCCGATTATCCTGTAGGTAGTTCGCTACTAGTGCATGCCTGCATGAAATTGAGGTCTCCCCAAAAGGGCCACGTCCAGCTGAGCCTAGACGCTGATTCTCAGGGGAAGACTATGCTTGGGCCACAGAACGACACTGGTTAAAGTGTGCTTGGAGAGTGCATTAGTGTCCTGGGCTAGATCTCACACCCTGCAGTGTAGTAGCTGGTTGACTACGGTCGGGCACCACTCTATGCTGCGAGCTCTTTGGGGCAGCATTTTCTTTCTTTTTTTTTTTTTGTTTAAGAAAAAACACTGGCAAAACCTGGATGGTAAAGACAGGCACAACTTGGTGTTGATCACATCATCTCCAAAATATTGACAAAGATCGAGAATGTGTGGTGCTCTGCCTCCACATCTCCCTCTATATGTGCCTTCAGGGCACAGTACAATGTGCACAGGGAACTTTTACCCTTACCTTACCCTAATAGATACAGCAAAATAGCAAAAAATAATGCGTGTATGTGCACGGTGAAATCTTCCACCCGTGTCTCAATTGGAAAGAATCCACCCACACGGTCCAACAATTTATTTTCCAGTGTAAAGGAAGGATTCATGCAATTAATGTGCAAGAAACCAGGGTGCACTGGACTATTGAGCTGGAAAAAATCTCTACTTTCAATACTCAATTTGGAGCTTTGTGCATGCAAAAATAAAATATCTGGGTTCCATAGCTGGTGGGGTTAGTAACAAACAGTAATTTCAAATATTAAAAAAGGAAAAATATTTCAAAGTAAATGCTCTTACAGATGCTAAAGTGGATATTTAAACATTGTATTGTACACACATTATATTTACTACTACAGAGAAACCTCAATTTTACATTTCTGGATTTTACATTTTCCTGCATTATACATTCAATCTTGATAGTCCCAACAGACCAAAATGTCATAAAATTTTCCTCAATTTTAATTTAAACACATTTTAAGTTTTTTCAGCTTGTTTTCCTGAAAAATGGAAAATCGAGGTTCCACTGTATTGTCCTGATCGATTGAGATGCTAATGATTGTATGTGCCTTTTCATGTTCATAATTTGTTATGTGGAAATGAGGCCAGATGCTTCCAATTTTTTAGGTTCCATATTGAACTTCCCACGTTTGTTAAGTGGTGCCTGTGCTCTCTCCATGGTGCAACAGCACTTTGAGGTCAAAAAGGTCTGACAAGCAACTTTTTGTTGAGTGATACGTGGTGAGCACATTAGTCATAGTTGCTGTTTTCTGTTTTTTGAGACCGGAGTCAGCATTTTTTGAAGTAGCTCCCCAGTTGGCCTCACAATGCTAGATAAACATCGAAATTTTGGAGCTTTCACAGATCGTATTCAGGATCACTTGCACCAAAAGTAAGACCATTTGATTAAATTGACATTTACGCTATTTTCCGCTCGTATACGAGGCCCAGCCCTTTACCATAACTAAAACACATGTCTGAGGACTAAAATATTCTTACCTGGGTTACACTCAGCACATATAAGGACAAAACACAGGCCAACACACACACATCCCTACAGGGATTATACTGGCAGTAGATGCCAGAGCCTCATTAGTCTGCCAAAAGCAGTTACTGGGGTGTACTTAGTGGAAGTGAAACTGACATTTGGGTGCCTTACCAGTTCACCCCTTACATACCCAACAAAATGATAGAATTTTGCAGCAAATAAGAGGCTATTTATAGATATATCTTGCACCAAATAATTGGTTTCCTACCTAGCGTTCAGTACAAATATAACAAAACAGCACAATATAGAAATAGCAGCTTGGGAAAATTATTGGGAATATTATAAATAAGCCTATACACTGATATATCTACCCTGTCTTAATTATAATTCTATTCCAAAGCATAAAACACTACCTGAGGATCCTGGTGGACTGTCCGGTGCTCCTGAAGTACATCTTTTCGATGAAACCTCTTGTGGCAAATGTCACATTCAAACCGTCTTTCACCTGCAGAGATAAAATATCAATCATCATGCTGTTCTACTCTCAAATTTGAAAATTAAATGTCTTAAAACTAAGGAGCTGTACTTCTACTATGTTTTTTTAATTACTATTAATTGGAACCTCATTAACAGTCATAGTAGTCTAGTCGGTAGGGCCTCTAACTGCCAAACAGGAAAGCAGGTTTGATTTGCAAAATAAGATCTCAGGTGGGATTTATTCTAACGTACAGGGTGAGTGGGATTTTTTCCAACATACAGGGTGAGTCAGAAATATGGCTACATTAATTAAATGTTGTGTGTTACTGTACAATGTACGGGGAATTGGTGAATGGTACATTAAACTTGAAACTTCATTTTTCATTTCAGGTAAGAGACACACGTCCGAGTTTACGTCATTAGCCAACATGGCAGTAGCAAGTTACAGTTGCAGCATGGGCAACTGCATATCGGAATGATTGTAAGAGGCATGTGCACAGCAATGGATTTAAATTAATCAACAATTTGATGTAAACAGTCGTTTTCTCCCCCAAAGCCGATGGCAACAATGTTACGTTAAAATCACGTCTCGTCAATCACACCAGTCTCACAATCATTCTGGTATGCAATAGTCCATGCTGCAACTGTAACTTGCTGCTACATGTTCAGTGCCAATGAAAAAAATGAAGCTTCAAGTTTAATACCATCATCATTTCCCTCTACATTGTACAATATCACACTACATTTACTTCAAATGTGTAGCCATATTTCTGACCCACCCTGTTCCTTTAAATTTTACCAGGTAGACACTTGTACACATTTTCCACAATGTCCTCGTATAAACAATTCTTGGGTTCACTCAGCCCATAATAAATGGGTACCTAAGTGCAAGCGTTCGGGAGTAAAGGAAGGTGGAGCATGTGCTGATCACATCACCTCCTCAAAAGGCTGAACTAATGAATGTGTGGACCCTACCTCTACATTTTTTTTACATGCCTTCATGACACATTGCAATGCACAGGAGGCAGCTTTACCTTTTAAATATTCTGATAGTGTTTGCCACGTAATTTTGAGGTGATGAACATATACAAAAAATTATATCAGCCCATGCTTAAAAGAAAGCAGACGTTAACCAGGGTGTCTATAATTTTGTGAAAACAAACTTCTCCAACTTTCTCAGGTTTTCCAGACAAAGTCATTAGGGCAATTAATGTAATTACATGTGTGAGTCCCCTACATTTTAGCCTAATACCACACTCAGAATCCAGAAGTTAAAAGTAATAACGAGCAGTGACTGTTGGATTACGTTTTTATGTAATGCTTGCCATGTATTAACTAATGGTAATCAAGTAGTAATTGTTTTATAAAAAAATGTAACAATTATAGCATAAAAAATACATAGAGTAAAGTTTAGTAATATGTGTATTAATCCTAATATCAATGGAACACAACCCAAAAATTGCAACAAGAACATAGTAAATAATCGTAGCCACTTATTGTACCAGGTATCCAAAAAAGTTAGTGCCGCTGGAACGAAAAGTGAAAGTCAAACGGGATGTGTCGGCAATCCTGTCTTGATGACATCAGAAGTTTACATTCCCGGTAACCGTCAGTCAGTGCAGAGTTGGGAGGCATGTCGGTCGCATAGACAGCAGGTCTGTAGAAACTACAATCCTGAAGGGAACATGTCAGTGTCAAAGGACGTTTTACGGCCGTGTTTACTGTATGAGTTCAAATTTGGCAGCAATGCTGCAGCCGCTGCTCGAAAGATATGCTCCGCGTTTGGAGAGGCATCAGTGAGTGAGCGCACAGCGCGAAAGTGGTTCAGTGGATTTGCATCGGGCGATGAGAGCCTCCAGGACAAGCCTCGAGCTGAATGCCCCGCCACTATCGACGAAGCCCTGCTGAAGGAGCCCATCGAGCATGATCCACAGCAAACGTGCAAAGAACATGCACGAGGGTTTGGAGTGTCGGAGGAAACCATTCGATTGCATCTGCACAACCTCGGGAAGACTTGGAAGCTCAGTAAGTGGGTTCCTCACGGTTTGTCCGAGGAAAACAAACGGCAGAGGCTCACCATTTGCGCATCATTGCTGTCACGCCACAAGAAAGCCCCATTCCTGGACCAGATATTGACATGTGACGAGAAATGGGTGTTATACAGTAACCGCAAAAGAAAACATCATTGGTCGTCCCCTGGTTGTGTTGCATTGACCCCCAAAGAAAACATTCATGAACAGAAGGTACTGCTCTGTGTTTGGTGGACCAGCGCTGGTGTTGTGCACTTTGAATTGCTAGAGCATGGCAAAACCATCACATCAGAGGTGTACTCGTCCCAGTTGCAAAGGGTTGCAGCTGCACTGCGTCCGAAGCAGCCAGCACTAGTCAACAGGAAAGGAGTAATCCTTCTTCAAGACAACGCTAGACCTCATACGGAGAAAGCGACCAAGGAGGTAATCAACACACTTGGTTGGGAAATTTTACCTCTTCCTCCTTATTCCCCGGACATTGCCCCATCAGACTTTCACTTGTTTTTGGCCATGGATAACCATTTGCGTGAGCAACAGTTCCTAAACCGAGATGATGTCACGCAGGTCATAGGACAATTGTTTTGCTCCTAGGGACCAGAACTTTTACAAATGCAGGATTTATAAGCTTGTATCTCGTTGGGATAATGTAATTGAAGCTGAAGGAGCTTATTTTTCTGAATAAAATACATTTGCCAGAAATTACAGTGTCTTTATTTCTCACTACAAAATACGGCATGAACTTTTTTGGATACCTGGTAGTAATTTCTACATGAAAATAGTTTAAAACATGACCTCTTCTCTTAAAGCATTTAATGTACAATTTCTAATGGAACTACTGGTAATACAGTGGAACTTCGATTTTACGTTATTCACTAGACCAAGCTGAAATAACTTAAAATGCAGAAAATGTAAAGCAGAGGAAAATTTTGTAACATTTTCCTATGTTGGGGCCATCAAGATTGAATGCATAATGCAGGAAAATGTAAAATCAAGGTTCCACTGTACTCAGTATATTAAATTGAAGTATACTTTTTCCACAGTTAATTTAAAATTTATTGCATTCAAAACCCTACTTCTAGTGCACTACTACAAAAATATTAATTTTCCAGGAACACAGCAAATTTCTTTCATATTTCTAGAAAGAGTAAATTCTCCAGCTTTTCCCAGGATTTACATTTTCTAGACTGGTAGACACCCTGTTGTTCTTGCATAAAGTAGTGGTGGTAGTGGTCCAGTTGTCAGGACATCTGGGCGTCACATGGGACACATGGTCTTGATTCCTGGATTGGGTAATTTCAGGAGGGAATTTTCCCAGCATTGTCCCTGCACGTGGTTTTGGGGTTCGTCCGGCCATTAATAAATGTGTACCTGGGAAAACCTAGTGGGAAAAGGCAGCTTGAATGTGGGTCTGATCACATCACTTGCACAAATGGCCAAGACTGTCAATGTGTGGAGGCATGCCTACATGCCTTCAACATATGTCGTGAATTATTTACTTCCCACAAATATATAATAATTCTGTGTAACTTGTGCAGGTGCATAATCGATTCACCTATGAATTTCATGAACTCACTGCTGTCATTCACAAAAGGGTGCTGATTGCAGTGACTGAACAATATTTGGATAAGAAGTCAATACAATGGAACCCCAATTTTACGTTCTTTGGTTTTACATTTTCCTGCATTATACATTCAATATTCATAGAGCAAAATGCAAGAATATTTTCCAGATTTTATATTTTCCGCATTTTACGTTCTTTCAACTTGTTCCCCTGAAAAGTGTAAACTCCAGGTTCCACTGTAATAACTGTTGTGTTATGAATATAAAAGTAAACACACAAAATAATGCTGGGCTCATACGAAAAATCACCTCTTGGTGTTGGTGACAACACCCGCATACACTCAGGGGTATGCGCTTATGCGCTGGTGCCTGAATATTTAAAACCAGGGTGGCAGTTCCACGAAAGGTTATACTGTTCCCCAGTTTTCTTTTTGCCCTTTATAGTTTATAATTATTACACACATATATATAAATGAGGAAACATAACAGAAACAAAGATACCATTCCATTTCTGAAGTTTCAGAAACAGGTTGGTTTACAATAGTTTATGACAAGGTATTAGGTATAAATAGTGTAGGTAGTACAGGAATGAAATAACTTCTGTGCATTGGTGGGTGTTGGCATTTAGATTACTTTTTTATTTTTATGATTTTTTTGCTTTTTTAAAACACATTTTAAAATTTATAATTATTTTCTTAATACTGGGATGGCTTCAGTACTAGGTGTTGGTGACAATAGCTGTAAAAAGTTACTTCTTGTTCTACTCTTCTTTCAATGTTTTGGTCTTTCACAGAGCATCTAGTACAGCAGCCAGTACACAAAGCAAATTAACAATGAGTCAGGATTTCCTTTATATATCCTTAAACCTACTTTTTACCCATCCAATTATTTTAAACCTTCACTCCTGAAGTTTGTGAGAAGGCCAGTATGTGACACAAAAATGTTGAAGAAATAAGAGAACAACAAGTACTGTACATAAGTACTCTGATTTCATTTTTTCAAATTTCTTGCATTAAATTTATTATCTTAATATGGTTACAATTCAGCTCTACATGGTGTCCCAGAAATAGGTGGCATAACTTCAGGAACATGTTCATTACAAGTAAACAATGAAAAAAGTTTATATGAAGATAGGTCCGGAACTGTTTGGTTTCCGATTTATAGGCTGTCATAACATGTGTTCACTGGAATTGGTCTATCTTCCACAGGTGGTTTCCTGTAACACAACCAGCTATTTGGTGAGTAGTACATGCTGAGTGGGCCTTGTTGAGACCATGTACACCAATCAGGAACGAGCAGATATGCACTTCATGTATGGTTTGGCAGATGGCAATGCTGTAGAGGCCCGTCGTTTGAACCACAAAGGTACCCATACCGAAGATGCCCAGATAGAAAAACATTTGTGAGTATCCATCGCCGCCTGTGTGAATTTTGCAATTCCTGTTGTTGAAAGAGGACAATCTCAACCTACGCAAGAAGAAGAGATTCTGGATATTGTGACTGCAACTCCTGAAATCAGCACACGAAGGTTAGCAATGCAAGTGGATATTCCTCATTCCACTATCTGGAGAGTATTGCGAGAACAACATTTGTATCCCTACCATCTGCAACATGTACAGGCATTATCACCAGCAGATTACGTGCATATCGTGTTCTGCCAATTGTTTTTGCAGCAATGTGCTACAAGTCCTAACTTTCCTGGGTCCTTCAAGAACCTGAATAGTTTATTGACCTCAACTTTACATGAAGATTCTTCATACAGATTCAAGTTATTGAGCATCAATTGAATATTGTTTTAAGGAAATAATATACAGGGTGTCCCAGAAATAGGCATAATTTCAGGAGCGTGTTTCTTACATGTAAACAATGAAAAAAGTTTATATGGTACTTTATTGGTTATCGGCCAATATTTCATGTCAGTCCATCCCTAAAGTATACTATTACATGCCTTTGTGAAAAATATTACTTTGCAACACACACACCAAATAAAAAATGAAGGATATAACACTTATCAGACAAAGCAAAGGTGTTTTATTTCAGAGTCCGGCTGCATGATCCCAGTTGAATAAACTGGTGAGTGTTACCTAGTTCCTTCATTTTTGACAGAGAGAGAGAGAGAGCGAGAGAGAGAGAGAGAGAGAGAGAGAGTGTGAGAGAGAGTGAGTGTGAGAGAGAGTGTGTGTGAGTGAGTGAGAGTGTGTGTGAGTGAGAGTGTGTGTGAGTGAGTGAGAGTGTGTGTGAGTGAGAGAGTGTGTGAGAGAGTGAGAGTGTGTGTGAGTGAGAGAGAGAGAGTGAGTGAGTGTGAGTGTGAGTGTGTGTGTGTGTGTGTGTGTGTGTGTAAATCATTAGTTTCCACTTACCGTGCAGCTGCATATGAGATTTAAGGCTATACACAGTTTTGTATCTTGCTCCACACACATCACATATCAATTTTGCTTCTTTTTCTGATTTTTCAGGGATAGACTTGCTCTTCTTTGGATTTTTCATTTTGTCGATGTCAAATCTACCCTGCTCACAAGGATGCTTTGCCAATCCTTCCTGTGTAAAGAAGTGGTTAAAACTGAATTTGAAATTACAAGAAAATTATGGATTAATTTTCTCTATTTGTTATTTGTGGTACTAATGACAAAATAGACAAAAAAATGAATGATATTTTATAAAAATATCTAAAACATAAAGATAACATTTATGAGTGGTTAAATGCTTAAAAATATATTTTTCTTTGTACCTAAAGGAAAGGGAATTAAAGCATTAAAGGTGGTTAAAAGGTTTTAAAAAAGAAAGGCAGAATGAATTGTGTTGACAGTCCTAATTGATAATCTGAATTGATTGATTATTAAATATCATAACTGTTGCATCATGGACATCTGCAGGATTTTTTCCCAGAAAGGGGGGGGGGGCATATTTTCCTCAATAATAGTATCCACCCCTGAAAAACACACCTTCAGTTTGAAGTTATCATGTTCCTGCAATGCCTATTGGTTAATAAACATGAAATTATACATGTGAACTATAGATCGACATTCATTTTCCAGAGGAGCCATGCCCTTCCCCCTTCTTTCTGGATGTAAATAATTGCATCAGCACTGAGGCTATTTGCAACCATCTCCTATAAAGGGGACAGAAGCCCCTCAACAAAAAAAAAGTACTAATTTAAGTTACTGGATCAAAAGAACAAATTGAAATATATTGAACTAAAGATTAACATTCCATCTATAGATCAACACATCTATTAACAAAAATAACTTTCATGATGTGGTACAAAGGTAAACCCAATGCAGTCAACTGTTACATATATTAATTAAGGAAGTTTATGAATCATTCATGTTTGTGAAGGAACATTTGCAATTTTCACATTCGATTGATAGAATACTGATTACCAATGCCAGTAAATTCTATATCTGTACTTTTATTATTGCCAAAAAATTTCTAATTGGTCCATCTCAACTAAAGATATCTGCAATTTAGTGCAAAGCAAAATTAAATAATGGTATAATTCATGTTACTTGATTTTTGTAAAGTAAATGTCTAAATAAGCTGTTCCTTTCTCCATGGCAGAACCTATTGCATTTACCTGCTTACACAATTGAAAGGGCTAATGCATTAGATCTAAATGGAACCCTTGTATTTTCATATTGAATTTGTAGAACATTGTTTATCAGTATCAGCAAAAAATTCATCAACCAACTTACAACATTTACAAGAATAAGTATATCAAACAGTTGGAACTGGTTTCAATTAGGGATGGACATAAAATCTGGATAACAGATATCCGGATTTCAAATTATCTGATATCTGTTTTGGAGGCAGCGGATAATCTGGATATCCGGATAATTGAGATATTGGGATAGTACCGATTTGATTAAGGATTTGTAGAAAATCCATACAGTGAAATACGAACATGACAAATAATATGTGGATAGCCTGTAAAATGGATAAACGTAAAAAAAAAATGTGGATACCCGTAAAACGGATAAACAATAAAACTGTGCAGATAATGCACACATTTGGATATTGGGACATTTGGATAATCCAAATATCTGAATATGCAGATAATCTGCATATTGGATAATTCGATAATCCATATCTTGGATAATTCTGATAAACTGAATACCCAGTACATCTGGACAGTTTGGATATCTGGATTAAATTTTATCCTGATTTGGCCATCCCTAGTTTCAATATAAGTTCAGAATATCATCTTACCTTAACCATACTGGAGGGATTATTAATAGGGCTAAGCCGATACAGATGCCAGTTGGAATTTCATTTCCAAACAGATCTTTCATGGGATCTGCAAAAATGCCACACAACATTTCCACAGAGTCCAATTACTGGCATATTACAAATTGTGCAAAATTTGAAAATTCTCTTCGTATTTTCTGATGTAAGTCTTGAATAATTTAAAGCCAATCTCTTGGTAAACCGATGCATATAATTGCAGTGGAATACTTGCACACAAACACAAATCAGTTGTATCTAAAGATATCTGTTTGGTGGTTACATGGAGATAGATAATTCATTCTAATGAGTTCCACAAAACAATGTACTGAACTGTTTTTAATTATTACAATTCTCAAGCATTGGTGTTGGTGCAAAACTTTAAGAGTATCAACATCGGTATGGGATCGGTTCAGCCCTAATTATGAATGAAAGATTTATGCAAGTAAAAACTTAAAAGTGCAAAATCATTATTAAAAACATACTTACTGCTCTGTAGTAACTTTTTCCACATTCAAAACAATGATACTTGGGTTCACCATGTGTAAGTTCATGGCGATTTAATGTAAATGCGGATGGGAACTGTTTCATGCAGACCTCACACTGGAGAAACTTTTCCTCATTACAGGCATGAATATCTGGAGGGGGGAAACATAAACAGATAAGATAAGAGCATTAGAAAAATATGAGATTTCTAACAGTATGTTTTGAGTTGCTGTTTTAAGTCCACTTTATGCACAGTAAGGCTAATCAGGACTGGACCTACAGTTTAAAGTGGGATCTGAACCACTTGTGCCTCCACTGGGTATCGAACCCGGGACCCCTTGATTACAAGGCAATGATGCTACCACTGCGCCATCGGGGAGGCCCGTCTAACAGTATGTAATGACAGGGATGGAAACTGATTAAAGGATACAAATTACTGACTTAGCTGATCAATTTTATTACAGTCTATCAATACAATAAAATTTTAAAGAAGAAACTGGACTTTCATTAAAAAGGAGAAAAAAATAACTATTATCTGACATGCTACATCCTCATGGTCAGTCATGAGTAGGGGGCAGATTTATATGCACTAAAAAAGCCACAATATGCATGCAAATATGCACTAAAAAAGGCCAAATATGCACTAAAAAGTTTCAAAACAATCTAGTTTAAGAGTTTTTCTTGTACGTACGCATTGCTTGCATCGTAAAATTATTTCCTGTAGACAAAGATGAAAAATCTGTTAAAAATAAATTTGTGTGCATTCCATTCCACAAGGGATTCTCACATAAAATTGCTAAAATTTTTAGAAGATTTAATTTCAAAATTGTTTTTAGATCACCAAGAAATTTGGAATGTACATTTAATGAATTCAAAATGAGAAACTCTCTACCAGATGTGGAAACCACAGGAATATATAATAAAAGTTGTTCATGTTCAAAGGATTAAGGACAAACAGCAAGGAAAATGGCAATAAGATGACATGAACACGATTTGGACATTATAAATCTAAACCAAGAACAGGTTTGTCAGCTCACATCATCGAAGAAAAGCATTTGATTAAAAAGAGAAGGGTTTTAAAAAGATTGACGGGAAACATAGAGTTGAATGTCTGGGAAGCTTTGTTCATTGCAGAAGAACACTGGAATAAATTAAATAATGAAAATTGTAACATAGATCCAGTATGGAGTTTTCTTTTTCACAAATGGAGTAAGCTACCATCTTTAAAATTTAATGCAACAGAAAACATCAAGAGACTTTGTGAAAACAATGATGAATTTGAATTACCTGATGATATTTAGGATTCAATTTTAAATAAAAAAAATAATGTGATCAATTTTTTTTATCTGAAATAAAAATAAAACAGACTGCTTCTTTTCACAGTTAAGTTGCTATATTACAACAATGTAACATTGACAACATCCATTATATAACAGATTCTTTTTGTTATAACCATTGTTATAACTGTATCTTGAGTCAAAATGAAAATAAATGTCTGATGAAGGGAGCGTATGTTCTCCTGAAACGTCACAACGAAAAACTGTTTTCTTATGCTTGTAATAAGCGTAAACTACAGGAAAATAAACCTATTTTAAGGTTCTGTACACCTTTCATGCAAAGTGAATGTATCAGTAACTCACTGAACACAATTATAGAAATGAAAATGTGAAAAAATGTGCTATTTAGGATCACCAAAAAAAACTAATTTACAAATGTTTTTCGTTTCATGTAACAAAAGTATTATATTACATGCACTCCTTTGTCTGGAGGCTCACTCTTAAAACTGCAATATTGCAATTATAATAATATACGTATCTTGTTGGAAACACTATGCTCTTTTCGTTGCATTAATCAATCTTATTCTTTTACATTAGCAGTTCAATACACAAGTTTTCGGGTAGCAGACTCTTGCGATTGTCAGAAAGTAAGCCTTTGTAATTTGAAAATGTTCTTTCCATTTCACAAGATGGCACTGGACAGTGTTTGTTCGTTTCATTTCTTGCATTGATATCCTGATGTAAAATAGATTTTTCTGTACACAGAAATATCAAATAAATAAATACATTTCAGTTGTGGAATACCCAGGCAAATTCTGGATAGGTTCCCTCTGCAACACTGAAATCGCCCGTCTCAGGAACTGCACTCTCCAATTCAACTATCTCAACTTCTCCTAGTATTATTTTCTTTTGAACAATATCGAAAAGAGATTGGATGAACAAAGAAAGAAAGAAATCTAATCTTTGTCCGTTGAAAACTATCAACGAAATTTTACCATACTTTTAATACTTCATTTAAGATTCAGATTAACTGCATTTTCATTCAAATTAACACAATCGTAAATGGTGCACATGGTACAACTACAGACATACCACAATGGTCTGGATGGCCTATGGTTCGGAGATTCAACCTGCAAACACTAAGAATGTGAATCCATCACCTTAACTGGCTATTCAAAGGAAATAATGCTGGATTGCTGAATTTAACGTGCGGTTCTGGTGGCGATAGAGTTCACACCAAAATAAAGGTATTATAGACAGATATTGAACTCGGGTAGCAAACGAATCTCTGGTTCTCACCTACCGTAATATGGGAGTCGAACAAATGCTATTTGTTGCGTCAGATTTAATCGAAAATAATGCACAACAATAGACCAAAAAATAAGAAAAGCATAATTTTCTTAACATAAATTGTGATGCAGGTTATATACAAGATATAATTGTGACAATTTTCCTTATCAAAACCATAAGAACGGCATTAAATATATAAAATAAGTACACAAATCCCATCTTTCTCCTTCCAATTACTTTAATAATAAAATTAACACTTCAAATCGCTACTACTTTCGTGAAAATCAGTGTCCAGGCCTACCCAGGCAACAAATGTTTTCTGTTACCAAAAATGAAAGTTCTGTTTGAGCATGGCAAATTTGCATTTCGGCATTTTGGTACGCGCACACAGATTTATCAAGATGTCACATTAAGCTGAGTAAGCCCCTTTCACATGATCTTACTTTTCTACCTTTCTGTGCAGCTTTGATAATGAGCCTTGCCATACGATCTCAAACTGGCAAGTTCTTGGGTATGTACTAAAAACGATGATTCCCCCCTGCTACAAAATCATGAGACACGGCTAAAGTTTTTACATAACTTGACTGTTCGCCATGTCTGTTTAGGCTTATTTGGGAAAAGCATAATGGTTGCAAGTTTGTTTGGGTATTTGGTTTACTCAAACCACCTTTAGGCATAATTGAAGATCTTACAATTGTGATTTCAATGAGGCAATGCAAGTGAACAACAAATTTTCAATAGATTAATTACATTTTCGCTGTGCCTTTATCTTTATTTGCTGCTGATTCTGAACAGGTTGCTAGGAATGCTATTGGAGTCCCAGAACATACAGTAAAAACTGAAATATGAATGATATTTCCTGTCCAACAGTCTCATTTTGTTCAAAACTTTGCGAATTAGAATGTTTGGTGTATGGAAATGGGATCTCAGCCACTGTTAAATGTGCCCTTACTGGAGATCAAACCTGGGACACCTTGATTACAAGGTGACTTTTACATCAAAAAGCCCCTAAAGATTTTTATGGTTAAGAGAGATGTTTTACTCTACATCTCAACAGAAGAGATTACAAATACTTAGGTAGAAACTATAAAACTGTGAATTTACCACCTATATATTGCAACATGTATTAAGGCATCATGTGCTCTCTTGCTCTCATCACAGTGGAAGTATTGAGATCAGAACCACAGGGGCAAGTCACACTTGTCACTTTCAAATGAATTTACACCGAAGTGACAGGACAAGCTGCAATGTTGCTCGTCGTTTGTATGATAGTCAGACTGGACCATTTTCTCAACAGTGTGCATCATGCCACCTTGGTCTGTTGGTGGCACATGCACAGTGAACATTTTTTAACAGACCGGAAGGGCCCATTTTGCTTGTCACTTGGTGTGAACCCCCCCCCCCCCACCCTTTCTGTGTGTCACTTGTCACATCAGTCTGAAAGCTTTCTTAGAATGGAGCAAAATTATTCAACAGTCCCTTATTTGGAAATAACATATTGGTTTCGTGCGTGTTACTCACTATCTATAAACAAAAATACGTTAGAGTATTCAAATTGGTCTACTTACGCAAGTGAGTATGTATTCTTACGTGGACGACGTTTCGGAAGCTTTACTGCTTCCTTCCTCAGGTTGTCGTTTTCAGCTCGGAATATCAAGCCATGTCAGAGAAGTGTCATGTAAGGATACTGGGTGAAAGGTTCGGGTTAAAAACACTTCATAGTGCTTGACCTATACAGAATTAAAACCACTTTGCTAAAAACCCCTTAAAACTCACATTAAAACATGTAAAAACCACCGCTACGGTAAACTAGAGTGGTAAACTCTAGTTTACCGTAGCGGTGGTTTTTACATGTTTTAATGTGAGTTTTAAGGGGTTTTTAGCAAAGTGGTTTTAATTCTGTATAGGTCAAGCACTATGAAGTGTTTTTAACCCGAACCTTTCACCCAGTATCCTTACATGACACTTCTCTGACATGGCTTGATATTCCGAGCTGAAAACGACAACCTGAGGAAGGAAGCAGTAAAGCTTCCGAAACGTCGTCCACGTAAGAATACATACTCACTTGCGTAAGTAGACCAATTTGAATACTCTAACGTATTTTTGTTTATTTGGAAATATACGAGACAAATTCTGCCCTATAATGTAAACAAGGATGTACCTCTATTCTATGGTACCCCTAAAAAAATAATATACAATCACTAAGTTTAAGTCACAAGAAAAAGGCAAACTTACTTATCGATTTGTTACATTTGAATCTGGCACCACATTCCTGGCACACATATGGGTGTGTATGTTCCAACACATGTTGTTTGTAAGTACTGAGCTGTGAAAATACTGCATTGCAGTGATGGCATGTTGCATGGCCAGTTGTTTCGAACTGCTTCACCTGTAACCAAACAGGAGTACTTTAAATGTGAACAAACATCACATATATTCCAGATTAGAATGTCTAAAAAATGTAATATTCTTAAACGCAGTGGAATTTTGCAATATAATTAAAATTTTACAATCCTAATACATTAAAATTCTATGTCTTGTGTTTTTTCATTCACAGAGCATATTCGATAAGTAAAGTATATTCGAAAGGGACCAAGTATTCTGATGTGGAATAATACTAACAATATATCATCAGTTCATAATAAAATTGTTATTAATTTAACTGACCTGATATTTTGCGTTTGTGATTAAATGCAACAATGCTATCACATACTCATTGTTTTTATAAGTAGGTAGATAAAATTTGTGAACTTCGATTTATTCATAACATTCCTTTTGTGGCACAACTGTTATTTGAGTTTGAGTTTTTAAATGTGGGAAGGACTTTAGGAAAACCCTGTACTTTTGATTGACACAGAATCTATTAACGAAACAAAGTATCAAATACAGTACAGTACCAAACATAAAATCAGTTTTCAGTATACTCTTAATTTACTGTACCTTTGAGAAATGACTTCAACATCTTATTGTTCAGCCACATGCTTCCCCTCACCTCCAAAAAATGTTTCATCATCACCATGAGTCACAACTCTAACCCCTTGCTAACACTCTTGGCCTCCCCCATGCCATCATTCTGTGTAATACCAAAACAAAAATAGGTAGGAAACCTATGCCTTCAAGCCCTCAAGTTAACACCAGGTTTCTTTTGAAGTACTAAGTGTTCCCCTGTGCATAGCACCACGCCATGAAGGCGTATAGGGGGTGTGGGGGTAACGCCCCACACTTTCTTGATCCGGTCGTGAGTGGGGGTGATGTGATCAGCATCACGCCCCTGACCGCCTTTACCCCCCAGGGTTTCCCCCAGGTACCCATGTTATTCGACGCTGGGTGGGCACCGGGGCCGCTTCCACCGTTAGAAAAGTTCCCGGATTTGAACCGGCCGGGGATCGAACCCGGGACCTTGAGCATGGTAGTCAGACGCGTTACCGACTGAGCCACCGCGATGATGATAATTTTTCATGGATATTTAATTTTTTAGGTTCACTTAATATGGTCCACCATTCATATAAACAAAATTTGTAATGTACACTGCTCTCCATAAATTAAGCAACAAATGGTGATCATCCAATAGAATCAAACAAAAGGCCGGAGGGTGTACATATTTTATTTGTAACGAAAGTGACCGTTGTCTGACACTAATAAGGGATATGATCCCTAACGCATTCGTTGCTTTCTTTCAGCGTGCCCACCACTCTTCTTCTCTTTTCTCCAACTGTTTTCTCTTGTACCTCACATTTTCTTGTTGTTGCTTAATTTCTGGAGGGCAGTGTATTTGGGCCAGGACTAGTAATTTAGGTTCACTAGAGCTGAATATTCACTATAAACAAGTTTATTACATCCAAAGTTGATTGTACTCACTTATCCACTTTTTAATTTTTTATTTATTATTATTTTATTATTAATTTCGGTGGCCAATGCCGCTATCTTCTTGGGAACTTGTTCTACTATTAATTGGCAAACTTTTGTTGTGTATATTTCTGCAGCAAGCCACTAGTGCGTTATTGTCTGCTTCTCCTTGATAACTAAAAAATCCATTGGCAGATCCAGTAATGAAAAACCTAACAGGTGGATAAAAAAAAGCACCATCGGACTTGCCAAAGTTGACAAATACAATAGCCACATGAATTATCAGCAAAACAATACATGTCAAAAGATAGCCATGAAATAATACAAGATACAAGTTGCTGAGACAACAGTGGAATTGGTCGCTGGTCGCTGTTGCGAAATTAATAGAACAAAAAAAGGTTGATGAATAATTTAGAACTTCCTTTCAGTATATTAATAAAGTAGTATACATGACATCATTACTCGATAGCACACACTCATCTGTTAATTATAACAATGACTTACTGAAACAATGGACTGCTGCTCTACATACCTGGCCACAATACTGCTCATGCGTCTCCAGACTCTCTGGACTTCTCAAGGCTTTGCCACATATTTTACAGATGTGCGAGTCAGAGTGAAGTGGAATATGTCTCTGAAGATAACTTTGCCGAAGGAATTCTTTACCGCATATAGAGCACTTATACAAGGGCAACTCGGATTTCTTTTTTGTGCATTTGTGTGCCGTTAGAGCAATTTTTGATGAGTAACTTCTATGGCAGCAGCGACACGTAAACTCACCTAACATAAATAAATTGTTTCATTTTATTATTATTATTAAAAAACACTATTTTTATTAGCATAATTTAAATAACATATTTTAATGACACATTGCTATTATGTATTAAAATTTTGCACTGTCATGGTTCCACTCATTTTGCCAAATCAATTCCTTGACTTTTCCAGGTTTTCTCAAATAACGTTCCAGACCATTTTATTAGGCACCTCCAGAAAGTAAGTGTCCCATTCACCCACAGGTGGCAGGCCATGCGTATTGAAACCGGTTTTGCGCATGCATGAGATGCCCATTATCTGGCTAGTGAATGTCCTAGAAGATGCCTCCCGAAAGTCCTCAGTAGCATCGCCGTAGCGATGAAACATGGCAGCTCTTATTCCATCTCCCGCCGCATGCCAGATTCGTTCGGTGATCAAGTTCTTGAACGCACAAAACATACAGCCGATAGAAATTCATCGTCAGCTCTGCCAGGTGTATGGCCCAGACGTCATGAGCAAACAGAATGTGCGTCGTTGGTGCAGGACATTTACTGAATGCCAGCAAAATGTGCATGACGACGAGCGCAGTGGATGGCCATCGGCCGTTATGGACAAGCTTGTGGAGCAGGTGCAGCAGCTCATATTGGAGGATCGTCAAATCACGATTACGGAACTCAACAGCCATTTCCTGCAATTTCTCGGTCATTGTTCTATGACATTGTTACCAAATGCATCCTGTTCCGGAAATTGTGTGCCCGGAGGGTACATAATTCCAGCGGGAATTATGTTGACAAGTAACTGGACAAGTGCAGTATCTGTGGCAATAAATCATTGAATGAAATAATGTTTCCTTTTTGTGCACGAGCCCAGGGAAACTTACTTTCTGGATGCACCTAATATAATACATTATTAACATACTAATGTGAAAACTTGTCAAGGTTAAGTCTTTAACTTTGCATGCTAGTAAAAATGAATGAAGTTTATTCAATATCGCTGAAAATTACAAAATAATTTTAGGCAAAATCTAGAATCAAGAAACTTGTTGCAGAAAAATATGAAATGTATTTTTTTCCGTGTCTAATCCTGGCAAACACAAAAACCATCCAATTTCTCTCACTCTTCCAGGACTTTAAAGGTTCATACAAATTATCTTGTATGCTGCATTTCCCTGACTTTTCAAGGTTTTCCACGTCAATGGTACACCTGACTCTAGTAAGTTGTGTCAGAAAGTATGAAATTTACTGATTCACTTGTATGCTAATACATTTTTGAAGTGATTGAAATGTGCATAATTATTTAATACTACGACCAAGACATAATAATTGGTAATCTATCAGCATTGCTCAATATAGGCACATTTGTGTATCACTATAATTGCTGATAATTTTATCAGTATATTTCTGTAAATGGGCTATAACTGAGTGTAAATTCTGTCATTTCACAGATTGTTCCTACCTGCACTAATTAAAAACTGTATTTTTTATTTGCAGCAACTAACCTCTTTATTATTAGACACATTGACACCATTTCACATGCAATGTAATGAATGAAATGCAATGCCAGTTGATATTTTTATTTGAAAGTAAACAATTTAACAATTTTCATGTAGCTTTGTTTGTTGACAAAAAAATTGTACCCTGTGATTCTGTCTAATTAATAATAATTAGCAATGGATATGATCAGAGCATGGAACTTGATGTTATACAAAATAGCAGTTTCCCTCACATTTCTGCCACTTTTGGCTAATCACGAAGATAAGGATGAACAATGGTAAGATGAGATGGTTGAAGGGACAATCACAAGCATATAGGGATGACCCAACATGAGCCCCACAGTGGATTATGCTGACTAAGTCCAGATACAAAAGCTTCGCCATTTCGCAAAATACAGTCCAGGGTGTACTACGTGAAATGGTCATCTCCTATCACCTGTTTCTAATTTGAACAGTAGAGGAAAATTATAGTTTCAATAATGACCATTTTTATTTCTATTTGAGCACATGAAAGGAATACCTTCTGTGTGTAATCTGCAATATTAAAGCAGTTAGCCTAAATGTTATATTAGTTGACAGTTGTGACATTTTTCTACGCGGATTAATAGTAAAAGCATTAAATTATATTACCGCGTAAAAAACCTCACAGTTTTCCTCATTTGCTTCGGTACGCATTTCGTCAGTCTCTTGTTTAACATTCTAGTTGTTTGAATCGCCACCAGAGGCCCTCAGTTTATTTACTTGTTTCTGCGATTACGCATAGACTCACCAGTTTTTCGGAAGAACACAGGACGCGTTGGTCACGATATACATCCTCCTCCTCTTACTCGACCTTCAAGAACAGTGCGTGCGCTCAACTCCCACTCTCGGATCACGTCGAAGAAGTTCTTTTCAAAAGTAACTTTTTATCACGAACTTTGCGAATAGTTTGGCAATGTTAAGATGGAATAACTTGCGTGCCGTGTTTTAACAAGACAGCATTGTGATGTATACGTGAGAGAGTTGCTGCTGTGGGAAGGAATCAACGACATATTAGAACCATTCAAAGGTTTGACTGTTGCCCATTTTGATTCCTGTTTTCTCGAAGTTGCGTACGTATGGGACGAGTGTAATCGACGTAGATTGAGAGATAGAAAGAAGCTGTCATTAGGAAGTAACTTCGTGTGAACTCTTGTCAAAATGTCGATGTTGGAGCGATCGTAAAGTTTGCCAAATGGAAGATGAAGTTTGAACTATTCACCTTTTCTTCGCTGCTGAAACTTATCGATGTCTTTTTGGGGAGGAACGTGTTTGGCCAAGACAACGCATAGAGGGAAGACGATTAAATTGTGAAGTTACGATTCTACAAGGACCTACGCAGTCGAACGGCTTGTTGCTGAGGTATGTACTTTTACGTTATTGTTGGTAGTGAATAACGAAGAGTTATTGTGGAATGAAGAATTATTTGCTCGTGTGAATTATTGTGAGTTATTGGAAGGAGTACGAACGAAAGGGTTGAATTTTTCTCTTCGCAACTGTCAAGTCGAACATTGTCGTGATTGGCCCAGAGTAACGAGATGCGACGTTTTGCTCCCCTTTGCCCACTTTTGTATAATTTGGCGAACTACACGTGTACAGTATTATCGTAGTGTTACACTTTATAATTATTGAAGAAACATGTTCGCTACGAGTCTCTAAAAAGGAATTCAAATGCACATACGTACGTTCATGTGGTTATGTTGGGAAGGAATAGATATGCAACGTACCTTTGAAACACCTTGTAAGAGCACCAAGGAATTAAGATTAGGATAATGTTGTTTAAAGGCCAAAAATTCAAGATTAGATCTTCATAGCATAAAAATAAGATTTTTATAAAAATCTCGGCTAATCTAAATTATTGTCAAATTGTAGTAATGGTTTAATATGGAACACGTTAATGTCATTTCACTTGGAAGTAATTTTAAGAGATATATCTAATCAATTGTTATATTTTCGTGAAGGATTGAACTATTAAATGGACGCCGGTTTGTCTAATTGTTGTTATATTACTGTACTTATTGTTGGGAAATCATAGTCATTCTCGTTGCGGGACTATTATAATAAAACTTGACCACGTGTCGCAAATCATAAATTGTTGTTACCTAATTGTCCTAGAAACTATACTCTTGATTAAACTTTGGTAATTAGAATTGTCAAGACATTACATACAATTATTGACCATCAATCTTTTATTTTGATCAGACAATTAAAGCTTTGACTAAAAACGAACCAAGTTGGTTACTGATCTTGTTAGTTGTAAGTCACGTAATTTGAATTGTACGTATTTGGACACGGAACGAACACTCAACTTCTCTTCCAGATTAAAGTGCCTTTTTTGAGAAACTAGCATCTCCTCGCATTAATACTGTTGGTATTCTCTTTAGTTTAATCAATTGGGTTGTCCCGATTTGTGGTTCTCTTACGAGACTGAGGCGACTGTAAAAACACGTCATTAGCTTCAAACAAAATGACTTTTGTAATTGTTGAGTTTGGGTAAGTTTAATTTTAATTCCCCGGCCTCAGTTCACGACTTCCCCTTTTAATATTATTTAATTACCCACCTAATCTGTTACACAGTCAAACAAACTACCAAATTTGAATAATTTGCATAGTTGTTAAAAATCCAGTTGAAATGATTATATTGAAATTTTAACACTGAAAACAATCATATATTTTTTTGCTTAACCCCGTAAGTATGGAATTTGTTGAACAAGTCGCTACTGGAAAATGTAGATTTTTTTGTCAAATTCAGTATATTCAATATCCACATTGTGCTGCTGCAGTGCGGAATGCGTATATATACACTTTATGTTTGTTTCAACTGTATTCAATTTACTGTGGTGTATATAGTCACATAGATGATTCGTGAGATAGTTCTAGCTTTAGTAGAAACAAAAAATAGTAGCAAGAGAGGAAAATGACAAAAAAAAAATGAAAAGAAAGAAAAAGAAGGGAAGTTAGTTTCATCTTCTTTTCATCTTTTTCCTCTCTTGCTACTATTTTTTGTTTCTACTAAAGCTAGAACTCTCTCACCAATCGTCTATGTGACTATATACGGCACAGTAAATTGAATACAGTTGAAACAAACATAAAGTGTATATATACGCATTCCACACTACAGCAGCACAATGTGGAGGTCGTATATATACGCCATCCACACTTAAGGGGTTAAGTATTACATGTGACTCTACCTACCAGATGTGTTTCATCTATTCAGGTGTTTATATGCACATATTGCAGCATTGTCATTTCACATTCAATTGATAAGACTACTACCAACCATTTTAACATCATTAACAGGTTGGGTTCTGACATGTTTTACAAATGAAAGTGAAATCTGATTATCCACACTTTTGCTGTAATTTTATTTAGGTTATAAGGTTATTTATGAGTGTTCTTAGTGACTGTCCATTCATCAATTTCATCTAAGCATCACTCATTTTCTTCATCATGATTAGCCAAAAGTGGTAGTTTTTTAATTTTAATTTTAATTTTTGGGTGCATCAGCACTTAAAGGCTATTTTGCACCCATCATGTTGTACAGGGTCCAGCCCCTTACCTTACCTAAATTAACTGTAATGCCGTTTAATAAAATATTAAAACATTCTGACTTCGGTTAAAAGCTGAGGCTGTAAATGGGCACTCAGCACACACATGGACAAAACACAAACACCAGATCCTCGTTAAATTGCAAAATGCAGTCCAGGGTGTACTATGTGGAAGTGAGGTTGACAATTGGGTGTCCTATGTGGAAGGATCACTCCTTACACCCCCAAAAGTAGTAATAAATTAGTGACAAAACTTTGGTAATTCACCTGTATGCTTTGCAATGTGTCTTTTCAGTAACTTCTTCACTGTAAAAGTCTTGGAGCAATGAGGACATGGAAGAGGGTCTGCCGCCACTTCCCCAAAGCAGGAGTGTGTGAGCAGGTTTTCTTTCCTGGCAAACACCTGCAGAGAGAAGGATATATATTTAATGGTTATACATTCTTACCAATAATGTACTATTAATCTCATTTGTTATTCTTTAGTATTATTATTATTAATATTATTAACAACAACATCAGCAGCTCAGTGGCTGAGCACATTAAGTGGAGCACTTTTTATCTTGCCACTGGCATGGGTATGAGTGTTCCTTGTGTCTGTCCATTCATCAATTTCATCTAAGCATCACTCATTTTCATCATCGTGATGAGCCAAAATTGGCAGAAAAGTGACATATAATGTATTTAGTATATTAGTATTGCAAATGGGGAATTGATACTGATGCCAATACTTGCATGTTTGAATGAATGAATGAATGATTTGCTTTATATTTGCCTATATTCCTAATAAATTTTGACAAATTGCACGGCTCTGCAATATTTTTTTTACAGAAACAAAAGTGGCATTCTTTGTAGATTTTGGGGTGCTGAATTCGGCAATGACATCATCTTTTTTGATTTTACATTTTTCAGGGGACCAAGGTGAAAGAACATAAAATTCAGGAAAATCTAAAATCTGGGAAAAGTTTATAGCATTTTTTCTCTATTGGGACCATGAAGATTGAATGTATAATGTGCAAAAATGTAAAGCTGGAGAACGTAAAATTGAGGTTCCACTGTCCACAGTGACCAATACATTGCATATTATGTCAGTACTACTTTCCCCGTATAATTTTTCAACAAACTTGCTTTCTATCGAAAGCTAGACCGCACCCAAAAAAAAAGTTGCAGCATTATATTCATGTTTGTCAAAACACATTTCCAATTTTATATTGAATTGATAGTTTATCAGTAAAATTTACATCAGTACTTTATCAGTAAACCCAGAACCACTCGGACCAGGAACAAGAGAAGGAGAATTCAGCTACTGGGGAGATTTTACCTTCAGGAAATCTATAGGACAGCGTTTGACGATCTGTTTTTGACCCCCAGAAGAAAACACGATCATATATATTGGGGTTTGGAAACCACTGACAAAGTAGGTATGCTCTTGAATTGCCAATTATCTTTCATTGGCTGGACAGGAGCAGCACAGTTCTCACAACCACATTAAAAAAAAGGGGGGGGGGGTAGTGCAGTGACAGGTTCAAAACTAGTCATTTTTAAATGACCTTAGAGAAGACAAAGAAGATGTCGCAACACTTTCAGATCAATTGTGGCAAGTACTGTGGTTTCTGCATGAGGAAGGATAGGGTAAGAGACGTATCAAACAGGCAAGAACTAAATAAGAAAGAAAAATCAAAGGAAAGCAATTTTGGACACCCTGTATATAAAACTCAAAAGTAATGTTCGTGTCTGGTGTTACCTTTCTCCCTACGCTCTTTTGGAAGGGCAACACCCACACAGTCCAGCCATTTGTCTACCAGTGTTAAGGAGGGTTCAATGCAATCAAAGTGCAAAAAACCAGGGTGCACTGGCTGAATAAAGTATAAAAATACTAAGGCTAAACCAATACTAATGTATTGGTATTACAATATCAGTCGATACAAGTGTTATTGGAATCAGAAAATCATGGTTAGAATTTATTGATCAATACCGGTTGATACTTTTCCAGAGTTTGGGTCCTTTGCAGGGTCCTTAAATAATTTTGTAATCAAAGGACAGCTATTTTAATGTTCTGATGTAAGTCTTGAATATTTTAAAGCAAACTTCTTTTGAATTAATGCATATAATTGCATATTAATATTAATCAATAATGTAAAAAAAAAAAAAAATTCAAGCATTGGTATCGGTTCAAAGTGTTAGTTATTAGCTAAGCCCTTGAAAATACAAATTAGAGGAATGGAATTTGACAATGTGCACAAATTTCCTGCCAAAATAACCAGAATACTTTTATCCAAGTGTCAAAATCCTTGTGCAGGATTATAATCCTACTATACTTACCAGTAACATTCTTCATATGTATCATTGTCTCGGGAGAGTCAAAAAAAATGGTGATACATACATAATATATTCCAAAGAGGTATTTTTTCTGCGAGATGGATTTTTATTGTTCTAGGATTAATTTCTGTGCTTACAGCTACCATTCATTTAGGAACATGTAGGTCTAGAGGTAGCAGTAGATGGATGGTGGCACAGACCACCAAAATTAACTGAAGAACAGTAAGTATCAATCTTGCATAAAAAGTAAGCACCTCCAGAGTATATATGTACTCTTCATGCATTTTAAAACTAGATATCTACATTTGAATGAGATTCCGTAACTTTTCCATTTATGAATAACTAATCTTATGCTTGAACTTTGCATGTTGATCAAATAAATCAACACTCCTGAAAAGTGATGCCAAAAAAAAATCAAATAAAAGAACACTATCTGAAATATGCCCCCAAAAATGAAAGAGATAGGGGGACAAAATGAAATGTGCTTTCAGTTTTCAATACCGGTATGCACAAAAAGATTAACTTGCCTGACTTTCCTGGTTATTGAAAGTCATTATAAAATTTCCCTTCTTTTCCATGACCTTCTTGATTCTAATTTGAGTGATTCAGCCACTTTAGGCCAACTGTAACGATGAGGATGAGTGGTGATTAGATGAAATTGATGAAGGGACAGTCACAAAGAAAACCCATGTTCATACCAGGATTCAATCACTTAACATGCTTTGACACCTAGCTGGCTCGTAAATGAATAGTGTTTATTTATTATTATGTTCCTTCCACCAACAGCTTTCTGGCATTTGAGACTGTAGTCTGCTACTTCTACCTTTCAAATAGTTTCTCAATTGTCCTCACAATGCTGGGTCAATAGTGTTAACCATTTGACTATGCAGGAGCTCTGATACTACATGGGCGAACGAGGAGAGTGTGTTTTTACCGTTTTGAATTTAAAAATTTTTACGTTTTGACTTTTAAATACTTGCAATGGTTTTTAAGAAGAATGAATAGGGGCAGGGAAGTTTCATCAAGACATGGGCAAGTTTTTAGCAACCCTTTTTTTACCAAATGAAACCACTGACCATATTCCTTGTTCTACACTAATTTGATGCAGCAAGAAGTGATAACGCTAGCCAAGGAAGTAACCTGAAGAATGGAGCAGTCGACTCCCGAAACATTGTTTTGTAAGTGGAACATACTCACATGACGTAAGTAAACTGCATTTGGTATTTTATTAAATACTTATTGTTTTACATAGTAATTCGCACATGCACAAAACATGACGGAGCTCTGAGCAATTTCCATACATATATTTTTTTGCACCGTGTGTTCTGTAGATTTTGTACAAGTGTATTAAGATTAGATATGAGTCTGTGGCACTGAAATGGTGAGTTGCACCACAGAAGAAAATATGATTTTATATGTACATTAAATTTCACAAAAGAAATTGCACCTGGTTTTAGTTTAAAAATTCACTTGATTTATGAAACACATTTGTCCTCTTTCTTCCCAGATAGATTTATAAAAGGGTTAATAATTAAGTCGGCCATTATTTAACTTCACCCCTTAATATGATGCAATTTTATAGGGATGGAGAAGATAAATCTGTACTCAACAAACGATGCATGGACATGGACTTTCCATGTGTTTTCATTAATTAATTTCATCTTATCATAACCAAACCTAGGAGTCGGGGTGGTCTAGTCGGTAGAGCATCTGACCCAGGGTGGGTGATCTAGAAAAATATTTTCTCCCTGCATAAACTGACTCTGGGACTCACCCAACTTCAAATAATGGGTACCTGGGAACAGTGACCTGAGTGTGGTGCTGATCACATCACCTCCAACATCTATAGAATGTGTGGGGCCCTACCCCCACCCTCATATGCCTCATTGCATGGTACAAAGTGCACAGGGAACTTTACTTTTTTTTTGTAACTAAAAAATAACAAAAATATGAATAAAATATGCAACTTGTTTCTGCAACAAGTGGCTGCGGTGGCTCAGTCGGTAACGCATCTGACTACCATGCTCAAGGTCCTGGGTTCGATCCCCGGCCGGTTCAAATCCGGGAACTTTTCTAACGGATCAAGAAAGTGTGGGGCGTTAATCCCACACCCCCATACGCCTTCATGGCATGGTGCTAAGCACAGGGGAGCACTTTACCTTTACCTTTTAACTTGTTTCATCACAACATAAATTTCTATTCACAGGCACTATATCATTCTCAATGTCATTTGCAATGTCATCAAAAGCATTACCCTACTTGTCACTTACAATTAATACATGATATAATATTGCATATTACTTACAGCAAAGCAGGAAACACATGTGAATTCTCCTGTGTGTTTTCGTAAGTGACGATAGAGATACTCAGACTTGTGGAACTCTTTATTGCATATGTCACAGTTGTATGGAGGCCCTATTGATAAAGGATCACCTGAATGTTCCCCACCAGAGTCATCTTGGGTTTTCACAATGAGCAAAGTATCATCCTAAAAATAAAGTTAACGTAAGAACCTAGATAACAGGATCACTATCAATACAAGTAATGAAAAAAGTGAAGATAATGCCTACAGAACCCAATTCTTCAACTGTTATTTGGGATGAGCTGATATTGTCATTCCAATACCAAAACCATGAATGTGTAAATTTTGACTTTTTCACCTAGTGCAGTTTATAACTACATTTTGTTGATAGATTCCTATGCTAACTTATATGACCTAATAAAAATTCATAAGTAGGTATTCATTTTACTGAAAACGACATTTATCCAAATATTAATTTTTTTCTTCTAGATTTAGTACATTCCTGGTTTTGGTATTGGAATGACAATATGACATATACTATTAAATATTTGCAGATTTATGTTTGCGCATTGCACAACTGAATCCAATTGTGCAATGCGCAAACACAGATCTTCACGAACGTAATACTTATACCGGGTTTACAGCTTATGAATAACATATACCACTTTGGATGGATACCCATACAGATGATGCTACTTTTACCAATACTGATACTTGAAAATTGTCACAAAGTTGTTGAAAATATTGTAGTAGGGAGGGGAGGGTAATTAAAAATTAAGCATTTCAAGAATAAAAATTAGCAATTTCTAGCATTATGAAGGCATTTTGGGATGGAAGTAATATTTTTGAATGAAGAATTAGATGGTAAAATATGACCATGTTGATTGATTGATTGATTTAGTTTATTTTACTTCGCGTTTTGTGCCTCTTGGCTAATTTGCGAAGATGGGGATGAGTGATGAAATGATGAAATTGATGAATGGACATTCACAAACAACCAAGCCCGACCAGGATTTGAACCCGGGACCCTTGGCATCGCAGCGCGGTGTGCTAACCACTCGGCCACAGGGTCGGGCAATATGACCATGTTGACTGGTGGATTCTCTAGATTTTTCCAGTTTCATTTCTTGAAATATACAGCGGAACCCCCGATTTTACGTTCCCGGATTTTACATTTTCCCGCATTATACATTCAATCTTGATGGTCCCAACATGGCAAAATGCTATAAAATTTTCCTCGATTTTATATTTTCCTGTATTTGAAGTTTCTTCAGTCTGGTCCCCTGAAAAATATAAAAACGAGGTTCCACTGTAATGCATTTTATCACATTTGTAAACTAAACAAAATTAGAAGTGAAGAAATCCAAAATAAATGGAAGGTCGTAGTAATGGTGGAAGAAATTAAAAAAAATATCGGTTAAAATGGAATCAACATGTTCTGAGGATGCCAGATAGCAGTTTGCATTGAAAATTATTACATTAAAGGCCCAAATGAAAAATAAATATAGGAAGACCACATTGCAGATGGAACAATCAATATTGTAATCTCAGAACGGGCTTTGGTTACCCAGACCTGCAAGAGGAAAAGTAAAAATCTACCATCTCTACTGAGAGATATCAACAGACATATGTTACAATGGGCAGGGGAACTTCTCTCACATGAGATAATCGGGTAGGAAATTTAAACTCTGAGAAAGTGTTATGCAACTTTTTTTTCAGACTCCATTAAGTGGCCAGACTGCAGAAAGCATTAGTTGGCATCAGTAATTAAATTTTAACCAATACCACCGGTATCAGTATCGGTATCTTAAGTAATTTTGAAGTTCTCATTGGTTATATATATATATATATAAGCAAAGACACCTGTGGTTTCCTGTTCTTGTTCATGACATGTCTGCACTACAAAGGAGTGCCTACTTTAGGTCTTAATGTTCATGCATCAATGTTAAAACTAACATTATTCTTTCTTAAGTTAAAATGTAATGACTAGTGCTAGGAAGTTGATGAAGTCATATTTTTTTCTGGCCCTTGGAGACAAAGCTAAACCTCATAGCAGACTGTTTCCCTTCAGTTAGAACCAGTAAAAATTGTCTTTACTTTGCATTTTACAGCCTTTTTGGCTTTTAAGTCATTTAAGTAATTTTTGTTGAATTTTTAAACATTTTGTAGGTTTCTATTTGCTCATTCATTTGTGAATTTTAAATGCAATTGTTACCATAACTTACATATGTAAATTTCCTAATGGTCAGTGCAAAAGTACAATACATATTACTGAAATCTTGGACAATGGATTAAATAATTAATTGTGGTAAATTTATTTTCCTCCAGCAAACTATACAAAACACAACTGTATTCTCAGATGCTGTATCATGAAAGGCCCACTCTGAAAGTAGGTGAATGGCTTATTCAGAAAAACCTTGTGGTGTATTTTATGTAACCTTGAAGGGAAATGAAGAAAACTACATTAACACTTAAGATTTTTTCTTTTGCCTCGGTGGTTTAAACCACCAAACAGTGAGTTTTATTGAATTATTCAATAACTTTCTTTTAATTTATGGAAAAATTAAGCTGTCATTTTAAGAGTGAAAATTATTTTTATGTAATTTCAAAATAATTTTATCGTTTAAAACGAAGTATTTCTGGCTGATAAGTTACAGAAATTTGTAGTAATATGCAAGTTGGTTGCTTTTTATTCACCACCATTGGTCCCTCCCTCCCAGCACATGTGTTAGCTTCAATGTCCGTATTTTCTACATGTCAAAAATAGAACGTGTGTTTGAACAAGAAATACATATATTGCATGACTGACATTAAAATAAACAATGTTGTAAATATGCGATATAAAGAAAATAAAAATAACAACTTACAACCGAGGTCTATTTTCTTCAATGGATAATATACTGTCTAACGAGTCATCTTCGTCATCATATTCAGGATCAGATTTGGAATTATTGCCAAGGTTGATGATAAATCATTTGGCAGCTGACTTCCCCAATCTATTCATTTCCCAGAATGCTTTTTCTTCACTTTCCACCTGACAAATACAATCATGCCATTTCTTTGGGGTAACAGTCTTAAGTCTTTCCAACAACAAAAGCTTTACATCTTGTAGTTTGAAGCATGTATTGTGTGTTGCAAGATATAATTTTACTTCGCTCCAAATTAATTCTATTGGTAAGGTGGTAAACACGAAACAGCATGCTCATGGTCAATGGCAAATTTGTCGATTTCAAGTATGTCATATTACTTTTGATGATGCAAGCAATTCAGCCTTTAGCAGATTGACTTCATGGGAACGTTTTTGTCTTTCAGCCACTCACAAATGTAGTCTTTTCTCCAGCTGTTGGAATTCTTTCACATTTTACACTATGGTATGGAGCACTGCCCATTACAATAACAGACTGGTTTTAACTGCAGTTGGCTCTGAGTTGAATGGACATGTTTTTGCGCAGTGAAGTGTAACGGAATGGGAAACAGTGTTGTGCAGTGGCACCTGGCTATAGGCATGTGGAGCGGCAGGTGGAGGCCCAAATCGGGGCAAGCGTGAGGGCAGCTCCCCACTAAAGAAGTGCGTTTGCTTTTTGTTATTAGTGTTGAGTGGCTTGGAAGATAATCCTGGCCCCTGCAACATCAAGGATGTCATGACAAAACTTGACTCCATGGATGAAAAACTTAACTCAGTGACGAAAGATACGGCCCTGTTGAAGGGTGAAATATCCAAACTCACAAAGGAACTGAATAACACGAGACAAGAAAATGACAGGCTTAAGCAACAAGTGCTAATGAACGAGGACGTTATAGAAAGATTGGAAAGTCAATCAAGAAAAATTAACCTCGTTTTCTACAACATAAGGGAGGAACATGAGGGGACATGGGCCAGAACAGAAGACTTGGTAAGGAAGTTTTTATCAACGGAAATGGGAATCGAGACTGATGATTTCGACATTGACAGAGTGCATCGTCTCGACAGGCCAAACGGACAGACCCAGTCAATAAATGTAAATTTGCATTTTATAAAAGGAGGGAGGAAATTTTATTGAACAGTTATAGAACCAAGAATACAACAGTCTATATCCAAGAAGACTTCACGTTCCGAACTCAAACAGTACCTTAGAAGCAAAGGCTTGTGGTCAACGTGCTAAATTGTAATATAACAAGTTACTCATAAATGGAATACCATATACTTTGGAAGAACTGAAATCCCCTAACAATGTCGTCAAAACCAATTTACGAAAGTTTCAGAAACACAAGTAAATTTGGCAACAACTTCGAACAAAGGACCCCAATCGTCTCCAGGAAAGAAGGAAGTCGTCGACCTTGGCGGAAACAGCAGGACTTCCCCACCCCTTCACACAGTGGACAATCGCAAGAGTCTGGAACTGCATCTGATAGAACGTGGAAGTCCAAAACCCCATGAGGTTTGGAAGGTGCATGCAGCTTCTATGGAAGGATGAAGACGATGACCGAATCTCGGATGAAATTTGGAAATCCCCACCCCTTCCCCAAGTGACATGGTAGCAGTGACAGCAACGGAGGCAACTCCCACAAACATAAACACGTAAGTTCTCAGACTAAAATATTTAGCATAGTGTATCAAAATGTTCATGGGTTGCGTACCAAAATGCAAGTGTTCTCTCAGAACAAATTATCTAAGAATTACAGCATTGTAGCAATTACAGAGACTTGGTTTAATGAAAACCATCCTAGCACGGAACTTTTTGATGATCACTATATTATGTTCCGATCTGACAGGACCGCGACTGACTCTGGGAAAAATCTGGGCAGGGGTGCTCTTCTGGCAATTTATAATAAATACGCAGCGATGATCATAGCCAAATTTAACGAGACCCTAACGTTGACTCATTGCTTGTGAAAATTGTAATTCAGTGACTGCCTACTTTTTACATCTGTATTGTTTACTTTACTCCATGCTGTAATGACAAGTCTTACAACTTATTTTATAATTTTCTTGAAAGGCATTGTAGATCCACACATAACATTCTCCTCATAGGGGATTTCAATATCCCTTGCATAACAAGCAGCGAATACAACCTCGTTACCGCCACCCCTGTATGTTGCGACTTATACAATCATATGTGCATTTTTCAATTACGCAGATTAAATAACATTCTAAATAGGAACGGTAAAACTCTCGATCTTGGGCTAACGAACATTTTTGGCATGCAGTTGACATGAGAAACTCGGCTACTCGTGTCCGAGGATAAGCATCATCCTTGTCTCGTAATTGAAATGAAGCACATAAAAAGGACACAGAGTAACCTTCCACCAAACAACCTCTCCTACAATTTAAAAAAAGCTGACTTTAACAAACTATACAACAAACTATTGGTCGTTAACTGGGATACACTAAAACTCTGTAATAACATAAACGAAATGACAGATATGTTTTACAATATAACATACGAAGCATTTGACGCGTGCATCCCCTTAAGATGCCTAAATGAAAACAAAACGTAGGTAACTCAGTTCATCATGCCAACAAATTTAAAGAACTCAGAAAAGCAATCAAAAAAGAAATATCAGCCGCTCATAATAATTACTTGTTGGACATCAAAAGCAATATTCAAAGTGACCCGTCATTTTTCTAGTCGTACATAAATCGCTACAGGCAAAATAAACAGTTTCCAGTTTCTTCAAACAATGAACCCAGACTAAACCTGAATACCGTTGTTGATGAATTTGCGATGTACTTTAAGTCTGTGTATGCAAACAATACGGCAAAGTACAACCTTGAAATCATGGCGGGGCACACAGAGTGCAAAACGTTAGATTCACACAATATTCAGATGATCAGTATGTCTGAAATTGAAGCAGCTGTAAAAAAATTAAAGCCAAAGAAGTCGGCGGGGCCAGACAAAATCCCACCCTACATCTTCAAAGGATGTGTAGACATTTTTAAAAATCCACTCTTTATTATTTACAATGCGATATTATCTTCTATGCAGTTTCCCAAACGGTGGAAAGTTACTGCTGTATATCCAGTACTGAAATCCTCGGAGAACAGAAACATACAAAACCATCGTCCTATAGCTCTTTTATCTGCCCCTGCTAAAATATTTGAGCAAATCTTCTATTGCCACATATATAACCATGTCAAAGAAACTTTTTCTGAATTCCAGCATGGCTCTCTGCCCAACTGCTCAATACAAACAAATCTTTGCGAGAAACTACATTACATAAGCACAGTGCTAGATGATGGAGGGGGGGCAGGTGGATGTAATATACACTGATTTTTACAAAGCCTTTGACACTGTAGATCATGATGTACTACTAAGTAAATTGGGAACTTTCAACTTTTCCCTTCCCCTCAGGAAACTTATGGCATCATATTTAATGAATAGAAAACAATATGTTTTGTATAAACGGCACACATCCAGCAAATTTCTAGTACATTCCGGAGTACCTCAAGGGTCCAACATAGGACCTATTCTCTTTCTTCTATTAATCAATGACTTACCAGAACATTTGATTAATTCTATGAAACTGTTATTTGCAGACGACCTGAAATTCTTTCAAATAATAAAAAATATTGAAGACTGTGTTTGTCTACAACAAAACAAATAGGTTGAGTGCGTGGTGCTTGTGCAATGGTCTTTCTCTGAATGCAGCAAAATGCTATTCCGTTACTTATTCTAAACAAAGAACGGTCTTAAATTTTCAATACAACCTTAATAATACCAATCTAAAAAAATCTGAAACGACAAAGGACCTGGGAATCTATTTTGACTCTAAGCTAACTTTCACTCACCATATTAACAAAGTAATAAGCAACGCTTACAAACTAATCGGGTTCATTATTAGAATGGGCAGAGACTTTCGAGACACCCAAACACTTAAGGTATTACAGATTACAGTCAACTCTCGATACAAAGACCATTCACAGTTCTTGGGAGAAGGGTCGTTATTTCGAAGGGGTCATTATTGGAATTTGCACCAATTTTCAGCTTAAACGGAGCTCAAACGCACACAAAGATGCCTAGGAGATGGTAACACCATTTATCCTGGTAGTTATACAACCGGTTATGCACAGGACACGTGTTGTGAGAAGGAAAATAGAACATGAAAACATTTTCACAAAAAAAGATTTAAAATAATGTTACTATCTTTCAATTGTGCACAGTCGTTGCTCTTCCAGGAAATTCTTACAATTCTAGTTCATGAGAAACCCGTTTGCACTGAGACTTATGGAAAGGAAAACAATCTCTCGCTTATTGCAAGCGAAACTCGAAGAATCTTGGCACCAGTCAGACTGGCACCAGCAAAAGTCGGGAGATAATCTGGCAGAATGAATGTTGGATTTTATATGGGTCAACTGGAGCATTGTCTGTTACAAGATTAACTGGTAAGATTAGATATCTCAGGAGAAACAACACAACATTTCTAGGTACCAGACAAAAAAGGCTGGGCTGTAAATTTCGTTCTGGTCCGGCTGTGTAAAATACATCGTAAAAAAAAAAAGTCACGTTTTCTTTGCTTCAACAAACTTCATTCACCCCCCTTCCCCATTCAAGGGAGCAGTCCAAACTCCTTCCTTGACTTGCATTGCAATCCAGCTTGAAAAGGAAACTCGCAACTTGCGATCTGTTTTCACCCAATGCTTATTCTAGGATGCGTCATTAAACAGGGTCGCAGTCGATAATCATTCGGGTTTGGAATTGAATTTCACTTTAAACTGTATATTTAGTCCCAATTAGCCCATCAGCATAAAATGAACTGAAAACAAGCTTTATGAAACTCCGCATTTTCACATATCAAAATGGTAGATCATTATTTACTCTCACGTTAATGGATGATTTAATGTTGGATTTAGGAATATTCTCGATGTCAAACACCCACTCCTCCAAAAGTTTTCCCCTTGAATAATGTCTTTTCTAAGCGACCATTCCTACATTGAGCACTTTTTTTTCTTCACATGAATGGTTCTGAAGAAAAGGATGCAAATTAAATTTACAGTTTTGCTTATCAGAAGGTGGAGAACATGAAGTTGTTTTAACTCTTGTTTTCCTTTCTGGAGATCAAATTTCCTTATCGTCAAATCAAAACAGCTCTGCAAGATTCAAAACAATAACTTTTTCCTTCGCGCTGGATGAGTCATTGCTGTTATCGGCAAGAGCTTCGTAGATGCTAGACAAAACACTGGCATCAGCTGCAGCCTAAAAACAAGGAGCAGCCTAAAAACAAGGAGCAGCCTAAAAACAAGGAGACTGGCTGGAAGTTCGAGCAACAGGTGGGGAAGAGAAAAATCCCATCATTTTAAAGATAACGCAACTGTCGAAGACTGAACTATTTAACAGCAGTGTAAAGAAAAAAGAAATGACCCTTGCTTTACATTTTACCATGCAACAGACAATAACACGGGCAATATTTCCTATGCAGACAACAGCATAAAAAAAATAGGGCCTGAATTCTGCAATTATCAACATTGCCGTGCACACCAGTGGCAGAGAATGAGGTGGGGAAAAGGGGGGTCACTTTTTTTTTTACTTGTTCTATGGTTTTTGTTCATTTTCAAGAATATATCCAGAACTGGTTTCCCCATTTTAGACGTCAAAGGAAAGGAAGAGGGGTGGGTCCACTTCAACCCTTAGAATTGCTTTTAAAATACACAGCTATACATACATTTTTACATACAAAATGTTCTGTGGGAAAAGCTAGTTCTCAAGCATTTCCAAGTACGACATTCCTGTGACAGTGTCAGCCAAAAAGAAGAACGGGCCATACACCTTTAAGAAACAGAGCAAAAAAACATTAAGTTTAGGAGAGTCTCTATCATGATGGACACCTTTATGTGGCTGCACTAAACCCCAGATTCTCGCATTGTGACGGTTCACCTTCCCGCTTAGATAAAAAGTTGCCTAATCACTGAACACCAGTGATGAACTTCAAAGTGCAGTACACAGTAAGCTTTTTGTTGCGACGTCGCCATATTGCTTGAATCTGATGCGAGCATGGGGGGGGGGGGGGGGAGATGCTACTGCTACATGCCGGCAATCATGTGAAACTCACGAATATTCTCTTCCTAACAGTACGTTGTTCGATGTGTTTTAGCGAACGGTTACAGAGTTAAATGACTTACAAATTGGATGATTCTTTTTGAAACACGGTGTATATCAATAATGTACAAAGTTAAAAAAGACAGACAAATATATACGAGTACAATTGTTCGAATAGGGGAATCGACTTTTAAAAAAATGAATTTACCGGACCATCGTCTCACGAAGGCTGAGAACCACTGGTCTACAGCTAATGCATATAGGATATGGCTACCTCCAAAACAATAAAAAATATATATTTTCAGTGTAAATCCTACCTCACTAACTTCTTGCACATCTGCAGGGGAAATTATTTCCAAATTCTGTTGTTCACCACCCCTTGCAATACTGACTATTTCATCTAATTTGACTTCTTTCATGAATTCCTGTGGTATATCTGAAACTCCAGAAGTCCCATCTTTTGAGTTGCTTGTCTCCTCCGTATTTGAATACTGCTCCAGAAGGTTGCTGATGGAATTTGTACTTTGCTGCTCATCTAAGAGGATCACTGCTTGATTGCATGATACTCCTGAAGGGTTATTAATCAAGATTATCTGAAAGAAAATTAAGACAAACACTCTTTATTGCAAGCTGAAACTAAGGGTAGCCATTTTAAACTTACTATGATATTCTTTCCAATCCAATTCTATGTCTGTCTTAAAAACAGTGCAAGTACCTAGGCAAGTTTAGCCACGCTGGAATGTACATATGGTAAATTGATTGAATGAATTGTTGTTTTATATTAAGTCCAATTTTTGCACAGAAAGGCTAACTGGGACTGGACCTACAGTTTAACCTTTAGGAGCCAGATCGTCTCGATTAAGCTGCTCTCATGTAACTCTTGGAGGTCCCAATCGTCTCGATAGAGATGCTCTGTCAAGGTCATAGTTTTTACGTTATAACTTCGCTATTTTTGACTAGAATTTCGATTTTCTTTTTTCATATTGTTGTTAACACATGTATTTAACAGAAATGATTGTTGCACGTTTTTCTTTTCATGAAAATGGCGGGAAAAAGGAGACTTCTTTTTTGCATCTTTCTTCAAGGGAAAAATTTTGCCGACAAAGGAAGGCTGGCTTTGTTGTTCTAAAGCAATGCGTTTCCCTCACCCCTGAAAACAGCATTGGAAGGAAGTTTGTATATCAGTACCCGAGGTCAAAAGGAATGTTTTCCGTGCGTGAGCAAGCGGGGGTTGGGAGTTGGGGGAGGGGGAAGAGGGGTTGTTGAAACTGCATTGTAATAATGTAAGTTCAAAGCACACTGAAGACAAGCCATTGTTCTTGAGCACAGTGTTTCACAAATGGCTACAAAGGTTACCCTGCATTGTCTAAAAATAGAATTGGAAGTAGCTGCAAGAATTGGTGCGCTTTTGTCACTCCGTTCTAGCTTTTCCTCCTGGAAGGTTGTGCATACTTGAGACTCATTTTGTGCCTAAGTGCCAAAGATTTTTTGAGTGAAGTGTGATTCTTCCCAAGACTTAATCATCATCTTTGCTTTGTTCGTGTGACGTGTGATAGTGTCGTCTGTGCCTGCTGTGTCCCCAAAAGGCTTATAGTCGACCATGGCTGCCCCAAGTGATCTCCGTTCTGATGAAATCCGAGATGAACTGGAGGATATGGATGCAGACTTCGATTGGGATGAAGAAGAGCTTGACATTCCCTCTGATATATCATCAGAATAACATTCTGATGATATGTCACAAAGACTTTCCCCTTTCTTTTCTCCTGCACCATCAGACTGGCAACGCCCTCCCTGCACTGGTAGGACTGCTCCCAACCCTGCATTTTGCTGAAAACCGAAGCTTGAGACAGTGACGCAGGCCTTTCGTTTCAGGGGTACAACTCGCGTTACATTGGTCATATGATAATGATGCAAATATTTTTCTGTTTCTTACATGCCAGTGATAATTTCTATGTGCAAGTTGACCTTTTCATGTCCTTTTTTTTTCAGGGGGCAGGGGGAAACCACATTAAAAAAAAAAAGAAAAAGATTTTGGGGGGATTCCCCCCCATATATATGCCGAATGTGCATAAATTTTATATAGTCTGAATCTGTGATTTATTCCACGTACAACGGTATATCATTCATCTCTCTAGGGCAATTAGCCTCTGAGCTATAGTCATTTCAATGTAACCCTGCATTTCACTGAAAACCAAAGCTTGAGACAGTGGCACGCAGGCCTTTCGTTTCAGGGGTACAACTCACGTTACATTGGGCATATGATAATGATGCAAATATTTTTCTGTTTCTTACAGCGACAATTTCTATGTGCATGTTGACCTTTTCATGTCCTGGGGGGGGGGGGGGGCATTTTTTTTAAAAAAAATTGGGCGGATTTCCCCTTCCCCCCTTCATATATATTATGCCGAATGTGCATACATTTTATATCGTCTGAATCTGTGATTCATTCTGCATACAACGGTATATCATTCATCTCTCTAGGGCAATAAGCCTCTGAGCTACAGTCATTTCAAGGTACGGCTGCATTTTGAAGCTTGGATCAGTGGCATGCTGACCATTCCTTTTGGGGGTACAACTCACGTTTCATTGGTCATACGATAATAATGCAAATATTTTTGTGTTCCTTACATGTCAGCGATAATACCACTACATAGTAGAATCAACATACGGTAGATTCTACTATATTACAATAATATACCATAGTATAGATTCTACTATATTCTACACTGGAATCCACATATATGCCACCAGGTGACTGCAGAGTTTTGCCTTTGTAAAAGAACTACTATTTAGACACTTGACACTTCCTTTACACAAAATCATGAATTGTAAGTTAATGTTCATAAAAATAAAATGAAAATGGCAGAATTTTGCACTAAATTACAGGCTTTCAACAGACCAATATGCCTATATTGGCTAATACTGATTGAGCACCAATTCAAACGTCATTTATATTACCTACATAGACTAACATGAGTCATTACCTGTCCTTTCTGATCTGAATCTGAAATAACATCTGGGCCTCCTATACTTGAAATGACGATATCGGTTATATTCTGGTCAGAAGATTCAACTGCTTCATCTTCACTTTCCAATAATCGTTGCCTACGAACTGCAATCTTGTGTTCCTTCACTTTATGGTGGAGCAGCAACTGTAAGACAAAACAAGTTTTCTGATAAAATTAAAGGATAGGAAGAGAAGTCAGTAAATTGTATATCTAAGATGTACCCATCACGAGAGTTGTACTCATTCAGAGAAAGACCTGCTACTGTATTTGTATTTATATTTTTTGTTATTTAGCATAACTTTTCTGCTACTTTTAGCTAATCGCGACAATGAATGAAAGGCAAATACAACCACTTAATGTGGTCAGCGACCTGATACTTATACCAATGACAATACTTTTACAGATTTCTTCCAATAGTGATGCTGATACTTGGAAATTGAAACAATTTACAATAGTCCAAATATTTACAAATTTTAAAATATAGAACTATAACATATCATTCTATTACATCTTTGCTTTCGAAAATTCACAATTTCACCTAATCAAACATCTATTTCTCCCTACATAACAACAACGCATCATGCAACAGCCTGTGAGGAGGCTCAGGGTCAACCTACTGGCTGCTAGTCTCACTTCCACCAGAGGTAAGAGATCATCCAAACAGTTCCGGGTTGACGTGTGGTCAGCACGACAAACCCACAGTCGTCGTTGTAGGTTTGCCTGACTGGGTTACGCTACTCATTCGTAGCTCCCCAATTATCTCATGATGGGTGGCCAGAATATTGTCTCATTTCTAGTAATTTATTACAAATAATTTTCAGAAGTACTTGTAAGCAATAAACTGAAGATATTATACCAAAGTACTGATTAGACACAGCTCTAATGGTTTCTAGAAATACGACGACGGTACAGCACCCTGAATAACGTAGTGTGGAAAACTACCCAAGAAACTGGTTCCCCGAGACGATGACAAGTAGATGGCAGTGTGATCGACTCAGGTGCTAATTTTGTTATGAAAGTAATGCAGCTTAGTTAGTTTTTGGAATATATTGTGTAGATTTGTTTCTCTAGAAAGGCGGTAAGTGAATTGATGGAAACAGTTATATTTGTGGAGTGACTTGCAGTCACGAAATGGCATTAATTTGGAAAGAAAAGTAAAATAAAATTAATAAATAAATAGCATGCGTAACACAAGAAGAAACATCGCAAGGTGATTCCGGACGTCAGGTCTTGGACTGTGTATTAGAGTTTATTTTTCTATGTTATTAGAATATAAATAGTATCCTGAGAGATATTTCATACCGAGGCGACAAACCACAAGTGTCGCTTCAAAGCGAGCAGTCGGAATTCAATGCAGCCTTTCGAACCGTAGGGACAAAAGCTCTGACTGCACAGTTTCCTCAAGGAGATTTTACACCAAAGCAACACGCGACAAACGATACGAGGATTTCACACCAAAGCGACACGGGTCATTCGGTCCAAGGCAACTTTCATACCGAAGTGACACATGTTGCTTGGAAAGGAACTAATCAAGAGCAACATTTCACATCGTAGCGGCATGACGGGAAACACAGGCCAGCGTTCGGTTGGTGAAATCCTCAAGCGATAACTGTCGTGTGCCGCTTGTCGCTTTGGTGCGCAATCTCACTAAAGCAAGACACTCATTGCATTGCGTATGCGCGAACAACAAACCACGGCAACATGTTGCAAACTATTGAGGAAATGACCCAGTTTGAACGACGCACAAGCGACAAAGCGACACGTGTGGCTTATCGTGTCGCCTAGATCTGTTGTTGTAATGTGCGGTTTATCGTGTCGCCTATCTGTTGTTCGCAAGCAACGCTTGCTAATAGACTGAAGGCACCATGTCGCTTGTCACTTAGTTGGAAACTCCCCCTGCAGCGCGTCGCTTCAGTCTCGGCACCCTTCCTTTAAGGAGATTTCCGACCGAAGTAACAAGTAGCATGTGAATACGCCATATGAACGTGTCGTTTGCTGTTTGGACCCTCATGTGCAATGAATGCTATTTTACAGTCTGGAAGTGTGCGTCACTAGTGTGACAGTATGAACATCCCGTGTCGCTTGTCCCATTGGTTTGCAAGTTTCCTTACACTCATGTCGATGGCACTAAGAAAGTTTTGTGGGGTTCCCCTTGTCGTTTCATGCAATCATCATTATCATCATCGCTGTGATTAGTTTAAAGCGGAAGAAAAGAGACAGTAAATATCAGAAATACAAATGCTTCAGTGTGTATATCTTTAAAAGAAATGATGATGATGATGATAATAATGAACCTAATTCATACACAAAAATTTAGTTGCCAAGAACATTCCACGCGTATTTTTTCTCCTGTATTATTAACGAAAGTATGATGATAACAGGACATGGTCGACTGTCTAGAATGTTCGTTAATATCTTCGCGACCACTGTACCAAATATCATAGCAATTATCACATTCATAGAAATGCTACATGTAAAAGAATCAGACGTTGCAGCGAAAACTCCATTTACTTCCATTATAAGCAGTCGAACACCAAGCACCGGGGTCAACACCAGTGCCTCTAGCGGATCATTTTCGAGGGGAACCAACCAGAGAGCGCAGAAGCATGCAGTTTTCCACACTACGTTATTCTAGGTGCTGTAATGACGGTAAGTCAATATATAAGTCGCAAAATGGAATAGAAAGAAATGTTGAAACAGTTACCTGATGAAATGTGGTTTATTTTTCAACGTAATCTCCATGAATATTTAGGCACTTGTCCCAGCGTATCACGAGTCCCTCAAAGCCAGCACCAAAGAAGGTTTGTGGTTGGTGTTGTATCCAGCTAGTAACCTTCCGATGAACCTCCTGCATATCCTGGAACTGGTGACCACCCAGGTGATTCTTCAGTTGGCCAAAGAGATGAAAGTCGAATGGTGCCAAATCCAGACTGTAGGCTTGATATTCCAGTCGTTCCAAACCTAGGGACCGTATGTGAGCCACTGTGGTATTGGTACTGTGTGGACGAGCGTTGTCATCCAACAGAAGAACTCCATTTCTCGAAGCACCTGGATGTTTCCTGCAAATGTTCCACTCAGTTGTAAACGGCTTTCCTGGATAAACATTTGTTACCGTAAACAGGTAACATTTCCTTGTGCAGTTGCTCAGCAGATTTTCCGTGCCCACAGAAATCGAATTACGGCCCATTGCTCTCCACGTTCACACACCTGCCATCTTACCCATTTGGCACTCGAATGACGCACCGTTACAAGAACGTGACTACTAGCACCGTATACGATACACTGTGGTGCTGCCACCTACACAGACAGTTGCAGAAAGGATCAGTGCAACGACTGATATTCATAAAACAATTTCACATTGCAGCAATTCGAAAATATTTCATTTTGCAACTTATATATTGACTTCCCCATGTACCTTGGTGACACTAACCAGTGGATGTATACTACAGACATTTTGTAGGTGCAACTCATAATCATTGTATCCAATGTAGAGTATTGCATGGAACAACATTCACTCATTGACACTCATTCAAGTCTCCCATGCTTGAGCATTTACAATGGAATATTATTGAAATGTAACAATAATTGTAGAAACGTATGTATAAAAAAATAATCCATAATGGCAGTTTCAGCCCACAATCATCCAATACCAATAAATATACCAATGGCTTCAAATAAGTAAATCAATTATGAAATACAAACATACCTTTTCGGTGGTGAACTTCTCTTTGCAGAAATGGCACTGGAATGTCTTCTCACCTCTCCATGGAGATGGTTTATAATGCTCCATCAGGTGTTTTGCAAATGAAACTACTCTACTCTCTTCCGCATTACATAATTTGCACTTCCACGTATCTGTAACTTTCCTAACACCCAAATGCTTAGGAGGTAGGTGCTCCACTATCTTCTCAGTAACCTCCCTGTCTGATGAAACAAATAGTGCAAATTTGTAATTGTAAGTTTCAAGAATATACAGGGTTACTCAAAAAATGAACTAGACAACACAGCGGAAAAGTAATTCATTAAAGCTGCTTTATAATTGCAGCAAAGTGGAAAAAACTCCAAATCTTATGCTGACAGATTTTTCTCTGGGATTTTGTGAAAGGCTAAGTGTTTGTCCCACCTTTTCTGACAACCTTGGAAAACTTAATTGAACACATAACTGAAGCCATCACACAAGTCGATAAGATTTTTATTTGTTTTATTTTACTTTGCTTTTCTGCCACTTTCGGCTAATTGTGAATATGAGGACAAGTGTTAATATGATGAAATTGATGAAGGGATGCTTACAAAACACACATGCCCACGTTGGGAATCAACCCGGGACCTATGGCTGTACTAATCACTTCACCACAAAGGCCCGCACAAATTGATCAGGAGATGCTGGAGAAAGTATGGGTTGAATTTGACTATCATCACCAATGGGAATGGGCACACATAATTTGTACCTGAATTCTCTGATATGTCACCTTTAATTTGAGAGCTATTTTAATAATTATAAACTTCTAATACAACAAACATATATCACAGAGGCGGCAGTCAGGGGCAAAGGTGGCAAAAAGTGGGGGGGGGGCAACCTCCTCTTTCTCTTCTCCTTTCTGTCATTAGAATTAGAGACAGAGGGAGAAAGAGAGACTTTGAAAAAGGGGTGCTGAAGGGGTGTAGAAGAAAATATTGAAAAAGAGAAAAAAAGGGATTGTGCTTCTCCTTCCATTAGAGAGAAGTTACAGAGGAAGAAAGAAAGAGAGAGATTTAAAGACTTAAAACGAATGGGAGAGAAAGAGTGTGTTCAGGATTCAGGCAAGGAAGACAATACAGGGTAAGTCAAAATGATGGACCCGATTACAGAAATTTATTCTGTGAAATCTAATAAACAGATGTTATTGTCAGACATGCGTTTCGAAAGGTTAACTTTCAAAGTTTAGTTTTCACGCAGTGTTTCCACTTTCTACCGCTAGGAGTCAGCAACGAGCAGGAAAATGGCGTTGACTTGAGAACAGAGATCTTTCTGTGTGCTTGATTATCATGTGAACTAGTCTGTGATTAGTGTGCAATGGCATTTCCCTACCAAATATCGGAGAGAACCACCTACGGGGAAGGCCATTCGTTAAGTGGTATTAACATTTCAGAGATTCGGGCTGGATCTGTAAAGGAAAATCGACTGGCCATCCGTCGACTGGGGAACAGACAGTGGAACGAGTGAGCACATGTTTCGTGCGGAGTCCACATGTTCTGTGCGGGTTCTGCGGAAACGTTTACAAATGAAACCCTACCGCTTGCAACTAGTTTAAGCCTTAAAAGACACTGATTATGCTTTGCATGCGTCCTTCTGTGCTGATTTCCTCGCATTAATGGAAACGGATGGGTTCTCTGAGAAGTTAATTTACAGTGATGAAGCAACTTTTTACCTTTCAGGGAAAGTGAATAGACACAACGTAAGAATTTGGGGAACTGCTAACCCCCATGAATTTGTGGAACATGAACGCGATTCTCCCAAAGTGAATGCCTTTTGTGCCATTTCCCATGAAAAGATTTATGGGCCCTTTTTCTTCCATGAACGTACTGTGACAGGACTTGTTTTCCTTGATATGCTGCAACTATGGCTCCTTCCACAGCTTGCAGAGGATAGCGCAAATTTCATTCTCCAATTTGATGGTGCCCCTCCACATTACCATGGCAGCATTCGGGACCATCTCAATGGGGCATTGGAACAACGTTGGATAGGCCGTGCATCTCCGGAGGATCGACCTCTCCTTCCCTGGCCACCTCGTTCCCCCAACTTGACCCCATGTGATTTCTTCATGTGGGGTTTTGTCAAGGATCATGTTTACGTACCACCACTTCCAACAACATTGGATGACCTGCGTGCCCGCATCACAGCAGCCATTGCTGATATTGACCGCAACATGCTACACAAGGTTTGGCAGGAGATAAGACTATCGGCTTGATGTGTGCCGTGTTACGCGAGGTGGTCACATAGAACACTTGTGATTTGTTTGAAAAAAACTTTGACAGTTTACCTTTCTTAGCACATGTCTCACATTAACATTTGTTTATTATATTTCACAGAATAAAAGTCTGAAATCGGGTCCATCATTTTGACTTACCCTGTAGAAGAAGGTAGCAAAAAAAAGAGAGAAAACAGCCCCCCTTCCTCCCCTTCTTTCAATAGAGGGGGAGGAAAGGAAATAGAGAAAAAACAGTCCCCTCATTCCTCCCCTTCTTTCTCTCAATAGAGGCGGAGGAAAGGAAATAATGATTGGTGGTGCTTCTTCCCTCTTGTTTGGGAGGGGAGATAATGTTTGTCATTTTCCACCATCTTAACTGCTTCTCCACCCCCTCCCCCACTTTATCATCCGCTTCTCTTTCTCCAGTGTGAAGGTAGGCCCCCTCCAGAGTTTCTCTCTCTCCCACTCTTTCTCTCACAGGAAGAGAGACAGAAAGAGAAGGAAGAAGAAAAATATTCTGAGACAGAGTTGTCATCATTTTGAATAACTCTGGATATTAATATTGAAATTTTGCCAATACTGATTAAGTACCAATAGAAAAATTAGCATGCAATGTTAACTGGACATTATCAATTGTCTAGTACCCACTTGTAATTGGTTAAAGCCCTGGATTTGTAGTAAAATTACAGGTCAGTCGTAGGCTCAATTCCCACCACTGGCAAATAACTTTCACCTGAAGACGAGAGAAGAGGTGCTCTCTTGAAACTTAGTGTTAAAATAAGTATGGTTTAAAGCACTAGACAATGGATAATGTCCAATTAACATTGCATGCTAATGTAGAACCACTGTCACTAAGATTCAGAGAAATATAAAAATTACTAATACCGGTAACCAAAATTCTACCAATGCAAAATAAAACTGAAATGCTCTCTGAAGAACCTGAATGGTTACTCACCATCTTAATGTATATAACCAGGTAACTTCAATGGGCTTTGCCTTTGAAAACAAAACCATATACAGTGGAACCTCAATTTTACATTTTTCAGGGGACTCAGGGGAAAAAAATAATGCAGGAAAATGTAAAATCAAACAAATGTTTATGTCATTTTGCTATATTGGGGCCAGCAAGATTGAATGTACAATGTGAGATAACGTAAAATCTGGGAGTGTAAAATGGAGGTTTGTATTTCATATTTTCCTTTAAAAAAAACCACATGAAATGAATTTATATTCAGAAATAAAAAAATACACAATTCTGCAGTGCAAGCTATCATTAATTTTAATAACAACTTTCGTTGGCTCTTGATAGAGTTGTATGTGCAGTGTGTTAAAACATAGAACATATTAAAGAATTTGAGCATTGAAGAATCAAAATATATTATTAAAATTATTTATAAGATCTATGTGGCTAAACAGACCATTTGCAAATATTAAAATTAAGAGTTATTTCAGAAATATCTGACTAGTAATTGTACTGATTCACCAATATGTAGGGGCTGAGCAGATACTTTGCAGGCCACATGACATTTTTGCAGAGTGGAAATTATGATAAATGTACAATTTTCATTATTTTCACAACAATATTGTGGGAAGAAAGGAATTTTGTAATTAATTGATTTTAAATTATGAATATTTTAAAGCAAAATTCTGCTAGGTTGATATGGTATAGTTGCAATAGAAAAATTATGTAATAAAATTGATAAATACTCTGAACTGCTTTGAATTGTTATGTTTTTCAATTTGCTCAGACCTACCTGAAAAATCACTGATTAGCCTGATCCATCACTAATAATAATATTTTTTTTGAACTTTAGTGCAGGATGCTTAAAACCTGGTTCCAAAATGAAATTTACATAGACCTTGCTTGTTTTACAGCATAAGTTTACCAAATATTTAACATCAATTTAATAATCCTTGTTCACTTACTTAGAAGCATTTCATGTAATATTTTCTTATCCTTTGCCTTGGACTCGTAGAGATGGTCACTGGATACATTCGACTAGAAAAGAGAGAAAAAAAAACCATGTAATAACGATGATATGTACTATGAAGAGAATTTGCCATTATCTTGGAATGAATAAAATATGCCCAAAAATTGTTATAATTTATATTCTATTTTGATAAACTCAGCTAATGGTAAAAAATTAAGCAGCAATACAAGATGCAAGAGTGTTGCTGAAGATAGGGTGTAAGCTGGAAAAATTCCATTATGTTCTTCAGTATTTGTATCTATTGTTGCTGATGACTATGGTGCCTAATGCCAGCATCTTTCACCAAAATTTCTACACAGTAAAAAGTATTGTTCCTACAAAAATGTAACCTGTACTTAACATAAAATTCAGTTGAACTAAACTTGGAACAACTTACGATAGCAACTTTAGAACGTTGCATTGTAGCGTTAGCAAACATTTAAGAAAAAACAACTTATAACTTGGTTGTTTCATTGACAATACACTGGCCAGAAAGGACCAAAGACAAATAACTTGTGCGAAAGACAGAAGAAACCAAGATGTCCATAGACAATGAGGAAAGATAATGAAGCTGTAATAATTTTTACCAGTGCCAACAAACTACCTATATAAGATTTAACAATACTAATTAGGGATTGGAAAATATGAAATTTTGTCAGACACCGATATAAAATTTACCAATACCGATAACCAGGGCCAGATTGACAAAATTGGGCCTGATGCTGCAGCGTAAATTGGATCTGATGCACTTACATACATACATATACAGCATGTCCGTAAAGTCATGGTGCACTTTTGACCGGTCACAGGAAAGCAACAAAACAAAATAGAAATGTGAAATCTTCACCAAATAAAAAGAAAACTCTCCAAGTTTCCATACTATGATGCGCAAGCGTGGGCGCACACAGGTGATGACACAACACCATGAACTGCGCAGCAGCAGATGAGCCCTCGCCCATGCCAGTCGAGATGTGGACAGTACAGAGGAAAGTCCAGTGTGTTCTGTGGCTTGCGAAGTTCCAATCCGTGAGCAAAGTGCAACGTGAATATCGCCGTGTGTACAATGAAGCGCCACCACATAGGAATAACATTAATCGGTGGGATAAGCAGTTGAAGGATACCGGCAGTTTGTTGGACAAACCCCATTCTGGTAGGCCATCAGTAAGTGACGAGTCTGTAGAGGCTATATGGGAGAGCTACCTAAGGAGCCCTAAAAAATCTGTGTGTGCATCTGCTCGATAATTACACCTAAGCATGACTACAGTTCATAAGGTGTTAAAGAAACGTCTGCGTTTTTCGGGTTACAAATTGCAGATGTTGCACGCTTTCAAACCGGCAGATAGACCCACACGATTCGCGTTTGCTACAGATATGCTTCATAAGATCGACAATGATGAACTATTTCTACAGAAGATTGTGTTTAGCGACGAGGCGACATTCCATGTCTGTGGACATGTTCATCGCCATAACGTCCGAATATGGGCTGCTGAAAATCCTCGTGCCTACGATGAGTATGAACGTAACACCCCTAAAGTGAACATGTGGTGTGGCCTGATGCATGATAAAGTGATAGGCCCATTTTTCTTTGCGGAGCAGACTGTGACGGCAAACAACTACCTTGACATGTTGGAAATGTATGCAGTGCCACAATTTCCAGAAGGTGTCACCTTTCAACACTACACCAACATTGTTTGTGAGTTTCTGGATACAACATTCCCCCAGCTGTGGATAGGCTGGGGTTCTGTCCAGCCACGGCCACAATCCCCAGATCTGACGCCCTTAGACTTTTACTTGTGGGGTTATATGAAGCAACATGTGTACAGTGAACATATCAACGAAATAATCATTTAAAACAGAGAATCACAGATGTTATTCACTCTGTTACACCAGACGTCCTTAACCGTGTGTGGGAAGAACTTGAGTATCGTTTAGATGTGTGTCGGGCAACAAATCGATGCCACATTGATTTGCACTGAATAGGTAAGAAACTTTGAGAGTTTTCCTCTTCTTTGATGAAGATTTCACATTTCTATCTTGTTTTGTTGCTTTCCTGTGACCGGTCAAAAGTGCACCATGACTTTATGGACACACTGTATATATATTTTGCTCTTCCATTTTAATGTTTTTCGTTTCTTATGGTTTTTATTATTATTATTATTATTATTGTGATTATGATAATGTACCATGAAATGATCATGAGACAGGGTGGCTACAAACAAGCAGAAATAAAATTCCCTGACTTTTCCAGGTTTTCCAGGACAAAATTTACATTTTTCCCTGACAATTACAAACTAAACTAAATCGATGTTTTTGCAAATAGAAATAATAAACTCACCCAGATCCACGGATGGTTTTGTTAAGTACCAATATTATCTTCTATGAAATTGACTTAATTTCTCTATTGTCTATAATTTGAATTCAAACTGCAAAATAGTGAATTTGGAAAATTATTACAATTCACAAGCTAGGGAAGGATTACGGAATTTTGTAATATGCAGTAAGTTTAAAATAAAATACTTCATTATTTTTAAAGTTACGAATAAATGAGATAAGAGTGAAGAGTGAATGATTAAAAAATACAATTTGTAATTTATCAGTCTCCTTATGCATTCTCGGTATTATATGTTGATATTTGGAACCCTCTGTTTGCAAGAACCGTGAGTGCGGATTCATTTTTCAATGCATAAAGCTACTTCTCTCTTCTCTGTAAAGCAAACAACTTAACTCTTGCATATAAGTGAAACAATTGAATCCAACAAAATAAAGTGACATATTTCCTTACATTATCGATGGGATTTCTGCTTCAGTACAGTATATCCAAGTGAAGTACTGTGAAACTGACAACATGCAGTTATACCATTATTGTTGACGAAAAGGGTATGTAGGTATTATAAATTTAACGCAAGGAATTTATAGAATTGCATTGTATAGGTATCTGATTTAGCTAACCACAAATTAAAACAGGAACACTCTAATAATAAAAGCTTCTGAAAGTTCATATACGAGCGGAATCCTGAAAAAAGCTCCAATGGTGCCTATATGCAGCACTAGTGGTCGGAGAGCGACACACACACACACATGCAGGCAGGAAGAAGTGACATGTAATTAATCTGGTACAGTTGCAATGCAGCCGTTTTAGGACAGTTCTAGGTTAAAGATTGCAGCTCTCATACAGTCTCCCACCGACTGCGATGTAGCCTACATTGCAAACTCAGAATTTGGCACAGAGCCACCAGCAATCGTGTGAGGTGTGCAGAACGGACGTCGTGAGTGATAGTATGGTCACACGATGGTGCCGACAATTCACGGAAGGCCAATCGAATGTGCACAACCCCATACAGCTGAGTACACACGGGCCCTTTGCATCACTTCAGGTGAGAGATCTTGGACCACTCCCTGTACAGCCCTGGCCTTGAATGTACCGACTTTCATCTCTTTGTTTAACTGAAGAGGTTTTTGGCAGAACAAGGATTAGTAGAGATTAGTTCCAGTCTTTGCTATCAGACACATATAGCATGGGCATACACAATTTAGTGCCATGCTACGACAAATGGCAGAACAACGGTGGTGATTATGCCGAAAATTAGGTTAGGACTCACTGTTACTAATGCAATAAATTACAACTGATATTCTTGTTTTATTTATGCCTAATCGGTAGGGACCTTGATATATTTTTTTTAATTGGTTTATTTTTTTTTATTTTTTACTATACGGTGCTATTTTTCCCAAAATTAACATTTTCATTTTAGCGCATTATCTGGCAAATATCTGAAATTATACCTTCATGGTGTTTTTAAACTACTGTTTCAAATTGTAATTCACATGGCTTATGGCTCTTCGTGAGAGTTTGATATCTTGAAGCTATTTTGGGAAATTTATTTTCCTTACCCCTCTTTTAATTTTAAGGTAAGGATTTTAGATAATGGAATTTTTCCCATATATACTGAAGGGTGCGTAATCACTATAAGTGGCAAGGCACCAAAAAAATTAAAATCAATCAATCTCACGTGACAGATACCGATATATTATGGCACCAAAAATTGGCATTATCTTTTTCTGACTTGATAGTGTTACGTTTCCCAAAATTCGCGTTTTTGTTTTAGAACATTTATCTGCCAAATATACCGAAACGTAATACTCCATTGTGCTTTTAAACTATTATTTTAAATTGTAGGTCACATGGTCTACGTATTTTCGTGACAGTTTGATATGTTGGAACAGATTTTTGAGGAAGTAAAAGTAAAGTGCTCCCCTGCACTTTTCCATGAAGGTGTTTAGGGGTGTGGAGTTAGGGCTCAACACTTTCTTGATCACGGCTGAAGGTAGGGGTGATGTGATCAGCACCACGTTCCTGGCTACCTTTATCCCTCAAAGTTTCCTCAAGGTACCAGCTTCATATGATGCTGGGTGGGCGCCGGAGTAGTTTGAATAGGTGGAAAATATCCCGGTTCTCCCCCGCAGGGGATCGACCCCCGGGACTCTCGCATAGTAGTCAGGTGCCTAATGACCGAGCTCCATTATTACTCGCTAGACAAATGCCGATGGTGCGCACTTAGCTTGGTAATTCAAAACATATCTCTTGCGACAAATATGAAGATGTGGCTCCCGTGTGACGGTAGATACGCACTCGATCTCCTGTTAGAACCCTGCCACTTTGCTCTGTAATGCAAATGGTTTTGATAGAAGTTGAAAAAATCGTGGGAAATATATGATTTAATGTGGCTGTCGGAATTATTCCATGTACGTATAACTCTATAGTTTACTCTTGAGTAAAATGTTGGAAAACTTACATATTCTATGTACACAAACATGGCCTAGAAAAGACTGGAATGTTGGATTTCATGGAATTTTTCGTTGTTTTAGGACATTTCTTTTAAAAAATTCGCTAAAAACGCCAACAATTCACATTTTATGCCAAATTCGCATTATTTCGATATTTCGAACGGGCGAAAAATGTGTCTATATATCACTGCACATTCCTAAACATAACTTCGCAGCAATTACCATTTTTCACGGTTTTTGCGTTTGCGAAAAATCAATGTCCCTACTAACTGGAAATTACTTTCTGGTCACCCCTCGTATAAATCAGTAGATGGAAAGTGAAAGTTTAGCAGGGCTGGCAGAGAAAAGTGAATTCTTGAAGAAAGTGATTTGCTTTTATGATTGAATGATTTGAGTAAATATGATATTAAAATATTTACATATTTATTATTAGTATTTTATTTCATAATATTTGACATTAACTTTACTCAGTGAGAAATTAATGACCATCTCTCATGAGTTTTAACAGACAGGACAGAGAGTGGCGTTAATTTCATTGCAATACTAGTGTTGCAGTAAATTTGAGGTTGGGTGCACTTGCCAATTTTTATAACGTTCATCAATGCAGATTTATGTTTCACTTTTTCGTGATAGTATTCAATATATATCCCATTTGGTTGGATTCTTCTTGATATCTAAGAATAGTGCAATGTCATTGTAAACGTATGTTAACTTGTGCGAAACCAGTAATACGTCAGGATGATGAAAGAAAACCTTCGTAAGCACTGCTACATTAAATAAGGTGAAGTGAGCCAGAAGAGTAACAAAATTCGAGCAGCATATTGGCAGTCTAAAGCTCTTCTTGTTTATACATTCGATTTTTGTTGGATGTTGCAGTCCATGCAATTTCTGTCGCATGTTGTAGTGAGATACTTTGTCAGGTGGCGATATTCGACAAAAATCATATGTATCAATGGAACCTATTTGTTTCCATGTTCCTTCAGTTTGCCCAACAAAATGCCTTACTACGATGTCCGACAACTATCGGACGGTGCCACCCGCTCTTATCCCCTCCATCTGTTAACAAGTCCCTTTACTACTCCCATACGGACAAGAAAAAAATGATAATTCAATGCATTTTCCACGTAATATTTAGAGGCTTAACATTTACTCCCCCGATGATACCATATGGTATCATGGTGCTGATTACGAAATGAATGTGCTCTTTGGACCTTCATACTCTTATGTTTGGGTGGAAACTCTGACACAGGTCTGGAGCAAGCCTGGGAAATTCATATTGATGACCAACCTCCCCCGCTCTACGCAACATATCCATGCCACATTTACGAACAGAGTTTCACATTTTGGTTCATTATTCAACTTGTATGGCACCCAGGAACATGAAATGTTTGAATCTCTTTGGAAACGTCCATTCTTTGAAGGGAATACTAAGGTTTGCGCCTTCTCCCCAAAATAGCGGAAGAAGAGGGGGCAAACTCCATATCTTTATTTTTCTTTCATTGAAATTTGGGGATCTCCCACCCCTAAACACCTCTTCGTCGGTTCGGCGTTCTGAATTGTACACGGTTGCATGCTCTGATATTCTAGCTTCAAAACATATCTTATCCTAAGTAGATTGCTCCAATAGTGCCAGAGTTATAACAATTTTCCTCCAAAAATGTAAATTACTATTTCTCGTAAAAAAATCACATTTTGGCTTATTATTCAACTTGTATGGCACCCAAGAACATGAAACATTTTAAGTTCTCTTGATAAATGTCCATTCTTTGAAAAGAATACTAAAGTTCGCACCCTCTCCCCAAAATAGCGGGGGAAGAACGGGAAAACTCCAGATTTTTATGTTTTTCTATTGAAATTCGGGGGTTGTGCCCCCAAACCCCCCTTCCTCGGTCTGGCATTCTGAATTGTACAGGGTTAAATGCGCTGATGTTTTAGCTGAAAAACAAAAGTTATCCGAAGTAGATTGCTCCCATAGTGCCCGAGTTGTAACAATTTCCCTCCAAAGAGAGTGTTCTCTCTCTCTCTCTCTCTCCCCCTCCCTCCCTCCTGCCATCACTGGTTTCTGGCGCCGTGGTTGTGTTGCGCATAAAAGGGGCCTAAAAGTTGAGGCCAAAACTTACGAACGAGATTTCCTGTTCCCGTGCAGAGTTCCATAACAATATCTTTAAATAAATAAATAAAAAAATAAATAAAAAAAAGTCAATGAAGACAAAATTCCCTGACTTTTTCTGACACCTCAAATTCCCTGACTTTTCCCGGTTTTCCAGGTCTGTCGCCACCCTGATGAGAGGTGCGCTAGTGCTGCTTACTCTATTACTGTTTTTCAAGCCTTAGCAATCGCAAATTCTTCGACCATGTCAGTTAAGTCAAGGCTGCGGAGCAGCTCATGTTCAATACTCATAAGCACCAGCATGCTTAGCCTTTCCTGACCCATTGAAGACCGCAGATCTCCTTTGACAATTCCTAACTTTGAGAAGCTAAGTTCGCTGGAGGCATTGGACACCATCAAGCACAGATAGATGCGCAACGCAATCTCGACATTTTGAAATGTCTGAGAAAGATTCAATGATGATGATGACAGAAGCCTGTACATGGTAAGTTCTGCTAATTCGTTCACAGTCACCGGTTTCTGAGTGCGCATACATGCAGCAAACTGTACCAGCTCAGCTGCAAGGGGGTCTTCCAAGTCATCTGGATACGAGGAAACGAGATTCTTTGCTTTGTCCTCGATCTGCTCAATGACGTTATCTCAGAGAGAAATCCAAATTTTTTACAAATATAGTCATAAGCCTTCATCTGCTTTTCCAGTTCAGCTAACAGATTGTCGATCATGACCAGATACGTCTGTGTTTTGAACATTTCCCTTTGGCTGAGATTTGCTTCGTTTGCAGCTCCTTCATCAGGCATTCGCTTTCGCTTACGGCCTCGATGCCGCTCATCTTTGTATTTGCAGTGTTGAACCTTTTCGGTTGCCATCTGCTCATACAAGTGAAATCTATCCTGTACAAACTGAACAGTGTCGACCAGTGATGCCATCAAGCCAGTTGCCGTATTCAGGCTAACTGTAGGATCTTTGAGGCTAATGCTCATACTGTTGAGATGGCCAAGGATATCGTTCCAGGCAGTCACCATAACTGCTGTCTCAACTTTTTCATCCTGCGTGAAAATGCCACGCTCTGGTTTCTCATATCTGCCTTCTGTGCCTTATCTGCCGAAAGCTCATCCAGGACTTCCTGAATGCTCTTCCACCCTTCTATGAGCGCTTTGACAGCATCTGCACGTTCACACCTTCGTGTTCCAGGCAAACCCTTGAGCATCAGCCGGGAGCGATTCTTTACTTGCTGCCAGCGATATGTTGAGTCAGACAGGAAAACGTAATAGTCCATTGACAAAATAAAAAAACTGGGTACAGCTACTGCAGCTTTCAACAGCCTGATGTCCTAATAGGTTTAGGCTATGGTTGAAGCATGGAATAAAATGCGTATTTACATTCTCGCTTCACAATTGACTGTACACCATTGTACCATCCTGGCTTGTTCGACGCATTGTCATACGACTGGCCTCTGTAGTTAGTAATATCGAAGCCTTTTTCGTTCAGAAGTATGCTAGCCATCTGCTCTGCCATGTCATATGACAGGCATGAATGTCAGGAAACGTTCAACTGGACCATGGGGCAGAATGTACCGGATAACAATCGTTAGCTGATCGAGGTGTGATACGTCAGGTGTCGAGTCAATGGAAACAGAGAAATACTTTGCCTCCTTGGCTTCTTTCAGGATGGTGTCCTGCACCTTTCGTCCCTATCATCGCATATTATGGATGACAAATAGGAAATGTGACCTTCCCCGTGGTTGGCATAGTTTCTAATATGGCTAGCCAGCAGAGTATCATACTTCGCCATCAGCTCAATGATGCCAAGGTGATGCCAATATGAGCGGAACATATGATCTTATCCACGCCCCTTATAGCAAGACCATGCTCAGCTAGGAATATCAGTGCGTCGATGAGCCGCTTCACAATCTGGCGCCAGTAACACCACTCTTCCTCGACCTGTTTAGCGGCTAGGTAGTCAATACGACCGGCTTCCCTCTGTCGGGTCCCAAAGGACAACATAGCCTCGCGATGACAATCGCTGCTTTCATGCATTTTTATTCTGGATTCGCATGCCCTCCAGTTGTCAAAACCAGCAGAAACGAACTTGGTCGCTTCAACAGCACTGCCGCCGGACAATTTGCATGCAAAGCAGAACATCTTCCATGTCACACGTAGCACAACCATTGTCTATAGGATTTTTCGCCAATGAGCGGATGTGTACGCATGAAGAAAGTCTTTGTGCATCAATGTTGGAATGATTCGCCTGGGTATCGTCTGGCACTTTCTTCCAACTTCGATTCAGTGTGCTGGCAGTCTTTTGGACATTTCTTGGCCCAATATTCTCGAGTGTCATCGTGGATTTCACCCTACTGTTCCAAATCAATGGTGAAATCCTCCAGCGTCGGCGCTAGTGCTTCAGCGATAGCGTCTTCTTTCACCTCTTCTCTCTCCCCTGAACTTTCCCGTTCTTTATTCTCTCTTACCTCAACAGGTCCATCTTGCTTGGCCTGACCTTCAGGAGCACTCGACCTCACAATCGCATCCGACGCAGACGAAGATGTTCGTACTCCGAAGTATGAACTCCATTTTGGAATTTTCGCCAAAAGCTTTTCTTGTTCTGCTGCTTGTTTGGGTTTCTTTTTCGCTTTCTCCCACCCACTGAGTTAAGATGCCATAGTGAGCGTGCGCGAAACAGTACGAACAATATCACAATGTGAGGTCATGTCAAAACCTAACAATGAAATACCGTCGATTTTTTCTGTACAACTAACTTTCAACGTGAAAAATTTACTACGTCACACTTACGGAACAATAATAAAGTGCCAACAATTGCCAAGATATTGCAAAAAAAGCAGCTAAATTACTAAGTAAACTGTTTAACGTAAAATTGATAGCATTAACGTGGAATCTTCGGTGAACAATAAACACAAAGACGTTATAGTTACGTTACAGCACAAAGAATAATAGTAACTGTATAATAAGTAACTCTGTGTCTAGGCGTCATTTATTGGGGCTCCAAATTTCATTCTAAGATTTATTCTAAGATTTATTTTCAGATTAATGTAGCAAAAGAAAACTGTTCAGCTTTCTGAAAATTCTCGTCTGTTTTCATCTGGGCCTATTTCAGGAATGGGCTTAATGCTGCAGCATCAATAGCACCCACCTTAATCTGGTCCTGCCGATAACCAATATTCTACCGATCCGATATAAAATTCAAATGATTCATTGACCTCGTTAATAAATGTATGTTACACGAGATCAACTTCAATAAAAAGTGCAGAATGGAGATTATACGTTTATTTCGCTTAAAAATTACAACAAATGGTACAATATTGCACTAAATTGTAAGATATTTATAGATATATCAGATAATATCGGCCAATACCGATAGAGTACCGATTAATATGTTCCATCCCTAATATTGGTATTCTACTGATCTTATATAAAATTTGAAATGTTTACACAACACATATACTAACCTCCTTAATTATGTAACCAGGTGATTTATAGACATCTGACAAATATCGTAAACGACAACAAATGTCATACTGGTACATCCAAGAAACATCAGATTCATAAGAGTGCAATGTCGGATGTCACAGAATGAGAAAGATCGAACTGCTAAGTTTGACTAAAATCGCAAGCTTAAACAGAGCCAAAAAGTTTGTTCAATGAAATGTGGTACCACAGCAGACAAACTCGGATGCACAAGGCTCTGTATATGCATGCCATTTTTGTCAGATGTTGCAGTCCGAAGACATCCAAAAACAATCAATTTTATAAGAGCGATTTTTGTCGCATGTTGTTGTGAGACATTTTGTCGAAGTTAAATGTTAAGTCGGATGGCGATATCCGACAAAAATCATATGCATCAATTGAGCCTAAAATGTCCATCGGACAAATGCTGTACCACGACATTTGACAAACTACAGGGTTGCATAGTCAGGGTGGCTACAAACAAGCAGAAATGAAATTCCCTGACTTTTCCAGGTTTTCCAGGACAAAAATTTACATTTTTCCCTGACAATTACAAACTAAACTAAATCGATGTTTTTCCAAATAGAAATAATAAACTCACACAGATCCACGTATGGTTTTGTTAATTACCAATATTATCTTATATGAAATTGACTTAATTTCTCTATTCTCTATGATTTGAATTCAAACTGCAAAATAGTGAATTTGGAAAATTATTACAATTCACAAGCTAGGGAAGGATTACGGAATTTTGTCAGTAAGTTTAAAATAAAATACTTGATTATTTTCAAAGTTACGACTAAATGAGATAAGAGAGAAGAGTGAATGATTAATAAATACAATTTGTAATTTATCAGTCTCCTTATACATTCTCGGTATTATATGTTGATATTTCCACTGAGGTTTGGAACCCTCTGCTTGCAAGAACCATGAGTGCGGACTCATTTTTCAATGCATAAAGCTATACTTCTCTCTTCTCTGTAAAGCAAACAATGCCGATATATTATTATTGCCATTATCTTCTTTTGAATTTTTAGTGTTAAGTTTCCCAAAATTCGCGTTTTTGTTTTAGAACATTAATCTGCCTAATATACCGAAACGTAATACTCCATTGTGCATTTAAATTATTATTTTAAATTGTAGTTCACATGGTCTGACGTATTTTAGTGACAGTTTGATACGTTGGAACAGATTTTTGAGGAAGTAAAAATAATGTGATCCCCTGCACTTTTCCATGAAGGTGTACAGTAGGGGTGTGGAGTTAGGGCCCTACACTTTCCTGATCACGGCTGAAGGTAGGGGTGATGTGATCAGCACCACGCTCCTGGCTACCTTTAACCCTCAAAGTTTCCTCAAGGTACCAGTTTCATATGATGCTGGGTGGGCGCCGGAGCAGTTTGAATAGGTGGAAAACAACCCGGTTCTCCCCCGTAGGGGATCGACCCTGGGTCTCTCGCATAGTAGTCAGATGCCCTAACGACTGAGCTCCATTATTACTCACTCGACAAATTCCGATGGTGCGAACTTAGCTTGGTAATTCAAAACATATCTCGTGCGACAAATACGAAGATGTGGCTCCCGTGTGACGGTAGTTACGCACTCGATCTCCTGTTAGAACCCTGCCACTTTGCTCTGTGATGCAAATAGTTTTGATAGAAGTTGAAAAAATCGTGGGAAATACATGATTTAATGTGGCTGTCTGAATTATTCCATGTACGTACAACTCTAAAGTTTAGTCTTGAGTAAAATGTTGGAAAACTTGCATGTTCTATGTACACAAACATGGCCTAGAAAAGACAAGAATGTTGGATTTTATAGACTTTTTCGTTGTTTTAGGCGATATTTCGCGGGCGAAAAATGTGTCTAGACATCACTGCACATTCCTAAACATAAATTCGCAGCAATTACCATTTTTCACGGTTTTGGCGCTTGCGAAAAATCAATGTCCCAACTAATTGGAAATTACTTTCTGGCCACCCGTCGTATAAATCAGTAGATGGAAAGTGAAAATTTAGCAGGGCTGGCAGAGAAAAGTTAATTCTTGAAGAAAGTGATTTGCTTTTATGATTGAATGATTCGAGTAAATATGATATTAAAATATTTACGTATTTATTATTAGTATTTCATTTCATAATATTGGACATTAACCTTACTCAGTGAGAGATATTAATGACCATCTCTCATCAGTTTAAACAGACAGGACAGAGAGTGGCGTTAATTTCATTGCAATACTAGTGTTGCAGTAAATTTTGAGGTTGGGAGCATGCACTTTCCAATTTTTATAACGTTCACCAATGCAGTTTAGGTTTCGTGATAGTATTCAATATATATCTTCTTGATATCTAAGAATAGTACAATGTCATTGTAAACTTGAATAGTACAATGTCATTGTAAACTTATGTTAACTTGTGCGAAACCAGTAATACGTCAGGACGATGAAAGAAAACCTCCGTAAGCACTGCTACATTAAATAAGGTGAAGTGTGCCAGAAGAGTAATAAAATTCCTGCAGCATAATTGCAGTCTAAAGTTCTTCTTGTTTATGCATGCATTTTTTGTTGGATGTTGCAGTCCATGCAATTTCTGTCGCATGTTGTAGTGAGATACTTTGTCGGGTGGCGATATTCCACAAAAATCGTATGTATCAATGGACCACAAAAATCGTATGTATCAATGGAACCTATTTGTTTGCATGTTCCTTCTGTTTGCCCAACAAAATGCCTTACTACGACGTCCAACAACTATTGGACGGCGCCACCCGCTCTTATCCCCTCCATCTGTTGACAGTCCTTACTACTCCCACACCGACAAGAAAAAAAATGATAATTCAATGCATTTTCCACGTAATATTTAGAGGCTTAAGCTTCACTGCCCCGATGATACCATATGGTATCATCAGAGAAAGGTCGTACTCGCCCGATGATACCATATGTATCATGGTGCTGATTACGAAATGAATGGGCTTTTTGGACCTTCATACTCTTATGTTTGGGTGGAAACTCTGACACAGGTCTGGAGCAAGCCTGGGAAATTCATATTGATGACCAACCTCCCCCCTCTCCGCAACATATCCATGCCACATTTCCGAACAGAATTCCACATTTTGGCTCATTATTCTACTTATATGGCACCCAGGAACATGAAATATGTTTCAATCTCTTTGCGAACGTCCACTCTTTGAAGAGAATACTAAGGTTTGCGCTTTCTCCCCAAAATAGCGGGAGAAGAAGAGACAAACTCCAGATTTTTATGTCTCTTTCATTGAAATTGGGGGGTCGTGCCCCTCAAGCCCCTCTTCCTTGGTCCGGCGTTCTGAATTGTACACGGTTGCATGCTCTGATGTTATATCTGAAAACCAAAACTTATCCGAAGTAGATTGCTCCCATAGTGCCAGAGTTATAACAATTTACCTCCAAAAATGCAAATTACTATTTTTAGTAAAAAAATCCCATTTTGGCTTATTCTTCAACTTGTATGGCACCCAAGAACATGAAACATGTTACGTTCTCTTGAGAAATGTCCATTCTTTGAAAAGAATACTAAAGTTTGCACCGTCTCCCCAAAATAGCGGGGGAAGAAGGGGCAAACTCCAGATTTTTTATTTCTCCATTGAAATTCGGGGGTTGTGCCCCCAAGCCCCCCTTCCTCGGTCCGGCGTTCTGAATTGTACACGGCTGCACGCTATGATATTTTATCTGAAAAACAAACCTTATCCGAAGTAGGTTGCTTCCTTAGTGCCCGAGTTATAACAATTTTCTGGGCAATATCCAAATTACTTATTTTTCGTAAAAAACAGAGTTTCACATTTTGGCTTATTATTTAACTTGTATGGCACCCAAGAACATGAAACATTTTTCATTCTCTTGAGAAATATCCATTCTTTGAAAAGAATACTAAAGTTCGCGGCTTCTCCCCAAAATAGTGGGAGAAGAGGGAGGGGCAAACTCCAATTTTTGTTTTTTTTCCATTGAAATTCCTCAATCCGGTGTTCTGATTTGTACACAGTTGCATGCGCTGACGATTTAGCTGAAAAACAAAACTTATCCGAAGTAGATTGCTCCCATAGTGCCCGAGTTATAACAATTTTCCTCCAAAGAGTGTGCGAATATAAAATTCCTGCCGAGAACCCCGGGCGAGAGAAATTTCTCTCTCTTTCCTCCTGCTATCAGTGGTTTCTTTCGCCGTGGTTGTGTTATGCATAAAAGGGGCCTAAAAGTTGAGGCCGAAACTTATGAACGAGATTTTTTGTTCCCGTGCAGAGTTAAATAACAATATTTTTAAATAAATAATAAAAAAAAGTCAATGAAGACGAAATTCCCCGACATTTCCCTGACTTTTTTTGACATCTCAAATTCCCTGACTTTTCCAGGTTTTCCAGGTCTGTCGCCACCCTGATAGTGCCCTTATTTGTTTCCATGTTCCTTCAGAATGTCCGACAAAATGCCGTACTACGACATCTGACAACTATCAGACGGTGCCACAGTGGTATGCTTCCCACTCTCCATCCCCTCTTTGTTGACAGTACTGTCCCCTTACTACTCCCATACAGACAAGAAAAAATGATAATTCAATGCATTTTGCATGTAATATTTAGAGGCTTATCATTTTATCTGCACCTCTGGAAATCTATCTCTCTCCCCGTCCCCAACTCCCATCACTAGTTTCTGACACTGTTATTGTGTTGTGCATAAGAGAGGCCTAAAAGTTGATGCTCAGACTTAGCAACAAGATTTCCTGTTCCCATGTAGTGCTTCATAACAACATCTTTAAAGAAAATGCCTGGCACATTCAATCCATCGCATAAAAAAAAGGTCAATGAAGACGAAATTCCCCAACTTTTTTTTTAAACCTCTTAAATTCCGACTTTTCCTGGATTTCCAGGTCTGTCTCCACCCTGTAATATTACCTACATATATACAGGGTTTTTCAAAATTAGTTACCTAAAACTAAAACTGATTAACTAAAAAAAGTATTATTCAATATTGATTCAAATGTGGTTCTAAATACGCACCACACCATGAAGTTTCATTTCTAGGCTGCCAGAGATCAGTCGCTGTTACAGGTGACAACAGGACTAATAAATCAGTTGACAAGACTTTTACAGTGGTATGGAGTGTGTGTGGTTCTAAGAAACGCAGTCCGTAGTTACCATTCACAGTGTTTCAGAAAGTTCCACCTCAAGCAAACACTCAAATTCTGGTACAATTGCTTTATTATCACAGGCTGTGTTGCACACAGAGAAGGCGGTCACACTTGTATGGGATACAGTTTCATATCGATGAGATATTTGCCGAGTGTTAAAAAGGGAGCCATATCGAACATTTATAAGAAACTTGAAGTTCTGTAGAATTTAAGACAGTAAATAAATTATGTAAGTATTATACAAATGGAGTTATTTAAGTTTTAGCTAACTAACTATGAATGATCCTGTATATAATGGTCAATATCAATCAAGTACTGGTTAATCTGCACTGTACCTGAACATATTTAACTCACCTCTACAACCAATGTAGCTACTCCTATCTTCACAGCATAATAGGGAGCATACCAGACTTTCAGTTCATCTTCATAATGAATATCCTTCATCACAGTGTAATATATGTCATCCTTCATCTGAAAATTTGATTATACACACAATTTTAGCAAAATTATAGTTTCTTAATTCTGAGGAATTAATTTCATATTAAACTCTTGACTAACTGGTGGGTTTTAGTATATATTTTCCTTAATTTGACCAGTCAGACTAGCTCTTATTGTTTTCATAAAGTTACTCCACTCACCGTTCCAATAGAACAAACTGGAAAAATCTTGCCAGGTTTTATATTTTCCAAACTTTTTGAGTTATTCATCTTGGTCTCTTGAAATATGTAATATTAAGGTTCCATAGTGGTTGTCTAGTCGGTAGGGTATCTGACTTGAGTGATTCTCAGGGTGGGTGATTTAAGGTCAGAATTTTTCTGGCCTTGTCCCTGCATAAAGCAGCTCTGGGACTCACCCAACCTTAAATCAATGGGTACCTTGGGACAACCCCGAAGGTTAAAGGCAGACAGAGCATGGTGCTGACCACATCAGCTTCATAATGGCTGAGATCGAGAATGTGTGGGGCCCTACCCTCACATCCCCCTAAATGTGCCTTCATGACATGGATAAATAATCACCGTTCCTCCACCCAAAACTCCGATTTCACAGTTGCCATCCACACCAACAGCCATAACACCACCTTCAATAACTGCTTCCGTGTTGCCATCATCCACCTTTTACCCCCCCCCGCTCTGACACATCTTTCCGCAGGCGATGGGAAAGGGCCTATATAGCAGGCATGCACGCCACTATACCCCCCGGACTCAACCTAGCCAACCAGTAACTCTTTCCTCTCCTCCCCGAAACTACCCACCCACCTTACAGTAAACACTGGCTAAAGTATTTTGTGTTTCCTTTCAACTGTTTCTGGCAACACTGACCGTAGAGACGCTACGGTCAGTATTCTGTGCCTCTACTCAAAGTGTCGTCGATCTTTTATCTACCTTCTTGAAAATGCGACTCAGATCGCGAAATATTGAATTATTTCTATTCATGTGGTAAGTGTTTACTGTCTCCTTCATTATTTGTGTGTATATATATATATATATATATATATATATATATATATATATATATATTAGGGATGGGACGATATGAAATTTTGGCCGATACCGATAACCGATATTTTACCGATCCGATATAAAATTAGAAATGGTCCTGGAAGAACCTGAAAGATTCATTGACCTCCTTAAAAACTGTGTGTTTCAAAGTGACTGCAGTTCAAGAGAAATTGCATATTTAGACATTTACTTTTTTAAAAAGTAGGGCATGGAGATTATCCATAAAAATTACAACAAAAATGGTAGAATTTTGAACTAAACTATCAGATATTTATCGATATATCGGATCGGTAAAATAATCGGTAATTTTACCGATAATCCGATATGCCTATATCGGCCGATACCGATAGAGTACCGATTAATCGGTCCCATCCCTAATATATATATATATATATATATAAATGAAAGGAGGTAAAAGGAAACACTCACCGGACAGTAGAAAAATTCAAAACACTCCTTCACCACACATCCAACACCCCCCTGCCCATAGATGCAACCGCCCCAGGTGCAAGACCTGCCCCAGCCTCATCACTTCTCACACCCTCCAGTTGCACACGGCCACTGGCAAATTTACTCTCCATCCCAAAGGGACCTGCCATGCCTCAAACCTTATCTACATCCTCACCTGCAACATCTGTGGTGATTTTTACCTGGGGGAAACATCAACAGCCCTCAACCTCCGCATCAATAACCACCGCTCCTCCACCCACAACCTGGACTTCACTGTCGCCGTCCACACCAACCACCACAACATCAGTTTCAACGACTGCTTCCGGGGAGTTATCATCCATCTCCTACCCCAACCAGCCAACACCTCTGTTCGCAAAAGCGGCCATGAGTTCAACCACTCCACCTGGCCTGAACAAGGCCACCCAGTAATGCCCAACCCTCACCCACCCATCCTCCCGCCCTCCCAACTCATCCTACACACTCACAGTTTATGATGAGCCTGGTGACGAAACAGTGTTTTTTTCGTTCTACACACCACTTCTTCTTCGATGGGGACCTGGCAACTCTGCAGGGCCCCAACTTCCGGTTCCATCTATTTCTCCTCACACAATGATGCTATGAAATTAGCGAAAATTTTGAATTTTTCTACTGTCCGGTGAGTGTTTCCTTTTACCTTCTTTGATTTTTACTTAGCCCTTTTGGCCTTCCTTGCTTTTATCCTATATATATATATATATATATAAAATAAGGTAAAAGGAAACACTCACCGGACAGTAGAAAAATTAAAATTTTCGCTAACTTCGTAGCATCATCGGTGTGAGGAGAAAGAGACGGAACCGGAACTTATATATGCATGGAGAACTTTACCTATTTTCCACTGTAGAATGACTTTCATTACATGATATTAACTAGAGGGAGAAAAAAACAACTGTTGTGCTGAATAACCATTCATCTAGTGGATCCTGTAGATGAAAATAATGATAAAAACAACAATACAAGGGGCCTTGTCGGTGGCATAGAGGTAACATCATAATCTTGTAATGAAGGGATTCCAGGTTCAATACCTAGTGGAGGCACATAGTGGTTAGGATCTTCAAATGTATGTCCAGTTCCAATTAGCCTTACTGCACATAAAGTGGACTTAAACAACAAAACAAACAAAAAAAAAAAAGCCTTCAAACAATACAACAATAATTGTCATTATTACATTTACTATTTCTACTATTCACTTTCATGTCAACAGTCATCTCTACAAAAATTTCTGGCGATGCCCATGATCAACACTGAAATTTTGGAACTCTAACACGGATCACACCAAGGGTTAAACACGAGGGGTGTCCCATAAGTAGTGAGCCTGATAGGGTTCCCATAGTTCAATCTGAAAATAATTTGGGGATTTGAAATAGCAATTCTTTGTAAGTGTATATGCAAAGCGATGTCCAGTTCGAGCCATCCTATATGTCTTTGCAGGAGCTAGAAGTGTGCTAAGTGCGTAACATCAGAAAAATTTAAGAGAGAAGAGATATGAGCAGTGATCAATTATCTCTTGAAAAAGAGGTTCAGTCCCAAGGAAATCCATGAGGATATGGTGACAACATTAGGAGAGGATGCTCCATCCTTGGCCACAGTGAAGAGATGGGTAGCCGAATTTAAGCGAGGGAGAGTGAGTGAGTGTGGAAGATGACCCTTGCCCAGGCAGGCCAATGGAGATGGTGACACAAGGCACAAGAATATTCTTGCAGACAGACGTGTGACACTGCGATATATTGCAGAGGAACTGAAGATGTACATATCAACAGTGGAATGCATTGTGCATGACCAGTTGGGGATGAAAAAGGTTTCTTCGCGTTGGGTTCCAAAATTTCTGACTAGTGAACAAAAGTTGACAAGATGCATGATCTCAGAACGAAATCTTGAGGTGTTCCAGACCGATTCAGATGGATTTGTTGAACGACTTGTGACTGTTGATGAAACCTGGGCTCATCACTATGTACCGGAGCCAATACAGGCATCAAAACAGTGGAAACACCCCAGTTCCCCCACCCCAAAGAAGGCAAAGTCCGGCCCCTCTGCTGGGAAAGTGATGACAACAGTCTTCTGGAACTCTAAGGGTGTTTTGATGGTTGATCTTCTCCAAAAGGGAAACACTATGACCGAATAGAATTATGCTTCCCTCGTGAGGCTATTACGGGGTGTTTTGAAGACTAAGAGACGGGGAAAGCTCTCTAAAGGGGTGATTCTGTATCAGGACAATGCACGTGTTCACACATTGCTTGTTGCGATGGCAACCATCCGTGATTGTGGGTTCGAATTGTTGGAACATCCCCCTTATTCACCTGATCTTGCTCCGTCAGACTTCATTTCTTCCCTAACCTGAAAAAAGCTTTGGGCAGTGTGATGATGATGTAATCAGTGCTGTGGGTGGCTGTTTTGCAAGCCTTGAGGAAAGCTTTTATGACACTGGGATAAAAGCACTGCAGAAGCGTTGGCAAAAGTGTGTGGACCTGCAGGGAGACTACATAGAAAAATAAGTTGCTATTGTGGTCCCATCCTGTTCTCTTCTAGGTTAGACTCGCTAGTTATGGGATACCCCTCATAGTTCTAATCACTTAACTATACAGGATATGATAATAAGGATACACACTGTGCTTCTTGCTTTGAAGTGCATTTACCTGGTAGCATATTAAGTTTTGCTCCTTAGCATTTCTAGCAGGAGCAACTAAACACATCCAGTTGCAAGCATCTTCATCGCTTACATCTAAATAGCAGCTCTCCTCTGGTGCCTTCCTGAAAATCTGAGAAACAAGTTCAAATTGAATTAATGGATTAAGTCATGATGCATTATGAACTAAAAAATAATGTACAATTACAAAAACACAATGGCAGTGTTTAAATACCCTCTAGTATACAAAATTTATTTGTTAAACACAAACATATGGAAAACTTCTTCTTCTTCTTATGGCGCTACAGTCCACTGATGAACCTTGGCCTCCTCTGTGATTTGTCTCCATCTATCTCCACCTTTCGCCACAACTTTCCAATTTCTATACTGGAGCTTCCGAACATCCTCATCCACTCCATCCACCCATCTTAATTTAGGCCTTCCTCGTTTCCTTTGTCCACCTGGGCTATCCAACATCACTCTCTTTGCAGGGTCACTGTCACTCATGCGCATCACATGACCTGCCCATCTTAATCTAGCCACCTTTATTACACCAATAACTGTTGGTTCTTGATATAAGTCGTAGAGCTCCTTATTAAATCGCTTTCTCCATTTTCCATTCTCACATACTGGTCCCAATATTCTTCGTAATATCTTTCTTTCAAAGGTCTCTACCAACTCTTCATCTTTCCTTGAACTGGTCCAAGTTTCCGCAGCATAAGTCAATACAGGTCTTATCAGCGTCTTGTAAAGTATTAACTTAGTTGTTCTGGACAATATGGTGCTCTTAAAATGTCTCTGTAGTCCATAATAGGCCCTATTCGCTGCTATAAGTCGTGCCTTTACTTCCTCCTGTGAATCATTTTCATATGTCACAACAGAACCCAGGTAGATAAAGGTATCCACTCTATAAAATGTATAATTAGCCATTGCTATGGTCGGTGATGGATTATATCTGTGTGCTTTGCCTGCTGCCATGTACTTAGTCTTCCCTTCATTCACCACCAATCCCATCTTTTTTCCTTCCCTTTCTATGGCCAGAAATGCTTCTTCCACTGCATGTAGAGATCTTCCTACTATGTCCACATCATCTGCATATGCAAGTATCTGGATTGACTTATAATATTTGGTACCCCTAATTTGCACCCGAGCTTCCCGTATAACCTTCTCTAAGGCAATGTTAAACAACAAACAGGACAGCACATCGCCTTGTCTTAGTCCATTTTCTATTTCAACAGGTTCTGAGAGTTGTCCTCCTACTCTTATCTTACTATTAGAGCCCTCCATAGTTATCCTCACCATTCTTATTAATCCTATTGGAATTCCGAGATCTTTCATTGCCAGATATAGTTGGGTCCTGTTTATACTATCGTATGCAGATTTAAAATCAAGAAATAGATGGTGCGTTCCTATCCCAAACTCCAGCGTTTTCTCCAGTATTTGCCTTAAGGTGAATATCTGGTTAATTGTAGATTTCCCTGGCCTGAACCCACATTGATATGATCCAATGCCCTTTTCTACATATGGTAGTAGTCTTTTATATATAATTCTTGCAAATACTTTATATGCAACGTTCAACAATGTAATTCCACGATAGTTTGCACACTCCATCATGTCCCCTTTCTTGTGGATAGGTACTATGATACCCGTCCTCCATTCACTTGGCATCTGTCCCTTTTTCCAGATTATGTTTATTATTTCCTTCAAGCCTCTAATGACACTCTCGCCTAAATGCTTAAGCAGCTCTGCTTGCAAGTTATCTATACCAGGTGATTTACTATTTTTCAATATCTTGACTGCCTCCCATACTTCATCTAACTTTGGACTTTCTATGCCCTCTTCTCCTTCCTCTTCTTCATTTAATCCTTCTTCCAGCATACCTGCTACATCTGCACTGCCATTCAATACATCATTAAAATGCCTTCTCCACCTTTCTAAAATTTCATTAGTGTCACTAATTATATCGCCTGTTTCATTTCTACAGACTGTTGTCCTTGGTTTAAAAACATCTTTTGTATTATTTACCAGCTTATACATCTGTCTTACATTCTTCTGCTCATGCAGGCTTTCCAACTGCTTCATCTCTTGCTTCATCCATTCCCTTTTTCTTTTCCTATGGACTCTCTTCTCAATCCTTCTTTTCTCTTGATATTCATCCCTAGCTCTCCTTGTTGCACTTCTTTGCTGCATCCTCTTATATACATCATTCTTTTCTTTGGTTACATTTTGACATTCCTCATCGAACCACGTTTCTTTCTTTACTGGCTTTTGTGTTTCAAGTATTTCCTTTGCTACATTACTGATCCTCAGCTTATATCTGTCCCACCTCTCATCTACATTTTCCACTTCTGCCGGTTTCATCCCGACGAATCCCTCTTGTAGTTTACTTCTGTACCTCTCAACCACCGTTGGATTTCTTAACTGCGTGACATTAAATTTAATCAGGCTAGCCGCCTTCATTTTTCGACTATTAGATATTCTTGCTCTAATCCTTCCCATAATCAAATAATGGTCGGAATCGATATTAGCCCCTCTAAAAGATCTAACATCAATGATATCTGATCTATGTCTACAATCTATTAGCATGTGGTCAATTTGATTGTAAGTTTTTCCATCCGGGGCTCTCCATGTCATTTTATGAATATCCTTGTGCTGGAACAGAGTTGTTGTTATTACTTGATTCCGAGATGCTGCAAACATTATTAGCCTCATACCATTGTTATTTGTTACTTTATGCATACTTTGTTTACCAATTGTTGGTTGATACACGTCTTCAATGCCTATCTGGGCATTGAAGTCTCCAATTACTATTTTTATGTCATTTTTTGGGCAATCATCAAATGCTTTCTCTAACGCATCATAGAAATCTTCTTTTACATCATCTGTGGATACTTCCGTGGGTGCATGTGCATTGATTATACTGTAATTAAAGAACTCTCCTTTAACTCTTAATGTCGATAATCTTGAACTTATAGCTTTAAATCCTATCACTAGATGTTTTAGTTGTTTATGTATTATAAACCCAGTTCCTAGCATATGCAGCCTTTCATCACAGCTATAGAATACAGTTGCTTCTCTCTTTTCCAAAACTCCTTTTCCGATCCAACGTACTTCTTGCAATGCCACTATCGCAGGCTTATAATTATTTAGTTGATCCAGCAACATCCTCAATGCACCTGCCCTATACAAAGATAGCACATTCCAGCTCCCTACATATAGATCCCTTCCCTTTCCATAATTCGCTTGTCCATTGTTCACGCCAGTCTCGTAACGTGGTTCCTTTTGTGGGATGGGGTTGTCGGCCCCACGCCCAACCCCCATTCTTGGAGGACCAGGATTTGTTTAGGGTTTACTCCCGTAGGGCAGCTGGCTTCACTATGCCTTACGAGTCTGCCCCACCCTTGGTTTTCTGTCAGGGTATACTTCCCTTAGCCTTTGGGGATCCCTCCTCTCCCTGCAAGGCAGCAGGGGCTGAGCTTAGTTAGTGGCGGCTCTCCTCGCCACATCGCAGGATTTTCATCGGAGCCTTGCAGTATTTACCGAGATGCAGTTGCCACTCCACATCTCGCTGTCTCCTCCAATCCTGCTGCTGCTTGTCCGCGACTGTTTCCAGCTAGCCAACATATCTGCTGGCCGTTCCCCTATCTGCAACCTGGGGACGCGCCTGGTGGCATACAGCTCTGCCTCTGGGAAGATAACCCAGCCCAGGAACATATGGAAAACAAAGATTTAAATAATTACCCAGGTGTGGATGAAATTAAATCGGGAACATGTGAAAAAAGATAAACAAGGAGTTACGATGAGAGATTTAGTGAGCATGAAAAATTTATCAGTGAGGAGAATCCTGGAACTGGCCTGAGTGAACATATGATATTTACAAATAATTTAATTGGAGTCATAATGAATATAAAATTCATAGTCTAACATTTTTTTGCACACATTTGCAAGTCTATTATCATCTTTGTAGCATTTCAAAAATTGAATATGAGGGGAATGCGTTAGTAAATAGGTCACAAAGAGTTATGAAAGAGATGATAATACTAGTAAGCAGTTTTGTAAGTGGACCCTCAATTTTTACATTTTTCAGGGGACCCAAGTGAGAAATTTAAAATGTGGGAAAATGTGACATCCAGGAAAGGTTTTACAATACATTGCATTATTAGGACCATGAAGATTGAATGTGCAATGCATGCAAATGTAAAATCGGAAATTGTAGAATCAGGGTTACACTGATATTTCAATATATCCGAGTTTGATGAAGTTAACCCAATAATGCTGTTGGCAGGAAAACTTGGCACTCCTTTATCAGGTACTGTAATTAGTTTTTGGAGCTGGTAAAGCATTTGTTTGATCAACTGGCCTATACACACTTATTCCTGACTTTCTTAGTTTGCTATACAAAAATTGCTTACACACACTCAAATAAATGTAAAAAATTGTTGTTTTACCAAACTAATTTCTTATCTCTATTCTCAAAGAATGTAGTACTGTAGTAGTTCTGTGGGAAATAGGCAGGTTACGCTGGGAGGTAGATAAAAAGGAGAACAATGTGAACTCTGTCATTTAAAATATCTAATTCTGGCAAGTGCAAAAAATATACAACTCACTGACTTTTCCACATTTTTCTAGGTCAGTGTGAATGATCCTAAAGTATAAAAAGGACGTTAAAAAATTAACGTTAAAAACTGTATTTATGGATGAGAGTATGTTGTTCCTACTTTAAGATCTTTAGAACTACGTTTCGGAGACTAACTATCCCCTTCTTCAGGTTCGTATGAAAAAACTAGGTACTTAACATAGTACCATGTCGAAATGTAATAAAAGGATTGTGGACAAGGCACATTGAGAGAACATCATCCTTACCTTCAGAGGGAAAGAACCGCTGGGCTGTGTCTGTACCTTCTTTGCCTGGAATGGCCCAAATTGTGTTCCACGTAAGAACGTAGCTTGTGCGACAACGGTAGTTGTACCATCATCTCGATCTTCAATCACCAAGTTGGCTGGTAGGGTCAATCGGGCTTTTGATGGGGTCTTTGTATCCTGAACCTTAAAAAAAGTAAAAATGTGACATTAATTAGAACTTAGACAAGCTTGAGAGAGATGTATTGAAATGTTGAGCAAAGTGAAAAATTTTACATTAAAGAAATTAAATGAAATTTCTTATGTAAAATATTATTTGTAAAATCGATATGGCTCCACAGATCATTTGTAAATAAACAAATTAGAGTACACATTTTCCATGTTTCAAGGTTGAAATAAATTTTCGGTGTACACAAGTTATCACATTATTTGAACATTTATTGCAAGAAATATTCTGGATATTCTATTATTTATCATATTTTAAAGATATGGAACCAATCTTTATTCATACTCCCTGTACATGTTGGACAATGCCATGAAGGAACATTTAGGGGGATGCACACATAGGGCTCCACATATTCTCGATCTTAAGCATTTTTGGAGGTGATGTGATCGGCATCACAGCCCAGCCACCTTACTATCCATGGTTGCTCTCAGGTACCCATTTATTTTAGGCTGGGCGAACCTGAGAGCTGCTTTATGCAGAGACGAGGCTGGAAATATTCAGAACGTATATCACCCACACCCGAGAAAAGGAAATCCCAAGACAGTCAGACACACTACCGACTAGACCGCCATGGATCCATTATACTTAGTCTGCAGATTACTTAGTACACAGGGTGGTCAATATGCGTGGATACGGAAACATGAATCAAATACTCTGATGCTAAATGTAGTAAAGGAATAAAACTTGTTAAGGTATGTTATCAACATGGTGGTCACTTTTTTACTTAACCCAGGAGAACATGCATGGTAGGATTTGACCGCAAATTTCTTTCATTGCTTGCCTTTTTGCTCAAATGTGTTGGTTTTGCTCTTTCCCCCAATTTATCTATGCTGGACATGTGGGAGATGCACTGGCCAGCTAACAATTTTAACAGTGGCGTTCTACCATTTAAAAGGCAAAGTTCAGTTTCATCTGCGGTGGTTTTGACCGCATGCACTTTCTCATGTTATAGGTTTAACAATACATTTTTATTGGATTTTACCCTACAATTATGAAACCAGGAGAAGAGGATAGGGTTCGAGAAAGAGGAACAACGTGATAAAGAGCTTGGAAGGCAATTTGAAACAGTAAGAAGATACCTCTTTGGCGACGATGAATGTAAATCAGAAAAAGAAAGAAAATACATCCACTGTTCACTCTACACATGCTGTGAACACAGTTAGGTGTTGTTTTTTTTTGTGGAATGTGGAAATGGAAATCTTGATGGCAATGAAGTTGAAGTGGAGTAAAGAGATGAAATAAATAAATTTAAAAAAAAATTGTAGTAGTAAACTAAAACTTTTGTATCAAACTAATGTAAAATTATGTTTGTTTCATAATTACATTGCATACTTACAATAATAAAAATGAACAAGAACAATTACCTATTAAACTTTTGTAAAATCATTCTTCTCTTGCCTATTATATTCTTACAAAATAAGAGAAGAAAATATTTTCTATAAAAAGTGTATTGAACTTTTGAAAACTCTCAAACAGTCTAATTTATTTAAATAAATAATTTAATTTTTTTTAAAAAATACAAAAGGTAGAAGCAAACGAAAAAATACAAGGAGACTAATTTTGAAAAATGTGAAACAACTCCAATAGAACTAAATATTCAAGCATGGTCAATCTCCTCACGTAAGATGTCGCTGCATGCGTTCTCCCGGGTTAAATAGAACAGTGCTCATGTGAAGTAGTACTAGAATGGGCTAGAATTAGGGATGGATGATAGAAATTTGATATCACAATATGATATTTTTTTCCATATTGTGATATCGGTGATATATCATCTCCATGATATATATTGCCAAATATCATGACAATATATATTGCCAAATATTGTGACACAATATATATTGCTAAAATATCATGATGATATATCACCAACATGATATATATCGCTAAAATACCATGATGATATATCAATGACACAAAATATATTGCCAAAATATAGTGACAATATATCATCAACATGATTTATATCACCAAAATATTGTCTGGACAATATATCATCCAACACTAGCTGGAATTTAATGATAAATATGTTATGCGTGTCCCGAATACTTACCGGCTGAAGCTGACTGAGAAACGGACATTGTTCAGTGCTGTGCCTCTGCCCACAAACATTGCAACCTGGAAAACATCAAATGTTCCATCAGACATTCTTTTGCATAAAATGTGTAATATTTATTTACTGCAATTTAACATGAAGACAGATATACATACATATGCATATTAATAGTAGGGCTGAGCCGATTCCAATATATTAGTATCAGAAATCAGATGTAGAAAGAACTGGTTGGAATTCAATCAGTGATACCAGCCAATACTTTTCCGAAGTCCAAGTGTCACATGGAGTTTGCAAAAATGCCATACAACATGGAATCTAAATGTCCTAAAATGATATATGAATATACACTATGTGGAAGAAATTCATTGGACACCACATGTCAGCAGATACCATCAGTTTTCTTGCAATCAATAGGTCAGTCCGCCTTTGGCAGCAATAACAGCAGCCACTCGTCGTTATTGGGCCACAAGGTCATGTAGTACATCGAGTGGGATATTCCGCCATTCCTCCTGCTGTGACTGTAGGTGCAGAAGGGCGAGGTGATCGCGACCTCAATCGGGACTCCAGTTCGTTAGGGTTGAGGTCAGGGCTCTGAGCAGGCCAATCCAGTTATTTTCTGCATACCATTCCATGGTAACCCTGGAAACATGACAAGTCACATTATCGTCCTGGAACACACATTCTTTGTTTCAATAGAAATGCCACAACGTGGGGAGCATGGAGTTGTCGAGAATATCTCGGTAGGATGCAGACATCATGTGGCCATACAACGGTACCAGTGGACCCACGCCATGCCAGCTGAAACAACCCCCAGAACATGATGCCGCCACCACCATATGTATGTGGGCACTACACACTGAGGTAACAAGTCGTTCATTACCACTGAGGTAACAAGTCGTTCTCTGGGTAATCACCATACCCACACTCTCCCATCTGATCGAAACAGTGTGAAGCGTGATTCATCGCTCCATAGGACATTCTGCCATTGCTCTACTGTCCAGTTTCTCTTCTCTTTACACCAGAGTAGTCTCTTGTCATTTATTGTTTCTTGTTATCAGGGGATTGTGGACAGCGGCTCAACCATGATAACTGAGCGCATGGGCATCCTTCCGAAGTGTCTTGGTCGAAACAGTCAAATTGGTCGCACTTTGAAACTCTTCTGCAACCGAATGCATCGGACGGGTCCTGTTTTTCTGAATCTACCTCTTCAGCACTCTCCTGTCCAGGTCATCCAATTTCGTCATCCACTTCTTGATGGCAAAAGCTACAGTTGATTTAGGGACCTGTCGGGCATCGGCTATGCTATGCCTCCTATGGAGCAGTCTTCCACATAGTATATAAATGATGCTATGGTATAGTTTCAAAGGAAACCTTTTTTATACATACATACTATTCCTGTGTATACACACACACACACACACACACACACACAGAGATAGAGAGAGATATAGATAGACTTTTTTTTTTGGTATGTGTTTAGTGTCTACTTCGTCATTTGTGTGTGTGAATAAATTTTGTTTTAAAGTGGTTCAGCTCAACCCTAATTAATAACACACAATACCAGACCTTCCATACATTCTTTTGGCACTTATACTTTGGTGAGGGATAACCCCCTTTTCCACTATACACTTGAACACACCAAATTTTGTGTAAGAGCTCTCTCTTAGTCACATGTGAACTTCAGAACAAGCAGTCTTGTTTGTGTGGTTGGAAACATCTTGCCATCTGATTGGTAACAAGTGTAGCATAGCATTGTAATCATGATAGAAGCTAGAGGTGGTCACTTTGCATCATTTTAGGAATATACAATTTCTGCATACTACATTTTTCGTTCACTTCGGTTCATTATCATAGGCACAAGGTCATGCCAAATGTATGTTTTATGATTTTTTTTTTTTCAAATTCTCCTAGACGGAAGACTAATTTTCAAATGATTTTGGCAATAATTGTCACACAAAATTTCAACCTTCCTTAAAGTAATGAGCACTGTTTGGATTTTGAAAAAAGAGTTATACATTTGAAAAACAACTTAAAAATAACCTTACTCAAGCATGTGCTTTCCATGGACAATGTATTTTCCGTTGACAAGCGACTGTAAGTATTGTGGACTAGTAGAACTTAATGCAGAAGTAAAACGGAATGCATTTAGGGACTTATTTTATTTTAATGCAAAGAGAACCAAAACTGGCCTGCCTAACCTAACTACAAAAGCATTTATTGAACAAAATCGGACCATGTTAAAATTGCAGTCGTAACATGATGAAATCACAATAAAACAAAAGGATCTTGGGCCGCACAAAGTTTCAATTTTCTTCTCCTTCTTACTTAAACTCCCATTATTGGGGAAAAAAAGTATAAATTTCACCTAAGAGTCCTATCATTCTGGGATAGGAAGGAAAAACTGATTTAATTTCTCAATAACAATTAGTTCTCTTTCTACGATTTATTTGTACATTGTGAGAAGTTTGAAAGCGTAGCGTTAAAAGATTCCCATCTGAAATCTAACATGCCAGAAAATCCCATCCACTAAAGGTTAAGGCTCCACCCAGGCTTGTTCTACCCTGTCACATGGTCACGTGCCTCTCCACCCATTATGTACGTACTTAAAAATAACAATTTACACCTGTTTGCAACGCTTGTATTTTATTTACTTTGCCGCAAGCAGTCTTCGTCGGAGTGAAGACGGCTGGACTGGGTCGGACGAAACTTGGCAACATACCAAGGGTCAAATTCTGGCTGTGGAATTCCTGCTTCACTGCTTTATCATCCCTAAAGTCTGAGCTGCGGGAGAGGTCAGGGGGGGGGGGGGTATGGGTATTTTCATTGCTAGTAGTCATAATAGTCACTTGGGGTGCTGTTTTTCAGTTTCCTGCTAGATGGTGGATGGGTTCATTTACCACATCTTACCGAACAAAAGGGATGGAAGGGAACTTTGTAAGGAGGTAAAACTGCGGGACGTTTGGTGTCGAAGTTCGATGTGCTTTGAAAAGTTTTTGTAAATTGTTGTGATTTAGTGAGTTCTTTACTGAAGTGTTACTGTGAGCGTGAAAATAAAGCAAAATGAATCAGGTGAGATACTTATAAAGTAAAATTTAAAATCACCAAGACCGAATGTTGGACAAAGAATTAGGCTCGCCAAGACCAGAGCTTTTCCTAAATCAAGCGTTCAAAGACAAAAACAGAACACAACAGAAAATTTAATAAAAATATGTACGAAAAGTGGGTATGGATGCGGAGGTGTCCTCCAGCTAATTCCCTTTATTGTTTTCCGTGCATTTTATTCAAAGGAGAAGACACATGGACTAAAAGTTGGGTAATAATTGAATTTTGTTTGAAGTCCACTTTATGCACAGTAAGACTAATCGGAACTGGACCTACAGTTTAAAGTGGGATCCGAACCACTATATGCATCCACCGGGTGTCGAACTTGGGACCCCTTGATTACAAGGAGATGACGACTTGGACACTGACATCAGTCTTGCTGTCTTGGGGAAAACAGATATTAAAGTGCAACTTGATGATCGATGTGGATTTCTGTTCTAAGACATAATTAGCTCGTGTACAAAAAAAAAATATATATTTTGTCATGTATTATCGATGTGATTAAATTTTGTGAGGAATTTGAATGGGCTTTGCGTGGTCATGACTAAACAGAGGACTCATTAATTTCACAGCGAGCCTTGATTATGTTTTGAAAGACCATTTAGAAAGTGGTTCAAGTGTCTTCAAAGGTACATTAAAGATAATTCAAAATGAACTTTTAGCTACAACTTTGTCCATTACCAGCAAGCATATTTTATTATATTTAGCCCATATTTTGATTGTGCCCTACCTCTTGCAAACCTCACGAACCGCCACTGGCTCCAACATAATCTTGTGTGGAGATATTAGCATTTTTATTCCTGGTTACATTTCAATATATAACCATTATATAGACTACATTAAATATTATGCTACTGCAATTTTGTTTTTTGTTTTTATTCTGAACCACCATACTTCACAACCTACGGAATATAGCTGTTGCATACTGTGTACAAACTTTGTTCTCAAAGAAGCCCCTGATATGTAGAGCCTGTACATAAAGCAACAAAACACAAAATTTTATAATCTATGCTATACACACAAACTGTGAACAATGCCTTTGTTTCTTATGATCCAAGCTCATCTGTACAGCATTACATAACATTTTTTTTCTATAATCAGCTTCACTTACGATAGTTACAGTTAATATTTTGGGGCTGTTGACCCACTGTACCCCCTCGAGAATTAAGTCAATTTTTTTTAATTGACAGATTTCAACGTTTTACGTAATATAAGAGTGATTCCAGCGGTAGGAAACCACAAATAACTGAGATCTCAAAGTATGACCCACATAAGCACAAGAAACTCTTATTCCGGACTACTATCACTGATTTTTCGCGTAAAAAATTCCCTAACAGCAGCAAAACTAACACTCCTAGCATAACAAAAATGTGAAATCACTATCGGTATGATATGAACGAGAATACATAATTTTTGAAAAGTACTAAGAAAACAACACGAAATCACTATTGTGACCAAACCTGGTTCTTCTAACATGGTTGCAGGGGTGAAATGTGTCAATTGGCACACGAATCACACATTTTCATTGATAGCACTTACCACGCTAAAAACGCATGCCCACCTTCCAAAGAAAATCTGGGGCAGTACCATGTCACATGAATGTCTCACTTATTGCACATCACTTTAGCAACCTTGTGTTCTGATGTCACAGAGCCTACGTTGTTAGGTTAGGCTAGCTAGGTTTAGTACTCTTAGACTAAATAATAATTTATCGTTGTATTTATGCTAATGCTACCTAACCTAACCTCGCAGGCATTCCTCGTCTGACGTCAGAACACAAGGGTCTCACTTAACGCACAACACTTTAGCAACCTTGTGCTCTGACATCAGAGGGGTTTTAACTGTTCCGATTGATTTATGATTTGTCCTAGCACAAATACTAATTATGGTAGAATTTTGGAAATCATTGTCACACGAAATCTGAACCTTCCTTAAAGTAATGAGCACTGTTTGGACTTGAAAAAGTTATTTATGTTGCAACAGTAAATATCGTAGAAGCGTGGGAATGAATGTAGAAGTAAATCGGAACCTTAGTAGAATGCATTTAGGGACTTTATTTTAATGCTAAGGGAAATAAACCTAACCACGAAAGCATATATTGAACAAAACCTTAAGTAATCGCAAAAACTCCGCAGTATGTGTTAACAGACGTACATCGAAATCGAACCGTGTAAAAATTCCATTCGAATAGCATGATGAAATCTCAATAAAACAAAAGGAACTTGGACCCTCTTCTTAGCCTAAATGGAGCGATTTTACAATACCGGGAATTTCTCCATTTTGTTTGAAATTTGGCATAATCACTAATTTTGGCCCCCTAATCACGAATCTGCAGTTAAAATTTGGCGCTCACACGTGGAAATAGCAAAATAATCCAAATTAAGTTCTTATTTCTGCACCCTCGATTTCCAAATTTCCAACAGATTCCGGGCTCCGCCCCTGGGGTAATTGACTTACCGCCTCCAACCGCTAACGTGGCCCCGCCTCCGCTCCGGCTCCCCGGCTTTGTCTATAGAGTCCCTGTTAAAGGCATGTTAGAAATTGACCGGATTCACCTGCCCCCAAACACGCGCCAAATTTATACGTGAGTGCCACATCTTAAGTGCAGATTCGTGATTACGAGGCCCAAATTAGTAAGTATCCCAAATTTCACACAAATTGGATAAATTCCCTGTATTGTTAAATTATACCGCCTAAATAATAATTTGTCATTGTATTTATGCTTATGCTACCTAACATAACAGGCCTAACCTAACCTCGTACAGGGTGGCTACAAACAAGCAGAAATGAAATTCCCTGACTTTTCCAGGTTTTCCAGGACAAAATTTACATTTTTCCCTGACAATTACAAACTAAACTAAATTGATGTTTTTGCAAAATGGAAATAATAAACTCATACAGATCCACGTATGGTTTTGTTAAGTACCAATATCATCTTCTATGAAATTGACTTAATTTCTATATTCTCTATGATTTGAATTCAAACTGCAAAATAGTGAATTTGGAAAATTATTACAATTCACAAGCTAGGGAAGGATTATGGAATTTTGTCATATGCAGTAAGTTTAAAATAAAATATTTGATCATTTTTAAAGTTACGACTAAATGAGATAAGAGTGAAGAGTGATTGATTAAGAAATACAATTTGTAATTTATAAGTCTCCTTATACATTCTCGGTATTATATGTTGATATTTCCACTGAGGTTTGGAACCCTCTGCTTACAAGAACCATGAGTGCGGACTCATTTTTCAATGCATAAAGCTACTTCACTCTTCTCTGTAAAGCAAACAACTTAACTCTTGCATATAAGTGAAACAATTGGATCGAACAAAATAAAGTGTCATATTTCCTTACATTATCAATGGGATTTCTGCTTCAATACAGTATATCCAAGTGAAGTACTGTGAAACTGACAACATGCAGTTATACCTTTAATGCTGACGAAAAGGGTATGTAGGTTGCCTATTAGAAATTTAACTCGAGGAATTTATAGAATTGCAGTGTATAGGTACCTGATTTAGCTAACCACACATTAAAACAGAAACACTAATAATATAAGCTTCTGAAAGTTCATATACGAGGGGAGTGCTGAAAAAAGCTCCAAGCACTAGTGGTCGGAGAGCAACACACACACATGCAGGCAGGAAGAAGTGGCATGTAGCTGTAATCTGGTACAGTTGCAATGCAGCCGTTTTAGGACAGTTCTAGGTTTAAGATTGCAGCTCTCATACAGTCTCCCACCGACTGCCATGTAGCCTACATTGCACGCTCAGAATTTGGCACAGAGCCACCAGCAATCGTGTGAGGTGTGCGGACTGGATAGTATGATCAGACGATGGTGCAGACAATTCAAGGAAGGCCAGTCGAATGTGCACAACCCCATACAGCTGAGTACACACGGGCCCTTAGCATCACTTCAGGTGAGAGATCTTGAACCACTCCCTGTACAGCCCTCACCTTGAATGTACAGACTTTCATCTCTTTGTTTAACTGAAGAGGTTTCTGTCAGGGCAAGGATTTGACAGCTACACTGTGGTAGAGATAGTTCCAGTCTTTGCTGTCAGACACATATGCCAACGGCATACAACATTTAGTGCCATGCGGGGTGTAAGGGGTGCTCCTTCCACGTAGTACACCCAAATGTCAACCTCACTTCCACGTTAGTGCACCCTGGACTGAAGACTAACGAGGCTCTGGCGACTGGCCCCATGGCCAGTATAATTTTGTTTGTATTGTCCTGTTCTTTTGTCCTTATGTGTGCTGAGTGCCACTTTACAGCCTCAGCTTTTAATGAAAGTCAGAACATTTTAATATTTTATGATTTTAGTTCTGCAACGATAGAGTTGCTATTTGTAACGATAAGGGGCTGGACCCCGAATAATGTGACGGGTGCAAAATAGCCTTAGTGCTGACGCACCCACAATTTTAAATTCAAATTCAAATTCAATTTAGTGCCATGCTACGACGAATGTTAGAACAACGGTGGTGATTATGCCGAAAATTAGGTTAGGACTCACTGTTACTAATGCAATAACTTACAACTGATATTCTTGTTTTATTTATGCCTAATCGGTAGGGACCTTGATATTTTGTTATTTTTTTAAAAAAATTGGTGTATTTTCTTATTTTTTATTTTTTACTATACGGTGTTATTTTCCCCAAAATTAACATTTTCATTTTAGCGCATTTTCTGGCAAATATCTGAAATTATACCTTCATGGTGTTTTTAAATTACTGTTTCAAATTGTAAGTCACATGGCTTACGCCTCTTTGTGAGAGTTTGATATGTTGAAAGTTATTTTGGGAAAGTTATTTTCCATACCCCGTTTTTAATTTTAAGGTAAGGATTTTTAGATAATGGAATTTTCTCCGTATATACTGAAGGGTGCATAATGACCATAAGTGGCGACGGACCCAAAAAATTAAAATCAATCAATCTCACGTGACCGATACAGATATATTATGGCACCAAAAATTGGCATTATCTTTTTTTGACTTGTTAGTGTTAAGTTTCCCAAAATTTGAGTTTTGGTTTTAGAACATTTTTCTGCCAAATATACCGAAACTTAATACTCCATTGTGCTTTTAAACTATTATTTTAAATTGTAGGTGACATGGTCTACGCATTTTCGTGACAGTTTGATATGTTGGAACAGATTTTTGAGGAAGTAAATAAAAGTAAAGTGCTCCCCTGAACTTTTCCATGAAGGTGTATAGTAGGGGTGTGGAGTTAGCGCCCCACACTTTCTTGATCACGGCTGAAGGTAGGGGTGATGTGATCAGCACCATGCTCCTGGCCACCTTTATCCCTCAAAGTTTCCTCAAGGTACCAGCTTCATATGATGCTGGGTGGGTGCCGGAGCAGTTTGAATAGGTGGAAAACAACCCGGTTCTCCCCCGCAGGGGGTCGACCCTGGGTTTATCGCATGGTAGTCAGACGCCCTAACGACTGAGCTCCATTTTTTCTCGCTGGACAAATGCCGATGGTGCGCACTTAGCTTGGTAATTCAAAACACATCTCGCGCGACAAATACGAAGATGTGGCTCCCGTGTGACTGTAGATACGCACGCGATCTCCTGTTAGAACCCTGCCACTTTGCTCTGTGATGCAAATGGTTTTGATAGAAGTTGAAAAAATCGTGGGAAATACATGATTTAATATGGCTGTCGGAATTATTCCATGTACGTATAACTCTATAGTTTACTCTTGAATAAAATGTTGAAAAACTTGCATATTCTATGTACACAAACATGGCCTAGAAAAGTCAAGAATGTTGGATTTCCTACTAATTGGAAATTACTTTCTGGCCACCCCTCGTATAAATCAGTAGATGGAAAGTGAAATTTAGCAGGGCTGGCAGAGAAAAGTCAATTCTTGAAGAAAGTGATTTGCTTTTATGATTGAATGATTCGAGTAAATACGAGTATGATATTAAAATATTTACATATTTATTATTAGTAATTTATTTCATAATATTGGACATTAACCTTACTCAGTGATAGATTAGTGACCATCTCTCACGAGTTTAAAGAGAAAGGACAGAGTGGCGTTAATTTCATTGCAATACTAGTGTGGCAGTAAATTTGAGGTTGGGAGCATGCACTTGCCAATTTTTATAACGTTTATCAATGCAGATTTATGTTTCACTTTTTCGTGATAGTATTCAATAGCTATATATCCCATTTGGTTGGATTCTTCTTGATATCTAAGAATAGTGCAATGTCATTGTAAACGTATGTTAACTTGTGCAAAACCAGTAATACGTCAGGATGATGAAAGAAAACCTTTGTAAGCACTGCTACATTAAATAAGGCAAAGTGAGCCAGAAGAGTAATAAAATTCCAGCAGAATATTTGCAGTCTAAAGCTCTTCTTGTTTATGCATGCGCTTTTTGTTGGATGTTGCAGTCCATGCAATTTCTGTCGCATGTTGTAGTGAGATACTCTGTCGGGTGGAGATATTCGACAAAAATCGTATGTATCAATGGAACCTATTTGTTTCCATGTTCCTTCAGTTTGCCCAACAAAATGCCTTACTACGACGTCCGACAACTATCGGACGGCCCCACCCGCTCGTATCCCCTCCATCTGTTGGCAAGTTCCCTTACTACTCCCATACGGACAAGAAAAAATGATAATTCAATGCATTTTCCACGTAATATTTAGAGGCTTAACCTTTACTCCCCCGATGATACCATATGGTATCATCAGAGTAAGGTCGTACTGGCCCGATGATACCATATGGTATCATGGTGCTGTTTACGAAATTAATGTGTTATTTGGACCTTCATACTCTTATGTTTGGGTGGAAACTCTGACACAGTTCTGGAGCAAGCCTGGGAAATTCATATTGATGACCAACCTCCCCCCTCTCCGCAACTAGTGTTGCCCACGGGATGAGACGGGACAGGCTTTTAAAAAGTCGAGACGAGACGAGATTGATCATGTGTCCCGAGACAAACAAATATTTTCGAGACGAGACAGCATTCCACAGCATTTCCACGAGATGGGACAGACCAAAGTCTCGTCTTGTGGGCAACAATATCCGCAACATATCCATGCCACATTTCCGAACAGAGTTTCACATTTTGGCTCATTATTCAACTTTATTCAACTTATATGGCACCCAGGAATATGAAACATGTTTCAATCTCTTTGAAAACGTCCATTCTTTGAAGAGAATACTAAGGTTTGTGCCCTCTTCCCAAAATAGCGGGAGAAGAGAGGGCAAATTCCAGATATTTTTTTTTAAATTCGGTGGTCGCGCCCCAAAATCCTCCTTCCTCAGTTCGGTGTTCTGAATTGTACACGGTTGCATGCTATGATGCTTTAGCTGAAAAACAAAACTTATCCAAAGTAGATTGCTCCCATAGTGCCCGAGTTATAAACAATTTTCTGAGCAATATGCAAATTACCTATCTTTCGTAAAAAACAAAATTTCACATTTTGGCTTATTATTCAACTTTTATGGCACCCAAGAACATGAAACATGTTTCATTCTCTTTGGAAACGTCCATTCTTTGAAGAGAATACTCAGGTTTGCACCTTCTCTTCCCAAAATAGCGGGAGAAGAGGGGAGAAACTCCAGATTTTTGTTTTTTCCATTGAAATTTGGGTTGTCGTGCCTCCAACCCCCTCCCCCCCATCCTCAGTCCGGCGTTCTGAATTGTACACGGCTCATGCTATGATGTTTTAGCTGCAAAACAAAACTTATCCGAAGTACATTGCTCCCATAGTACCAGAGGAATAACAATTTTCCTCCAAAAATGCAAATTACCTATTTTTCGTAAAAAAAAATCACATTTTGGCTTATTATTCAACTTGTATGGCACCCAAGAACATGAACCATGTTTCATTCTCTTGAGAAATGTCCATTCTTTGAAAAGAATACTAAAGTTCGCGCCTTCTCCATAAAATAGCGGGCGAAGGGGGAGCAAAGGCCAAATTTTTGTTTTTTCCATTGAAATCGGGGTACGTGCCCCCCAAGCCCCCCTTCCTCGGTCCGGTGTTCTGAATTGTACACAGTTGCATGCGCTGATGTTTTAGCTGAAAAACAAAAGTTATCCGAAGTAGATTGCTCCCATAGTGCCTGAGTTATAACAATTGTCGTCAAAAGAGTGTTCGAAGTCAATGAAGACGAAATTCCCTGACATTTCCCTGACTTTTTTGACACCTCAAATTCCCTGACTTTTCCCGGTTTTCCAGGTTTTCCAGGTCTGTCGCCACCCTGCTCGTAGGTATTCCTCATCTACTGAAACATAGTCTGCAGTAAATCTCTCATTCCGTGACGTAATATCAGGATTAACAACCTTCAATCTCCAATATTTCCAACACGGCTCCAATTTACAAAACACAAACAACGTAACAACATGTTCCGGTACCAATATTTTTTTATGATTTATAAAGATAGGTTTGTCCTATCATCTCCTTTTTATTCTTTGCATTCTGTGTGCATGCAATGGTATTTCATGGGGAGAGAAGGGGATCAGTGAAAGATCTGAGGTGCAAGAGATTTGTACTTCTGTGGGCCATACTTCCAAACCAAATTTGTGTTTTGTGCATTGGTAAACAATCTTTAAGATGCATACAATATCAAAACCTTAAAAAAATAAGGAAATAAATAGATGGTTTTTGAGGGAGTACACTAGGTAACAGGAGCCGTTCTTGGATATGAATCATGAGCACAAGTTAAAACAAAATCAAGTATCAATTACATTTGGTAACAGTTCGTTATATCCGAGACACAATAAAACAAAAGGAACTTGGGCCCTCTTCTTAGCCTAAATGGAGCGATTTTACAATACCGGGAATTTCTCCATTTTGTTTGAAATTTGGCATACTCACTAATTTTGGCCCCCTAATCACGAATCTGCAGTTAAAATTTGGCACTCACACGTGGAAATAGCAAAATAATCCAAATTAAGTTCTTATTTCTGCAGCTTCGATTTCCAAATCGGATAATTTGTGTTTCTTATGGTTCATACTTACGAATTGTGCATTGCGGAACTTAATTCAAGGTGCCATTATGCTTTCAACATGAAAACAAACATTTTTTCACATAGAGAGTAGTTTGGTAAAATTTATGTATCCCCGAAACTTATTTCTTAAATTTTACAGGAGAAAGTACTTACCGAACTGACTTTCCGTACAGTTTTCAAAGCTCGTGGAAGTGTTTCTTCCCATCGCCTTAATTTATTTTGCCGGTAAATTATGTATATTTGAAGACTGATGTTTCTCCAATGTACGAAAGCTGTTGCCTCTATGTCCTTCCACTACGTGAATCAAATGTTGTGTGTGTTCGATGACGTAACCCCGGTCAGTGTTTCCAACCACACCGTTGTTCTCCAAGAACATGTCAATTTTAACTATGTTTGCCTAACCTAACCGAAGCTTGCCGTGCATTGTTTATGGGGATATTTATGAATGGTTCGTGGGGTTTTCGATCCTGGAAAAAAATACAAAATCAGCAACACGAAAGTAGGTATTTTTCGATGAAGGTTGCAACACTGCATAACCACTGATCATTGACAACGCTAGTAAAGATTTTCCGCCATATTGCGTATAACGCAAGTGAAAACGATCAAAACAAGAATTACTTGATATGTCGAAAAATTGAGATTATTTGCGTGAAAAAAAACTAAATGGCACCTTCAAGAATCCTTAGGAATGCAGAATATGGGTAGTACTTTACTTGAGATGCCTATCAATGATTTATTTCACAATTTTTTACATTGCTAATGTACTATTCTGCATTGCGGAACATTTCTTTAGGTGAAATAATGAATTTCTAACGAAAATAATGTCTAGTCTATTTATTACATTAACGAGTACTTACTGTTGTATCTTATTTTCACACACAATATGGCGATAGCTTACCCGTTCATCGCGCGTTGTGCCAGTGTTTTGTCGATTTGGAGTGTGCATGCAGTGTTGCAACCTTGTTCACCGAAAAATACCTAAAATTTTTGAAAAATTGAAAACATTTCACGAAATTTTAAAAAAAGTTGAATTTTTGACAAAGAGTAATTATTAAACCATTGACGTTAGCCCCACAAACCATCGATGTTAGCCCAAAAATTCACGATAGCTCCACGAACATTCACGGGGACGAGGTATGCCTACTAGGTTAGGTTAGGTTCCATTAGCACCTCCTTTCGTTCAATTTAGCATATACGGACAACATCGGTTTTTCTCTGTGAAAGAAAATGCACTGAATTCTTTTAATTTTAACCTTCCATGTCCTGCATTCCACTTCTTTCTTCAAGATTCCGTGTTGAATTACAAATTCCACGACAGCTTCCACACCCGGCAACAACTTCACGACGCATCCTCGACACGTCATCTTGTACGTACTTACCGAACTGACTTTCCGTACACTTTTGAAAGCTCGTGGAAGTGTTTCTTCCCATCGCCTTAATTTATTTTGCCGGTAAATTATGTATTTTTGAAGACTGATAATTCTCCAATGCATGAAAGCTGTTGCCTCTATGTCCTTCCACTACATGAATCAAATGTTGCGTGTGTTAGATGACGTAACCCCGGTCAGTGTTTCCAACCACACCGTTGTTCTCCAAGAACATGTCAATTTTAACTATGTTTGCCTAAATGGGAATTGAAACTACTGCACACATAATTTAAAGTAAACTATCTCACTACATTGTCAAAAAGAGAGAGAGAGAGAGAGATAGAGAGAGAGAGAGACGAGGGCATAATGCGTAAGTTTAGTATCCTTCGGACACCTATATCTTCTGAGTTTCGTCAATTTTTGACATTCGTACTTACCTATTTGCTTTGCGGAACATTCCGTGAATGGTCTTTGGTCTTTGGGTCTATCCAATCCCGAATAGTTCGGAACCTTAGTAGAATGCATTTAGGGACTTTATTTTAATGCTAAGGGAAATAAACCTAACCACGAAAGCATATATTGAACAAAACCTTAAGTAATCGCAAAAACTCCGCAGTATGTGTTAACAGACGTACATCGAAATCGAACCATGTAAAAATTCCATTCGAATAGCATGACGAAATCTCAATAAAACAAAAGGAACTTGGACCCTCTTCTTAGACTAAATGGAGCGATTTTACAATACCGGGAATTTCTCCATTTTGTTTGAAATTTGGCATACTCACTAATTTTGGCCCCCTAATCACGAATCTGCAGTTAAAATTTGGCGCTCACACGTGGAAATAGCAAAATAATCCAAATTAAGTTCATATTTCTGCACCCTCGATTTCCAAATTTCCCACAGATTCCGGGCTCCGCCCCTGGGGTAATTGACCTACTGCCCCCAACTGCTAACGCGACCCCACTTCCGCTCCACTCCGGCTTTCTCTATAGACTCTCTGTTAAAGGCATGTTAGAAATTGGCCGGAGTCACCTACCCCCAAATGAGCCCCAAACTTTTAAATTTGAAGAAAGCAGTTTCCAGGATACGGAAAACTTAACTGAATTTCACACAAAACACCTTGTCAATGTTAGACAATACTACAGGAACTTATTACGGTAAGTAGTTTCTTCTATAGAAATCAAGAAATCTGTCCGAAGGAAGGATAGTAAATTAGTACCAAAAATTCAATCGGCTTCTTTTTTTTTTTTCAAATTTCCAGACGTGACCCCCATTTTTTTACAACAGATTCGTGATTAGGAGGCCAAAATTAGTTAGTATACCGAAAATTAACAAAATTGGAGACTTTCTCTATATTGTCAATTCGCTCCAAGTAGGTGGGGAAAAAATGCAAAGTTCGTCAGACTTTTCTTTGACATTAAATGAGAGTACGAGATGTGTTTTTACCTATTTCACAATCAGTTGCTTTGTTTAATTTCAATCACTTATCCCACAATACTCTTGCTACCTTGCGTTCTGACGTCAGCAGACTGAAGTTTCTTTTTAGGCTAAAGGTCTATGTTATTATCAATATCAATATGTTTAATTTACGTTTAGTTCTCTTATTAAAATTTCAGTAACCACCAAATGTCTCTCATTCCCTTATTTTCGTATTTTTCTCATTGATACTTACGTATTCTGCATACTAGTACTTAGAAATTTTGCTATGAAGAAGATTGCAACACTGCATAACCACTGATCATGAACCACACTAGTCAAGATTTCTCCGCCATATCGTGTGTAATGCAAGCAAAAGCGAACAAAATAAAAATACTCGATATTTCGAAAATTCAGCTTATTTGCATGCAAAAAACGAAACGTGAAATAGAAGAATCCTTAGAAATGCAGAATATGTAAGTATCAATGTGAAAAATACGAAGGTAAGAGTCTAGTTTACGTCCTTTTCCTAAGGAATACATGTCATATATCGTTGGAAAGGTTATTTTATAAGGAATTCAACAACGTAAATCCCAAGGCGAGGAAAAATTTCCTGGAGGAGGAAATCGAGAAAAACCGATGTTGTCCGGATATGCGTGATTGAACGTACTGAGGACATTTTTCGATGATGAAGCACATATTTAGGGGTGAAATGATAGGGTTACCAGATCGCTGTAAGGGAATTGTAGGACATGCTGTCCCAAAATGTAGGACATTAAGTCAAAATGTAGGACACAAAACATTCTCAATAAATAATACATATTTCTATAGAACTGTAGTTGAAAAATGACACTTTTTAGTTTTAAAAAATGCAAAATTTCAAAACTTGCAGTCACACTAATCAATGCACCTCTTACTATATGATTTAAGTGGTACTTCTCAGAGGAGACAATTTTTATCAAAATTTCAGGTTTAGTCAAACTATATTTATGTTAGAGTGGACAGTCAATTTGAAATTATGGACCAGTACCAAACGAACATTTTACAGACTTTATGAAAAAATAATTCTCTCGTGAGTCTGTTGTGCTGATGGTAATGAAAGTACTCTCTCAACGTTTGAATTATGACCTGTAATGGCAAACAAATATTCAGCAATTACCGTAATTTAAAATGGTTCCAGAAGTTTCATCTTGGGTAGTTTTTAGTTCAATAACAGGGTCATAGGCGCCGACTCCATGGGGCTTGGGGGAGGGGGGGGGGGTTCGAGCCCCCCCCCCCCAATGTTAATGATGTGGGGGCAGAGTCCCTCAAATAACTTTGCTTAAGAGGATCTAATGTATTATTTTGCTTCTCTTGTAAAGTTTACTCTGAATTGTGCAACATGAACTTCACTTTAAATACACATTTGAAATGTTCTAGACCATCAAATTTGGGGGGCTGAGACCGCTAAACCATCAACTTTGGGGGGAGGCTATGAACGGAGACAGCAAAACACATGACTTATTACTATATACTAAGTATATAATTATGAGTATTGTTAACATTTTTACTAAAAACAGTTTCAAAATAACGAGGTGATATGACAATTATACCAGTATGTTGTTTAGTGAATTCTGAACAATTTGAGGTCGTAAACACGACTTTCAGACAATATTGATATGTACAATATTTAGTTATCCTCGAAATCTCTTCCTCTAGTCCAAAGAATAAGGGGAAAATAATTCTAAAGTCTTTGAGTTTATTTAACACTGGCTTGCAGTAAAGTACGCAAGGAAAGCTTATGAAAAGTCTGTATTGCGAAAGCGGAACGGCTATGATCAAAGGCATTATTGCTAAAGCACGGCGTGCTATGTGTTTATTTATTATTGCAAAATTAAATTTAAAAAGTAAAATATTGTAGCAAGAACAAAAAAGTAAAACTATTTGCCTGCGATTCGTATTAGCATTTATGCAAATAATTAAATAAAACTGTTAAATATTGTAAATATTATCTATTTTTATGGGTACGTCAACACTAAGGTTCTTTGCACCCGTCACATGTCATTTCCTTACAAGTCTGTTGCGGATATTAAAACACACCCATGCCCTCGCCGGGACTCGAACCCGAGACCTCCGGATCAAAGCGAGTTGAGCCGACCGACCACCCAACACGCTCGGCTACCGAGGACGGCATAAAATTATGTTGGCCTCTTAATGTAAATACATAGCCTACTTTTACGTAAATAAAAATGTCAATTGTTATCTAAAAAACAAATGAGCAGACACACGTTTTTCATGTTACATTTCATTTACATGAGGAATATAATAGCTGCTTAAAAACTGCTATACGAAGACGTAATTCTTATTTTTAAAAAAGGCAGGGGGTGAGTCAGTCATTCATTCATTTATTTCAGTGATCAGAGCCCCCCCAATATTTTTGACAAGTCGGCGCCCGTGAACAGGGTGTCTACCAAAATAACAAATCCAGAATTCTTGAATTTTTCTGGACTCTTCTAGACCTTTTTTCCGTTTTTCTTAACGTTTATTTATTCGACCCCTACTTAGGTAAAGTTGGAAATTAGTAATTAAGAAAATAAATATTTATTTAATGAAAACCCCTACCAAAGGACCGGTTATGATAAGAACTGAAGCTGAATTTAAGAAGAGAATTAGATCTCCTTTCATTATTAATGCATCCTGAACTGTGTTTGGCAGACAACCGAGGCTTTGGCATCTGGACTCACAGCCGGTATAATCTTATATGGGGCTTGTGTCGGTTGTCCCTATATGTTTGCGACTGTTCCTTCATCCATCTTATGTTACCACCATTCATCTTCATCTTCGCGATTAGCCAAAAGGACAGAAAAAAGTGAAGTAAAATAAACTGAATCAACCAATCAGTCATTATGATAGCAAAAATTCTTGACCACAAGAATAATTTATTGCCTTTTTATTAACTTCTTGACCTACTTGTTGATTTCTTTACTTTTTCTTGACTTCAATGGCTTTTTTGACTGGCAGACATCCTGAATAGCTTTGTTCTCTATACCCCTGCTTTACAATTAAATTATATTGAATATTGAATAAGAATGGGTAACACCTTGTTCCATCAGTATAAACCATAAGGCAAGAAATTCTGCTCAGGCATTGAACAGTGACGTTATCAGAAAGTGGTCCCAAAACTTTGTTCATTAAGTGCTTCCATTTTCCCAGTTTGTTTAATAGCAGGACAAACTTTTTTCTTTTTGTTCAATGACTGAATCAATATAAATTTCACTATCGAGTTTGGAAGCTCAGTCCATAGACTTGCAACTTGCATGATTTTCTTCTGTTACCTAATTTCATAATTAATATTATGTGACGCTCAAAATGTAGGACATTTATGATATTTTTCAAATTCCTCCCGGACGCTGGACATGAGGCTAAAATGTAGGACATGTCCGGGAAAATCCGGACGTCTGGTAACCCTATGAAATGAGTGCTAATGGAACCTAACCTAACCTCGTAGGCATACCTCGTTCCCGTGAATGGTTAGTGACAAAGTGTAAAGAGAAAAACTTACTTACTCTACTGATGCCGGAGCGCCGGCTGTCTGCTAGCACGGTTTTGTAAACGGGCAAGAAGGAGTGCGCAAGAAAGACAAAAGGGTAAGAAGGAGTGGGCAAGAAGGATGTAAACTAGACTCTAGCCAATATGAAAATAAGGGAATTAGAGACGTTTGGTGGTTACTGAAATTTTAATAAGGTTAGGTTAGGCAAGCATGGTTAAAAAAAGGGGGGTTGGAAACACTGACAGGGGGTTAAGTCATCAAACGTATGGAGCATCCGGTTCACGTAGGAAAGCAATGGCAATCGTGCGTCGGTCTCTTACAAAATACATGATTTCCCGGTCAAATAGATTCCACGATCAAAGAAAATACCTGGACGAACGTTAGAAACCTTAGAGAAACTCATTTCCGCAAGTAGTTTCTTGTGTAAAATGAAGAAATGTGTCTCCAATATAACGAACTGTTACCGAACATATTAATACTAGCATATAAAATTCACTGATTCTAACCTATGTACCTTACTTGCGTCTAAAGTGAAGATATGTTTTTAAAAAGCGTGAAACTGAAAAAAGAACAGATTTGCGTAGCCAAAGGTAAACTGTTTTTACAAGCTTCTCTTTAACGTTACTGGCATGCGCCCTTGAAGAACAACCAACACTCTGTTCCCATGTATACACAGTTTACGCATCAAATCTTCTTTGAACTTCAAATATAGAATTGATGCAAACCTTCTCTCCCGCCGTCTTTCACATTCAACAAAAATCTAGTCCACCTTTTATTGTCAACATAACACCCAGTGAAGAAAAGGTGGGAAAAGGTGATGACTCGGTTGGTTTGGTTCCTGCATGGTTCCAGCTAATTCATAAGCGGAAGAACATGAACGAAAACAGGAAAGACAGCATTACCTGTTAGTTGATTAGATGTGTCTTGAACTTCTGATTTTCCACCTGTTTGACTTTCTGCGTAAGTAGTCGTCATGTCTGAAGTAAACTTGCGAAATGTTGATATTAGTTCTCTCCCTTTGCCTTTCGAAAAGTAACATGTCCGCTAGAACATATGCAACTGAATGACGTAACGATAAAATGCTTAAAACTTGATTCTGCAGTGTCTTTAGGCAGTGCTATAAATATATAAAACATTTATTTTTCAGTCTCGTTATTTAAATATCCTAATTTAGCATAAGAATATTCAGTTTTTAATTTTAAGTACTCTACGGAAATAGGAGTATTTTTGACTCAGTATGGCGTAAAATTTGAAGTAGGTGTATTTGCGTAATTGATCTGCTTTTTCACTTACGATACGCATCTATCTACATAAGTTTATTGGCAGTTTTAAAATTACGAAAGAGTTACAATCATTGGTTTTAATACTGATCTGAACGTCTTTCAACGACAGTTGCGTCTTCTGATTAATTTTGACTTTTTACAACGCACCGTAAGCGAATATGTAATCAATAAAATTTTATCATGAACACGACTCTTGTTACATTCTTTTACAGATACTGACAGAGCCGGACAGAGCTGCTGCTCTTGTTTTTGTTTTATTATTGGGCCAAACACTCAACCTTAAATATGAGGCGATTTAGAGACAGACTTTTTCGACGTGATATACAGATGACCAAAAGTGAAATATGAAACGTAACAGTATGGTATAGGGAAAACACATTTCACTCGTTCATTTCGTCATTTTTTACATTCGTACTTACTTATTATGCATTGCGAAACATTGATAAGGATTGGATTTCGCTTTTTTCACGAAAATAGCTTCAATTTTCCACATATCGAGTAATTATTGTTCGTTCTCACACACAATCTTGACTAGCGTTGTCGATGATCAGTCGGTTTGCAGTGTTGCAACCTTCTTCACCAAAAAATACCTGGTAACACTTTACTATACCAGAGACGGATTTCTTCAAATTTACAGGAGAAAGTACCTACGCAAATCATTTTCTGTAGCATTGTTGATATTCGGGAATGTAGTTTTGATCCATTTTAATGTGAATGCATGTGGTTTTCTACGAAAATCTATTTCCGACGCGCTATTGCTGCTGCCGCCATTTGCTTTCTGCACGTCATCGAGAAAAACTGATGTTGTCCGTAAATGCTAAATTGAACGAAAGTAGTGCTAATGGAACCTAACCTAACAGTCCTAACCTAACCTAGTAGGCATACCTCATCCCTGTGATGGTTCGTGGGACTATAGTGAATTTTTGGGCTAACCTCAATGGTTTTTGGGGCTACCCGTGGATGGTTTGTGGGGCTAACATCAATGGTCTTTGGGGCTAACGTCAATGGTTTTTGGGGCTAACGTCAATGGTCTAATAATTACTCTTTATGTCAAAAATTCAACTTTTATTGGTTAAAAAATTTCGTGAAATGTTTTTAATTTTTTTAAAAAATTAGGTATTTTTCGTTAGAAATTCATTATTTCACCTAAAGAAATGTTCCGCAATACAGAATAGTACGTTAGCAATGTAAAAAATTGCGAAATAAATCATTGATAGGTGTCTCTGGTATAGTAAAGTAGTACCAAATACCTACTTTCGTGTTACTCATTTTGTATTCAAAAACCCCACGAACCATATACGTGTAGCCCCCCCCCCCCCACACCATTCACGGATAGCCCCACAAACCAATCATGGTAACACTTTACTATCAACTACTTGGTTGAACACACTTTACTTGCACCCAGCCTGACACTGGGATGCTGCTGCACAGACACTTAGCATCGGAAAGTTCAGGATACTAGACTGGGCTAATATCAAATAATTTATGTACAGAACATCCTCTAGTAGAGGGTCAGCAGGAAATAATATATTGGGATTTCATAAGAATCAAAACTCATTTGCCAATATATATACCTTCTGTACTTTCCCCTCCAACACATAGTACAATGTAAGTACAAAGTGGAGGTTATATGTGTCAATTAAAGATGACATGAAAAATTTTAAAAATGTAATTCATTGTAATTTATTTTAAATGTGCATATGGGTCATTCCATATCAAATCGACCAATTTCAGAAAAGTTTCCAGGGCATGTTTCTTCTATTTGGATGAAATTTGGCATGAAGGGTCAATCAAGTCTGGAAGGCTTGTATTCCAAATATTAGGTTCCTCCGAGAAATAGTTCTACAGTTATAGCCTGTGGAAGAAGGTGGTGCGCAACAGAAAATGTGACCCAAATCTGGGAAATGAGTCTCAGAGCTAATTTCACGACTCAATAACTTTGGAACTATTGATCACAAACGAGTGATATTTACACACCAAACAAACCTCTCACCAAGGAACATGTGTATTGCATCAAAATACCCTCAGCCTGTTTACGTTAGCAAATAAAATACCCCAAAATAAGCCTTGAAAATCCTTACACGTCAAAAAATGCATATTTTGTGTGCCTGCTGTTACAACTGTAATCCAACCAGGAAGGTGGCATTAATTTTTCTAGTAACCCTGATGTGAGCTCAGTATGCACACATTATGTTGTCTCCATATATATCACCCAATCTATATTATATGTGGTTGAACCCCAAGAAATTGAAAAATCACCGGAAAATGGTGGATTTTGGAAATGGTGTATCACAAAAGGGACAAGAGATATCCAAGCCAAGTTGCATACACTACATAACTAGACCTTTCTCTAATGTGTGTCAAAATTTCAACTTGTTATTGTAAGGCACTAGTGCACAGTAAAGGTAGATCCTTAAACGGCCAGCACGTTTTCAATGGGAAGTGTAAAATTGTAATAGGTTTTAAATGAATATTTATCTCTTTCGAAACTACGAATACTGGAGTTACAAATTATAGCTTGTTTCTTTCAGTACAGTCTCAGCTACATGCCTATTGTTGAAATAATCCTATTTGCACTAACCAAATAGAAGAAGAAGATGATGAAAGTTAATAATCTTGTTTTTTCATTACAAAATTCAATTTTGTCGGGCCCTCTCGGAGGCAATGCCGGAACGTGATGGTTCATAACTGAACCTTCATATTGCCTGATATGTGTTTCATTCTAGTAGCAAGAATTGCGGACTTGCTTTTGATACTTTCGGAGAAAAAATATCATTTTTAATGAAAAACAGTAAATTTTTTCGGTAGACGTTGCACCCACTCCCCCCCCCCAAATATATTCAGAATCATATTGAACTTTACTAAATACTAATAGGATGCTTAAAGCTCTTCGTGTACCACTTAAGACATGTACCTCTTAACATTGCCTGAGTCGCAGTATGCTCCAAAATTAAAAAAAAACAAATGTGACATATTTCACGTCTTGGCATTTATGGTTTAAAAACATGTGTTAAACAGATGACCAATTTTTTGTAACATCCCCAAAATTGTGCCTTTACCTCGCAAAAAATCACTAGAAAGTAAGTAGACTATTATTTACAGTTCTTTAGACATACATTAATTGGGTGAATTGAAAATCATAGGACAGCCTTTCATTTCAGAAAAGTAATGGATAATTAAATATTCGAGTACCACAGATAAAGAGGGGTGACTTATTGAAATCTGCTATCTTATGTATCTTGGCTTTGATTTTTTTTTCAATTGGAAAGGATTACATATCATATGAGACTCACATGTGATATATCAAATGGGGCCTTTTTTTCACCACAGAAGTTTATTTCTGAAATTACATTTGTTTTGCCATATGTGGTGTAGTACAAAAGTTATTAGCTCAAAAAATTTGAAACAATACATCCAAGTAACCACATGATGATACCCATTATGCTTGTTGAAGGCACTTTGCCTAGTTGTTATGCACCCTAAATGCGCAGCACTAGATGGAAGTGCTGCCCATTATGCTTGTTGAAGGCACTTTGCCTAGTTGTTATGCACCCTAAATGCGCAGCACTAGATGGAAGTGCTGCAGGAGACAGTCTTAAATTCTTAGTGAAGATGGCAGTTTCCCCTGTTATTTCCAACATAGTGAAGTTCCATCATAGTATGGAGCAAATGTTCTTCAATGTGTCTATATGAATTACCTGGTCATTGGATTGGTTGCAATTGTCCAGAGGAATGGACATCCAGATCACCCGTCCTAACCCCCTGGTTTCTAACTGTGGAACATCTGAAATCTGAAAATCCGCGACAAAGATCACTTGCAGGAATGCACCCTGGAGACCTGAAACATAATATTTCCAGAAATTCTTGTGGGAGTGCATAACGAGTGCATTATGCTCTGTGCTCAGCCATGCAAAGAGTAGCATACTGCAGTGGTATTCAACCTGGGGGTACGCAAAGACTTTTTAGGGGGACACACAATTTAAAATAATTTTAAATAATGAAAACTGTTTCTGACAGAGATAACTTGAAAATGTAATAAAGGGAAACAAATAAAATAAACATTTCTTTGTCAACATTTTCCTCGAAGTAAATATTAAAAGGGATCGATTGAGGATTTCATGTTACTCCCTCCACAGACCATCGACTAAAGGATCCTAACTCTGATTTATTATTAGTCTCAGAACTTGCATTATCCTCTATTTCCAAGAATCGCTTTTGTTTACTTTTTGCAACAATGAAATCTTGCAGCTGCGCTCATTGCTAATCATGCTCCGAATGGTATTTGAATTGTTTGTTTCAAAGGATGACAATAATGGGAGTGTTCGTGAATGTATACTTTACGGACTGGAGAAAGAAAGAAGGAGAGAGAGGGAGGGGAGAGAAAGGGGAGTTCAGTGTTATTTCGTGACTGTTGTGTGAAGGTGCGGTTTCTTCTCGTCTCTCCCTCTTTATAGTTACATTCAGTTTCTCGTTATTAGTGTGGTGATTTTAGCTTCTGTTGTATCATGGATAAATTAATTACGTAAAATCAGTGAGACAAGTGAAAGTGGCGCTAGTATTGAACCACCGACAGTGAAAAGTGCTGCAGAATCGGTTCCTCTTCCACCAGATATCAGTGAAAATAGTGAAATAATTTCGGAGGGGAAAAAAAACCCTTGCCTGATTTGTACATCATAATGACAACCTTCCCTTTTGAAAATAACTAATATGAACCGAAGTTGGCAGATTTCAGTACGGTGGCTATGTTGGAGGTCCTGTCACATCTTTTTATCTGTGGTACTTGGATATTTAATTATTCAATCCTTTTCTGAAATGAAAAGGTATCCTATGATTTTCAATTCACCCTGTTAATGTATGTCTAAAGAACTGCAAATAATAGTCTACTTAATTTCTAGTGATTTTTTTGCGAGGTAAAAGCCCAATTTTGGGGGTGATACAAAAAAATTGGTCATCTGTTCCAATACATGTATTTAAACCATAAATGCCAAGACGTGAAATATGTCACATTTGGTTTTTTTTAATTTTGGAGCATACTGCGACTCAGGCAATGTTAAGAGGTACATGTCTTAAGTGGTACACGAAGAGCTTTAAGCATCCTATTAGTATTTAGTAAAGTTCAATATGATTCTGAATATTTTGAGGGGGGGGGCTGGTGGGTTCAACTTCCCCCGAAAAAAAATTCTGCTTTTTCATTAATAATTATATTTTTTCTCTGAAAGTATCAAAATCAAGTCCGCAAGTCTTGCCACGAGAATGAAACACATATCCGGCAATATGCAGGTTCAGTTTTAAACCTTCACCTTCTGGCGTTGCCTACGTGTGGGCCTGATGAAATTTAAATTTTGTAAAAATATAGTTTTATTTAACTTTCATCTTCTTCTTCTACTTGATAAATGAAAATTAAGTTTATTCGTCCATGGGCATATTGTCTAGTGTTTACGGAATAAAACAAGGTATAAGTTTCAACTCTAGGATTCATAGTTCTGAGATAACAATTTTTGGAATTTTGAATTTCCCGTTATAAAGCATGGTTTTTATATTAGAAAATATTTTTCTACGAAAGTATCATCAGTAAGTGCACAATTCTTGTTATGAGAAATACATATCAGGCAATACATGTGTTGAACAGGAACTGTGTTGAACCCTCACGTCCTGGGGTTGCCTACATGGGGGCCTGACGAAATTGAAATTTTGGAATAAAGAAATAAGATTATTAACTTTCGTCGTCTTCTTCTTCTACAGGGTGAGTCATAAGTCTCCATACAAATGGTGACAATGGTGGCTAATGTTTATTTTCCCTTTTCAGGCAGGTGAACCAAGGAAAAGGAGATGCCACTAAGGAAAGAAGAACGGATTGACATCATTCTGTTGGCTGGAAGTGGTACCATCCGTCATGTAGCACGTACATTCAATGCAACCCATAGAACACAGATAACCCATAACACTGTGGCCAAACTTATCAAAAAATTCAAAAGGAAAGGTTCCGTCGCTGACGAAAGCAGGCCTGGAAGACCAAAGACAGCAACAGATGAAAGGAGGGTAACACAGATACCACGGTGTCATGGGTTATCTGGGTTCTGTGCGTTTCATTGAATGTACGTGCTACATGACGGGTGGTACCACTCCCAACCAACAGAATGATGCCAATCCGTTCTTCCTTTGTTAGTGGCATCTCTTTTTCAGTGGTTCACCTGCCTGAAAAGGAAAAATAAACATTATTCACCGTTTTCACCATTTGTATGGAGACTTATGACTCACCCTGTATTTGGTTAGTGCAAATAGGATTATTTCAACAATAGGCATGTAGCTCAGACTGTACTGAAAGAAACAAGCTATAATTTGTAACTCCAGCATTCGTAGTTATGGAGATATAAATATTCATTTAAAACCTTTTACAATTGTACACTTCCCACTGAAAACGCGCTGGCTATTTAAGGGTCTGCCTTTACTGTGTACTAGTGCCTTGCAATAACAAGTAGAAATTTTGACACACATTAGAGAAAGGTCTAGTAATGTAGTGTATGCAACTTGACTTGGATATCTGTTGTCCCTTTTGTGCTACACCATTTCCAAAATCCACCATTTGCCGGTGATTTTTCAATTTCTTGGGGTTCAACCACATATAATATGGATTGGGTGATATACACTGCTGGACAAAAAAAACCCGGACATTTGCATTTTTTGTGATAACGCGTAAATTCTGATTCGAAGGCTAACTAAATGTTGCAGAAATTATTGGAAATAAGAAAACCTGAATATATTCAACAGAAAGCAAATTAAAATTTATTGTTAATAAGTTAAATTAGAACATAAACAAAAGTTAGAGAAAACTACCAAAGAAAACTAGAAAACTAAATCTTAGCAATATTTTTTTTAAATATTGTTAACTGGTACTGGTGGGGTATACAGGGTGATTCTAAAGGTATAGTACAAACGAAAACCACAGATACCTCCCATGAAATAGAGACGAAAGTTCCCCTTCCACTTTGCCGAGAGATGCCTCCGTGAGGAGCTAGACAACGCCAAAAACGTGTGAAAATGAACTTCACACCTCTGTACAGCCAGTACCAGTGAAGATAGAAAGGCGGAACAAACGAAGTCAAAAGGAACACCAAAGTCGCCCATCCGAAAAACACTAGGCGGCAGCTGCGCAACGCATGCGCATGGGGTTCCACAAAGGAAATAGGAGTGTCCCGCAAGACAAGTGAAGGGAAAGGGTAGCGATCGACAACGGTACGGAGAAAAGAAGCTATGAAACATGAAGTAACAATTGCACAGCGGGAAACAAACACCATGACTGAAGCAGTGCAGTCGAGAAAAGTAGTGCGGGGTTGCAGAACCACGGGAGGATGACGTAGGATGTAAAAACACACCGAGAATGCAAGCAAAGTGGTCCGTGACACTCGACAGGCAACAGACGCGTACATGGTTCGGGGCAGAAATGGCGGTGCAGCGCAAGGGGAGTCCCCAAAACACAGTGGGGAGACACCGCAGCAAGAACAAAGCACAGTGCAACAAAAGAGAAAGAGGACCGGACGGGGAATGGTACCTGCCAAGGAGACAACAAATGCGGGACGAGGGATTCCCCGTAGCAGCACCGAGGGGATGTCACACAAAGGTCGTGCGCCAGCAGGACAAACACAGCAACTACGGGCACAGGAGGTTATTGCCAATGAAAGGTGCACGTACAGATAGGACCATGTACCCCATACTGACGTTGTAACAAACGTCGTGATGGGGCCCAATCAGCCTCTTAGAAGTGAAGCCGGAGGCACATCGCTGGGTGGGAGCGGGCGAAAGGCTGCTGGAGTGTCGTACGGACCCCACCACTCCGTACGGTGGACGACACTAATGGACGAGGTCGGAATGTTTCCATCCCGATCACCAGGTCCACCGTTCCCAGACCTGACGCGGCTGCTTGCTTCCGAGCGCAACCCCAGCCGAACAACTCTAGTCCCTCCTCGGCCGCAGCCTTCCGCTCCGAAACCAAGCGTGGCCTCACACCACTGCAGCCGTACACTGCCGCGTAGGTGTGAGACCGGGCCGAGCAAGGCTGGACAGATAAACTGCGTGTGGCAATCGTGTAATGAAGCTACGTGGGGGGTATGCACGTCTGTTCAACTGCTGGGTTACCCCACATTGGCGTACACAAACACCAGATGATCGTACGTAGTGCTCGCTGTCGGCTCGAGCAAGATGGACGAAGTACGTGTTGTGGGTGAATGGGGCAAGAATGAAGAACGCTACATGTGTTCCACGATGACAAGGCCCCAGAGTACATGGCCCCACCTGACGGCAGTGGTCAGGTAGTGAAGAGCACAGGCAGGTGGCTCAGGAACGTCAGCTGATTGTACCACAGCGCCGTGCGGACGTGTGGGCTGATTGGAAGTGCAGCGTCAGGGAGCGTGTCAGTGAAAGAGCCGGTGCGGTGGTGGTGTGCTTGACGTACGACAATTGAGTATGTTGTTTCGAAGCCGTTGTGACCAGTGTGTGTGTGTGTGCCACCTGTGCACTGCAGTACAGTATTCCATAATTGGCACTATCCTCACCGTACCATGGAACGCTACACATTTGTAGTAGAACTGAGGGACATGCATTTTGTCTACGGCCTTGCAGATGGCAATGGCCGAGCAGCTGCACGCCTTTATCGCGGACGGTATCCGGAGAGGCGACAACCCGACAGCAGGTTGTTTTCGAACGTGCACCGTACCCTTGGTGAATCGGGTGTGTTACGTGCAGGCCATCATGTCGGTCACCCAAGACATGTGCGCACCGCGGCGGTCGAGGAGGACGTACTTGCTCGCGTGGACGACACACCGTCCACTAGCACCCGTAGCATTGCACGTGCAGTGGGAGTATCACAGTCGACAGTGTAGCGTGTCCTTCATGATGATCTGCTGTATCCCTATCATCCACAGCGAGTCCACGCGTTGCAGGCTGGGGATTACCCACGACATGTGGAATTCTGTCAACGACTGTTGCAGTTTTGTACCGACGATCCCTGTTTTTTGCGCCATGTGCTTTTCACGGACGAGGCAACATTCACCCGTGAGGGCATCTTCAATTGCCGAAACAGCCATGTGTGGGATTATGAAAATCCACATGCAGCAGTCGAGGTGCACCATCAGACCCAGTTTGCAGTGAATATCTGGGTAGGTATCATCGATGAACAGATTATCGGTCCATACCTGCTGCCACCACGTTTAAATGGCCGCCTCTATCGCACCTTTCTTGCATCAGTCCTTCCAGAGCTGCTAGAAGATGTACTCCTCAACGTGCGACATCGTATGTGGTTTCAATTGGATGGAGCGCCTGCACATTTTGATGGCACAGTGCGAACCCTTTTTCACCGTACCTACCCACAGCGCTGGATCGGCAGAGAGGGCCCCGTCCCCTGGCCCGCCCGTTCGCCTGACCTCACACCAATGGATTTCTTCTTGTGGGGCCATGAGAAAACACTTGTCTACGAGACCCCGGTGCCTGACAAGGAAACATTGGTAGCGCGGATACTTGCAGCATCGGCCGAGGTGTGTACCATGCCAGGGATTTTTGATAGGGTTCGCCAGAAATTCCTGCGACGCTACAATGCCTGCATTGAATGTGGTGGTCGTCAATTTGAGCAACTTTTGTAACAACGTCAGTCCGGGGTACGACTACGTACTATTCCTATCTGTAAGTGCACCATTGCGTGGCAATAAACCTCCTGTGCCCGTAGTTGCTGTGTTTGTCCTGCTGGCGCACGACCTCTGTGTGACATCCCCTCGGTGCTGCTACGGGGAATCCCTCGTCCCGCATTTGTTGTCTCCTTGACAGGTACCATTCCCCGTCCGGTCCTCTTTCTATTTTGTTGAACCGTGCTTTGTTCTTGCTGCGGTGTCTCCCCACTGTGTTTGGGGACTCCCCACGTGCTGCATGTGTTTCCCGCTGTGCAATTGTTACTTCATGCTTCATTGCTTCTTTTGTCCCTACCGTTGTCGATCGCTACCCTTTCCCTTCATTTGTCTTGCGGACACTTCTATTTCCTTTGTGGAACCCCATGCGCATGCGTTGCGCAGCTGCCGCCTAGTGTTTTTTGGATGGGCGACTTTGGTGTTCCTTTTGACTTCGTTTGTTCCGCCTTTCTATCTTCACTGGTACTGTCTGTACAGAGGTGTGAAGTTCATTTTCACACGTTTTCGGCATTGTCTAGCTCCTCACGGAGGCATCTCTCGGCAAAGTGGAAGGGGAACTTTCGTCTCTATTTCATGGGAGGTATCTGTGGTTTTCGTTTGTACTATACCTTTAGAATCACCCTGTATAACCTGTCTAGTAGCGGGTGTTACCTCCCCTGCCATCAATTACAGCTTGTAACCCCCGTGGCATACTTCGAATAAGGTTGGCAATCACTTCTTGGTCCAATTGCTCCCATTCTTCTTGAATAGCACGTCTTAGCTCTTCAATTGTTTCTGGAACTATTGCGCGGTTTCTGATATGTCGTTTCAGTCGATCCCAGACATGCTCTATCGGATTTAGGTCCGGACTTTGTGGTGGTCAATCTAATTGTGTAATCCCAACTTCGTCCAGGTACTCCGTGACAATATTCGAAATGTGAGGACGCGCATTGTCATGCATAAAAACAATATCATGGTACTACATAATCTGCCAAACATTCTGTAATATACTTGTGAACTGTCATTGCCCCATTCTCTACAAGAACCAACTCTGTACGTCCTTGTAAAGAAATACCTCCCCAGACCATGACACCACCACTTCCGAAGGGTGTTATTTCAACGACACAACATAGTGCATAATGCTCATTAGGTCTTCTATACACATGTTCACGTACGTCTGATGAACATAGGTTGAATTTTGACTCATCGGAGAATAAAACCTTTTCCCACTGCTCCACATTCTAATGTAAGTGTTGTGTAGCAAATTCCAGTCTTCGCTTCCGGTGACGTGCTGACAACCTGGGACCTGTAGCCGACCTCCGAGATGATAAACCACACTTTCATTCAGTCTTCTACGAACTGTTCGTAAAGAAACCACAGCTCTATGAACATTTCTCAAATGCCGTGCCATAATATTTGAGGTCGTACGACGGTCTCTTAAGACTATGATACGCATGAAACGATCTTCCCGTGCTGTTGTGCATCGTTTCTGACCAGATCCCGGTCTTCTACTATAGGAACCAGTTGCGTCATACCATCTAAGAGCTTCATGGATAGTACTTCGTGCTATATTTACCACCCTAACTCTTAGTAAAAGCACTAGCTCTTCGTGATGATGGTCGTAGTGTGCGCTATATTGCTCTTCACGTCTTCATGTCTCATTTTCAAGCTAGCAAACCTACAATACACTTGCAAGAAAAACACCAGCAATGACAATGTCAATAATATCTGTTACTATGAACCAAAATTCAAGCCTCTCTAGACATTAAACAAAACATCAACAGGAATTGAAAATCAATAAATTAAAACAAAATTGCATGAAATTAATTTTGAGCCTACTAGGTGTTCCAAATAAGTAAATACGAGTAAATAAATAAATAGATAAATAATAAACAGAAAAACTATGGAAAATGTTCAATATTGAATATTCAATTGTTCAATACTTAACTGAGAGCATAATTCATAAGTAATTGCAATTCAGATGTCAAAAGATGTTCAGTTTTTTTTTGTCCAGCAGTATATATATGGAGACGTCATAGTGTGTGCATACTGAGCTCACATCAGGGTTACTAGAAAAATTAATGCCACCTTCCTGGTTGGATTACAGTTGTAACAGCAAGCGCACAAAGTATGCATTTTTTGACGTGTAAGGCTTTTCAAGGCTTATTTTGGGGTATTTTATTTGCTAACTTAAACAGGCTGAGGGTATTTTGATGCAATACACGTACGTGTTCCTTGGTGAGAGGTTTGTTTGGTGTGTAAATATCACTCGGTTGTGATCAATAGTTCCAAAGTTATTGAGTCATGAAGTTAGCTCTGAGACTCATTTCCCAGATTTGGGGTCACATTTTCTGTTGCGCACCACCTTCTTCCACAGGCTATAACTCTAGAACTATTTCTCGGAGGAACCTAATGTTTGGAATACAAGCCTTCCAGACATGATTGAACCTTCGTGCCAAATTTCATCCAAATCAAAGAACCATGACCTGGAGACTCTAGTCGATCTGACGTGGAATGACCCATACTCGTATTATAATTTAATTCATGAAGTAAGAAGATAGAATTATAGAATATATAATAAGTGTATTTTGATATGTAAAAAAGCTAGGACTGTTATTTAATTCATGAAGTAAGAAGATAGAATATACAGGGTGACTGGTAATTAGATGTATTCCCTGAAAGGGGTTAAAGTAGAGACAATTTGCAATAAATTTGACCATATGATACCCCGTCCGAAAATTAGTAGTTTTCGAGATAATCAAATTTCTATTGTTTTTTTTTTAAAAAAAGACAATTTTCCACATAAAAAGATGAATTGAGAAAAAACTGCTCATTGTATTGAACTTATTTCAGCATTTTCTAATAGCTAACAAATAAGTGGTTCATTGAAAGAAAAGTTTTTCCCAAATAACAATCACATGTAAGTAACGGGTGGGTCTAAACTTACAAGTGATGATAAAAAGATGCACTCTTAGTTTACTTGGCAACGTATTAATAACAAAAATGGTATGACACGAAGCGTACAAATTACTTAAATTACTTCCTTGTGTCATCTGCTATCCAACAAGGTACAAATGTTGCTAACATTCACATTTGTGTAAAAGAAATAATACTTCATTCATCTTCATGTGAATGGAATCAATGAACAATACAATTAAAGAACATTACACGTCTTGCTCAAAGTGGGCACCTCCGTTACGAATGCAGGTATGCAGGTTTTTATGGACATTTGGTCTCTTAACATGTGATGTGGTGGTGTCCTTGATGTGTTGACCAGCTGTTAAGATCCTCTCCCTGAGCTCTTCTTGCGAGTTCACCGGTGTCTTGTCATGTGGCTCCAAATGTAAAAGTCGCAAGGCCTCAAATCGGGGGATCGGACCACCTCGGCCAATCCATTTCTTTGGGTAATTTTCATCCAGCCACTGTCACATGCCCAGGCAGAAGTATAGATGGCCGTCATACACAATCATTTGATCGAGCCATTTTTCCTGTCACAAATCTTAAACTTAGACTTATGAACCTTTTTTGAGGAGCGGGATGGCAATGTTCTTGGAGGATGTGCCTCTAGCTACAAGACGTGACATGATTTATCAGCATGATGACTGCCCAGCTCGATCCCCCGATCGATTTGACGCCTTGCGACTTTTACATTTGGAGCCACATGACAAGACACCGGTAAACTCGCAAGAAGAGCTCAGGGAGAGGATCTTAACAGCTGGTCAACACATCAAGGACACCATCACATCACAAGTTAAGAGACCAAATGTCCATAAAAACCTGCGTGCCTGCATTCGTAACGGAGGTGCCCACTTTGAGCAAGACGTGTAATGTTCTTTAATTGTATTGTTCATTGATTCCATTCACATGAAGATGAATGAAGTATTATTTCTTTTACACAAATGTGAATGTTAGCAACATTTGTAACTTGTTGGATAGCAGATGACACAAGGAAGTAATTTAAGTAATTTGTACGCTTCGTGTCATACCATTTTTGTTGTTAATTCGTTGCCAAGTAAACTAAGAGTGCATTTTCTTATCATCACTTGTAAGTTTAGACCCACCCGTTACTTACATGTGATTGTTGTTTGGGAAAAACCTTTCTTTCAACGAACCACTTTTGTTAGCTATCAGAAAATGCTGAAATAAGTTCAATACAATGAGCAGTTTTTTCTCAGTTCATCTTTTTATGTGGAAAATTGTCTTTTTTTTAAAAAAAATTGTCTCTACTTTAACCCCTTTCAGGGAATACATCTAATTACCAGTCACCCTGTATAATAAGTGTAATTTGATATGTAAAATAGCTAGGGCTGAGCCGATGCCGATATATCGGTATACCAGTGGTATTGGTTGGAATTCATCTACCGATACAGCCGATACTTTTACAGAATTTTGATCTTTCACAGGGTCCCCAAAAATGCTGCGCGACAATTTTGTGGAGTCTCATTATGCAAAATTCAAACTTTTCTTTTATTTTGCAAGAAAAACTGTATTTTGTGATTATATAGCATCTTTTTTAGAAGTCTGATGGAATTCATGAATAATCTAAAGTAAATTCCTTGGTAAATTGATGTATATAATTGGAGAAGAATATTTACACACCAATATTGATCAATATTATGAACAAATTTTAATTATTGCATTTTTCAAGTATCAGTTGAAAGTGGTATCGTCTCAGCCCTAAAAAAAAAAAAAGCTCATCTATAGCTATAAACCTTCAATATCAGAAAATTTGGGCCACCACTACTAAATTAATAACAATAATTATGAAGAAATGTTAAAAGAAGGTAACTTTTGTAGTAGCACAAGTTTCGTTGCCTGCATTTATTTCTTTGGAGAATCCCAAGACTTATACTCTGTCCCTGCTATGTTTGGAGCAAGTGAACGAAAACAAGTCTCCGCACAAGTAGTGATGTGAAATTGCTCTACCAATGATCACATGAGAGAGAACAGGTTTGGGTGAAGGGGAGGAAAGTGACTCACTTAACAGCCTTGGAGCAGCATGTACTGCTTCGCTCTGCCCACTAGATCCTCCTCCCCCCCCTTCTCTGCTGCTAAGTGCGGTCTTGTTCCACAGATTAAGGGGATAGAGTATACTTATTATTGGCAGGGGTAGACAAAACTGAAAGTAATTCAGGCACCAGCCCCTTTTTCCCAGGAGCCAGCATTTTTTTTCAATACAGACTAAGAAAGCCATGATAACTCGGATAAAGCTACACATTAAAACATTTAATTTATTCTTGCACCGGGGTGGCCTTCCTACAGAAGCCTAAACTGGTAACAGCATGAATAAATATGCAGTACATTCTAATATATGAACAACTCTACCGTATTACTGCAGATTTTCATATTCGGCTAATAGTGAACCAATTTTTTATGGCACATTTATTATTCTGATTTAATTATACATGTGATACAGAAAACATAAACATAAAAAAACACGTACTCGTTATTAAAAAAATGGAAATTTTCAGAAGCGAACTCGAAATATTAAAAAAGGAAAATAATAATAATAAGAAACTTAGAACTGAATTTGAAAATTCAGCTGCCAGGTGAATATTTTCAGGTGCCATGGTGACTATTTTTCTACACCTGATTATGTATGGTATTGAAACATTTAGTTTCAACATTAATTCATTGTCTTCTTTTCCTTTGCTTAAATTATGTAGTTGTTGGGATGCTGAGGAGAACGGAGCATAGTGTTGATACACCATCTCCGTCTATGATGAGTATTTAAACTGTGTACATTCTATGTAACTATTCATGGAATTATGTTAAGTGCCAGAAACTCCTGATTTAGTTTTGCTTGTTCTCCTTACAGGCTTGAAGAAATGAAACTAAATGTTTGGTTTGGATAAAGGAAGCATTCTCATACAACACTAGCATTAATCTCAGCTATTGCAAATATGAAAAAGCTTGTGCTGCAAGTGCTGAAGTACCTTCCAATTGTGACAGTGCTTTTCACAATATCAATTTTTTGGGTGACAGTAAATATTTTGCCTCAAACAGGTGGAAATTATTTTTTTCTGTACTTCTTTGCATTTCAAATAGTTAGCAACTGGATAGCTGTATTCATAACTAAAGTAAGGCTTATCATTATACCCGAGAGAAATGATGACAGTTACATTATCAGCGTAGAGGCTGTTAACATTCCTAACAAAATACTGAGCAGTAATGGGATAAACAATAACGATAATTCATCCCAAGCTGAGAAACTAGACTTACTTTCTGAAACCAAGAATGCATTGCCTTATGCCAGAACCTGTAATAATGGGAACTCAGTTTGGTACTGTCCAAGGTGTCATGTACATACCTCACACTACTGTCATCACTGTCCCCTATGCAATAGATGCATTTATCAGCGTGATCATCATTGTGTTTTTCTTGGAACGTGCATTGGCCATTACAATGTGAAGCATTTTATAGTATTTTGTCTCTATGCATCTTTGGGATCATTTTATACTGTTTCAAACTTGTACGTGTATCTGTACCAACACTTCAGATCAGCTCCAAATTATGGTTTGATGTATTTTCTACCAATGACATGTGGCAAGTGGCTGATAGGGCAAGAAGATTTTTATTATGTTTACCTTGTACTTATTTTTGATTTTGCCTGCAGTACTAGCATATGTACCTTTTTCTTTTGTATGTATTATATTTACTTAGTTCTGTCTGGACACATGAGGAAATTATATAATGAGAGTGCAAATGATGTTTATGAAAGGCATAATTTATGGTCAAACTTTATGTTTACATTTGACAAATGGGGACTTATGAACTTCCTGTTACCATGTCCCCAAGCTCTGAGAGCTGTTTTTGCTTTTGATTCCAAAATCAATTAAATCTTATTTAGAGGCATGCTTGTTACAGTTGTTTTAATGAGGTCTGTTATGTAATGCTAATCAGTCTGTAATGAGTCTACTGCAATTATGCACTGTATTGACAGTATATTATTGTTGTAATGCTCATGTTATTGTAAAAACTTGTAACATTTCCATTGCAGTCTTTCACAACAGCCTATATGTCACTGTATTTTATTACGTATATTTCGCGTGTACATATTCTGTAATTCATTGTATATTGCAAGGTTTAAGATACTGTAAAGACAAATTGACATGTTCGATATCACTGCATGTAAATGCAAACGTGATTCATGGACGAAATCAATCAATCAAAAAATACTGCTGCAAGGATTTTATTGAACAGAAAGTATGTATATATATTCTAGTCATTAATGTTTATTTGATGGTTCCTGTAAAAATTAATGGAAAATGCTTGTGAATATTATTCACTAAGATGAAAGTTTGTGTCAGTGCAGTCATTGAAGCCAATGGAAACAAAACAATAATGAACACTGAAATATCTTGATTATGTTTGAGTTGATCTATACTCAAACAGGAAAGGCAATTTTTTTGACAGAACCAGTTTATATTAGGTAAGCTTATCTCGGTCTGAAATGTAAATGATTATTCTAATCAGTATATAGTTAAGTTCATAACTTAAATGCTTCGAACATAGCACCGAAACAGCATCTTGGCATTTTTGCCCAAGTTTGATTTAAAGAAAGGAAATATTTATGTCCTGGTTCTGATGGGTAAACATTTTTGTAAGATTTATAAGGACTTGGAAGTTGTTAAAACATTGAAAATGTGTGTGGAAGTAAGTTTGAAGTTTATGGAAAACATGTACTGCAATTTAAGGGTGCAGAAAGTACCATATTGTGAGAAACTCCTGTAAAGGAGGTTGTTCAAGCAATTGTGCTCATAACGTGCTGGTTGTGAGGTAATTTTTCTGCATATATATATATATATATATATATATATATATATATATATATATATATATATATATATATATATATATATATTTATATTTATATAAATAAATAAATAAATGGGAGGGAAATTTGAAAAGGTGCATCTAGTAACAGTGCAAATTTATTTTCCATTATGTATACATGGTCACATAAGCATTTAGGGGCATAATAGTAGTAAGTGCCCCAAAATCCTCACCCACCTAACCTACTTTCATAGAAATTTAGAACCTGGATTACATAGCTGTAATGATGGAAGATGCTCTGTAAATGACAGTGGTGTCCATATCAAAGTCAACAGTATGTGAATGGCTGCTCAATGAGAACACATATACAATATAATACAGAAAAATCATTATATATCAAAGGTGCAGAAAATGCATTTTTATAATATCAGAATTACATAATCAGAACTTTGGGCCAATAAATGTGTATATATTGCACAATTCTGAGAGTTGAAATTCCATAGGTTAATCAGGAAGAAATAAAAAAAAAAGATTGAATTAGTACTGAAATTTTGTTATGATACCGTAGTTCTCATTCAAACTTTAGACTCAGTGCATAGAATATATGTGTATTTTTGTGCATAAACATAACCTTTTTCATAATGTATAAATTGATGTTGTGTATTATTCGAGTTAAAGACTATCTAAGTCACTGGAACCTAACTGAAAACAATTTTAATGTATGTTTTTTGTTATTGATGTGCACTTTGTAAGGCTAAATACGTTTAGTCTTAACCCCTTGAGTGTGGAATTTTCTGAACGAGTCGCTACTGGAAATTGTAGGTTGTTTTTTTATAAGAATTGTGTTGAACAAAATTAACTGAAATATAATACCAGTATTTGTCGGCAGTCTTCTTTTATGCAGTATTTTTTATAGAATTGGCTTTCATATTCCATGACAAATGGAAATAATACAAAATACATGGCATGCCCGCATGTATGTACTTCATGTTTATGCAGAATAAATATTTCTGATGTGGAAGTCTTTGAAACAAAGCAACTTGTGCATCACACAAACTTTGTTTTTGAATCATATTTCAGTTTTCTTTTGTGCACATACGAGAGCAGACAACTTTCCTTACGTCTAACTTATATTCTCTTCTTTTTCATCTTCTGATTTGTCTGCTACTGTTTTTGTTTTTTAATGTAGTGTAACCACAGACAAAATATCCTGCACAGAACTGCGACTCCTATACATCATACTCCTACGTGGAGGAAAGGACAGAGGTGGAGCAGGGTTTCTGGCCCAAGTTGATCAGATGAATGGGAAGGTGTGCGAAGGATTTTGACTGAAAGTCACTCTATACAGCTAGCACAATCTCACCTAACATGAATAATATGTTCCCAATTGTCTGGCAGATTATATACACCATCTGCAGTCAAATTAGGTGTGTATATACGCGCCATCCACACTTAAAGGTTTTTTGGCTGCAGAGAATGTCGTTTGCATTTTACTCATGATATTAGGAATATAGAAGAACTAAAGAACAAAAGTTGTATTTCATCATATTAGAAACATAGTGGGAAAAAGTAACATCTAGCTTATAAATATGTATTCATATTTTAATTTGTTCTTGTCTTCGATATTTATGTAATACTAGGGAATTTACATAATTCATACATTTAAAGTTTATGAAATATATTCTTGTAGTGATGTGCCTAAATGTCATGAGAGTAATATAATTTAGTGTGGACATAGTTAAAAATTATGTAGATTAGAAGTATGCATAGTGTTCAGGGTTGTGAAGTTAATTAAGGTTGCATTATACATCTGTCCACCCTCAACTTTGAAGAAAGTTACCGCATTTTACCAGTAAGAAATATATATCAGACGTAACAAAAACCCACAAAGACACGACGCTGCTAGTTAATGCCATTATTTTTTTTTTGTCATTCTCATGAACAACAACAACATTTGCAGCCTACAATCAGGAATCGAACCCAGGATTGCTGTCACAAAAGTTGAGAGTGCTAAGCATTTGGCTAAGTGGGAGCTCTTTGCTCTCATTATGAAAAATAAATATTAATTTATTCTGATGCATATAAGTATTCTGTTACTTCTTATTTGATTGTTGGTGTTGTTTATTAATTTATGATATTCTTGATAGTGTGTATTGTTAGGCAGGTTTGTTCTTGTTTTGAAAAAAAAAATACAAGTACTTTTACATAAGACGTGAAGAAGTAAATTTTGAGTCTGTAAGAAATTCCATACATTATGAAGCGTGATTCAGGTTTCTCCTACTGTACAAATTATATTTTGCTGTTCTGTAAAGTTGCATAACATATTAATATAATAGGAAAATTCCATAGCATGAAAAAAAAATCCTGTAGGAAACAAATTTTTAAATAAAGTAGGGTGGATGGGTGTATACTGCTCCCATTAATTATAAACTTAATTCTAAAGCATCAATTTATTGTTAAATTTTTTACTACAGACTCTCCTTATATAAGTGTAACGTATTTTAACTTTTGCATTTTTTATATAAAGTTGGTAATGACTACTGTTAGGATATTGTACTTCTTGGTAATGTGTCATATAATAGCACATTTGCCTATTTGATAAATATTCACAATTTTTGTCTAGTAACTTGTTCTTCTGTTTTTGGAGAATACCGTACAAAAACACTCGGTGTGATACGATACCTGTTGGAAGTAAATTTAAATTTTGTTACCCGAGAGTATACTTTAGAATGGATGAAGATTCTTGTTTTGAACAATAATGTATTGCTGGAAGTAGACAGATATTGATAGATTTAATTAGATCCTTTCTTGTTTGGACCATGTAATAACAATATTAACATGAAGAAACATTTTTCTTTGAATATGTGCACTACGCACTCAAGAAAATCTGTACTGGCACAGTAATGCATGGATATTTGTCACCCATACCATTATTGCTGTTCAAAGAGAAACCGAACTTTTACAAAATTGCGAAAATGTTAATATTAACCAGCTATTTGGACCTGTTTCCTTCAAAGTATTCCCTCCACTGTGCACACACTACTTCCAGTGTTGCTTCCAGTCCTGGAATGACCTGTAGGTCCTGTAGTGAATTCTCCTTCATATCTCTATTGTCTGGAATCTGTGACCTTTGAGGGTTGATTTCAATATGGGGAAGTGGAATAAGTCTGGTGGGGAAGTAGGTCGGTTGTGGGACAACAAGTGTCCAGTGCTTTGCCAAAAACTCCCAGACAACAAGTGAGAAATGAGTATGTGCATTATCATGATAAACCATCAAGAATATGTTCTGCCACATTCTTATAATCATTGCATGACGTTAATGTAGAATGCTGCAACTTCATGTATGGTGAGACGAGTGTTTGTATGTATGTATGACTTTCTGCGCCATTTCCACGTGATTGATGTCAGTAGAGGTCGATGGACCCCAGGTTTTGTGTCCTCGATGGAGGGGGGGGGGAGGGTTTGAGCACAACACCATCCTTGCAGCTTTAGAAGTTTTTGCCTTAAAACGAATGCAGAGAAATGCGAGAACTTGCAGGGGTCATTTTTCCAAGGTGCAGTTTTTAAAATTGTAGGTAATATTTAGTGGAAATGTCCATTCCCAAGCAGTGGATTTTTGTGCAGAAGGCATCCATAAACATATTCTTTAGTCCAAAATTTCAATAAACTTTTTTTTTATTATTATTATTATTTTGATTTTATGATCGATTGACCCTTACTTTTGAAATGCCAGTATTATAATGGAATACGAGTATTCTTCAAATACAGAGGAACCTAATGTACATAGACTGTAATTCTTACATAAGTCAGTAGTAACTGTAGAAAATATATGATTGTAATTTGAGAAGTCTTAGTAGATGTGATCTTGATTAACAGTTAAGTATTAACACAGTACAATTTTAAGAGAGATTTGATTTAAAATTTTCCATAATATTTAGTACACATGGGAACTTTTTTTGTTGTTGTTGCCAAGGAGTAGATGTATCCAAAAAAATCAATATTGCTGTAAATGTTTTAAAATGAAGAGAACTTTGTATATTCACTCTAGATTTGACATTGCAGTAAGGTATCCTAACACAGAAGGAATTTAAGTGAAAAAATGGAGGTCCAACCAAACCCACAGCTCTACCAATTGAGACATCAGCCCTCTGCCCTGGTTTTGTGTGAATTTTTCCTCCATTTTATGTGTGTGTGGTAATTGTGCCTACCAGAGAATTGTGTCTGAATTATTGTGACAAGTATCTCTGGACATGAAGCTGGGATAATGGTTCCAATTGTTTTATGAATTTTTCGAATTCTCATAGCAGACATACTAATTATTGTAGAAATTTTGCATTCATTGTCACAAGAATTTTGAACCTTCCTTAAAGTAATGAGCATTGTTTGGATTTCGAAAAGAGTTATAGAAGCAACAGTAAGTATTGTAGACTAGTGACAATCAATGTAGAAGTAAATTGGAACCTTCCTAAAATAAATCAGTGCAATTTTCATGTCGAAAAGTCCAATTTATGGGCAAAAATAAGAGGTACCTTACTCAAAACTCACTGTTTTGCATGCATGACATATTGGGCAGACTTCTACCGCTATTCTCCTCTTCCTGATGTTCGCAGGAGGCTCAAAGGGGTTTCGTGTTTGAGATCAACAGTAGCGTGATCAGTAGCACAAAGCAATTAGGGATATTTTAATGCTAAGAAAACTAAAACTACTACAGTGCTGTCCTGTCATGGGTCTATGAGCATCCAACAATTCGCAGAGGTGGGTTACGGTTGTTGGACTACTATGTGGTCCCAGCTAGATCCGAGGGATCCGCTGACCAATGACAAGTGCAGTCCTCCATTCATATTGGGGCTTAGGCGTAGAGCTGACAACTCTGCACTGTAAAAAGACATGTCAAGAATCAGCATATGAGGCCATGGATGTTCCCAAAGTAAAATATTCCGGAGGTAAAATAATCTCCCATTCGGATCTCCAGGCAGGGACTACTTTGGGAAAACCCTGGATTAAGGATAAGATCTACATTAGGTATAAGGATATTAAATTAGGTACTTGGAATGTTCTGAGTCTTTACCGGCCTGGGGCATTTCAGTGTACAGTTAATGAGATAGTTAGGTATAAATTAGATGTAGTAGCCGTCCAGGAAGTTAGGTGGCCAGGAGAAGGTAATAGTAAAATTAAAAATTATACTTTTTTTCTATGGTGGTACTGAAAATCATAATTTTGGAACAGACTTCTTCATAAATAATATATTTGTCTCAGCCCTTAAAACAGTAGAATTTATTAATGATAGGATATCATATGTAGTTTTACAAGGTAGGTGGTGCAAAATTATTTTAATAAACATACATGCACCAACGGAAGATAAAGATGATAATACTAAAGATGATTTTTATGCAGAGTTAGGTCTTTGATAAATTTTCCCGGTATGATATTAAAATTCTGTTAGGTCACTGTAATGAACAGATTGGCAAATAAAAGGCATTTAAACCTACTATTGGTAAAGAAAGTCTTCATGAATTAAGTAATGATAATGGTATAAGACTAATTACTTTTGCAACCTCAAAGAATTTAATTGTGAAAAGTATCACTTTTAAACATAAATATATCCATAAATATACCTAGTCTTCTCCAGATGGTAAAACTCATAATCAGATAGATCATATTCTCATTGATAAAAAAAGGCATACTAATATAATTGACGGATCAAGAAAGTAAGGGGCGTTACCACCACACCCCCTATACGCCTTCATGGCATGGTGCTGTGCACAGGGGAACACATTTTTTTTTTACTTTACTTTTATATAATTGACGTTCGTTCACATAGAGGTGCTGACTGTGGCAGTGACGATTATTTGGTAATTGCTAAATTAAGAGAAAGACTCTCGGTAATAAATCATAAGGAACAAAATCTAAAAGTGCAAAAATTTAATAAAGGAAAATTTGCTGATGATAGAATTAAGAAAAAATACCAAATTCAACTGTCAAATAGGTTCGATATTTTGTAGGATTTAAATGATGATGAAAATACAATTGAAACAGACGTAAATAAGAATTGGGAGCACATATGTAATGCAATAGAATCAGCAGCTAAAGAAAGTATAGGATACCAGAAACCAAGAAAATGTAAGCCGTGGTTTGATAATGAATGTCATAACCTAATAGAAATAAGAAATCAGGCTAGACTTAGGTGGTTAAATAACTCTGATGATACAAATTTAAACAATTATAATAGAATAAAGCGAGAAGTTAACCACACGTTTAGAAGTAAAAAAAGAGATTACTTGAAAAGTAAAATTTACGAAATTGAAACAAACGGCAAAAATAAAAATATCAGAGATTTATATAAAGGTTTAAATGAATTTAGAAAGGGGGTGACAACCTAAAGTAAACTTGATAAAAACTGTAATTTTTTAGCTGACCCAAGCAATATTTTAAATAGATGGAAGAACTACTTTAATGACGTTTTTAATGTTCATTTAGGAGATATATCAGAAGTAAATGAAGTACACACAGCAGAACCTAACTTGACTGAAGTTAAAGATGCTATTAAAAGGCTAAAGAATAACAAAGCACCTGACATTCATTTAATACCAGCTGAGTTAATTAAATATGGTGGGAATTCGTTAATATGTCAAATTCTAAATTAATTAGTTTAATATGGAATAAAGAAGAAATCCCTCAAGAGTGGAAAGAATCCATAATTGTTCCTGTGTTTAAAAAAGGTGATAAAGTGAACTGCAATAATTACCGTGGAATTTCTCTACTCTCAACAACATATAAAATATTATCTAACATTCTTTTAACAATGCTAACACCATATGCTAATGAAATTATAGGTGATTATCAATGTGGATTTTAATTGTAACAGATCAACTAAAGACAGACATTTGAGAAAAAGTGGGAATATAATCAAAGTGTCCATCAGCTTCTATTGATTTTAAGAAAGTGTATAATTCAGTTAAGAGAGATAAATTATATAATATATTAGTAGAGTTTGGAATACCTAAGAATCTTGTTAATATTATAAAAGTATGCACCAGTGAAACAGAAAGTAAAATTCGTGTGGATATTATGTATGACAAATTTACAATTCATGATGGGTTAAAACAAGGAGATGCATCATCTCTATTACTCTTTAATTTTTCCTTAGAATATGCTGTTAGGAAAGTAAATGAAACTAACGAAGGACTAAAATTAAACGGTGTGACTCAGTTGTTAGCATATGCAGATGATGTAGACTTACTGGGTGATGATGTAAATACAACTAAAAATAATGCTGAAATATTTTTCAAAGCAGCTAAAGGGAGAGGTTTGGAAGTTAACAAAGAGAAATCTAATTATTGATAACAACTCGTTTGAACCAGTTTCCAAATTCAAGTACTTAGGAGTAATACTAACAAATGAAAATGATATTAAAGAGGAAATAAAAAGCAGGCTTAATTCAGGAAATGCATGTTACTTCTCTCTTCATAAACTTTTGTCTTCTCGTTTAATATCTAAGAAACTAAAAGTTAAAATATACAGTACAAAACAGTAATATTGCCTGTACTATTATATGGATGTGAAACTTGGTCCCTTACATTGAAAGAGGAACATAAATTGAGAGTATTTGAAAATAAGATCCTTAGGAAAATCTTTGGACCTAAAAGGGATGAGGAGACAGGTGAGTGGAGAAGGTTACATAATTTATATTCATGTCCAGATATTATTAGAATGATTAAATCAAGAAGACTTTTAAGTGGGCAGGCCATGTGGCTTGAATGGGAGAGGATAGAAGAGTTTACAGGATTCTTGTAGGGAAACCTGATGGTAAGAGTCCAGTGACCAAGACTGATGGAGGGATAATGTTGAGATGGACCTAAAGGAAATCGGTAGGCATGGAAAAAAGTATATAGATCTTGCTCAGGATAGGGACAGATGGAAGGCCTGTGTTGCTGCAGCCCTGAAGCTTCGGGTTTAAGAAGGCTAGAGAGTTAAGAAAACTAAACCTGAACTGCCTAACCTAACAAAGAAAGCATTTAGGATTATTATTAAAATGCTAAGGAAACTAAACCTTATCCACCTAATCTAACTACGAAATAATTTATTGAACAAAATCTTCAACATTTTAGCATCAATGAAACATCAAGCTGGATACACCTTTTCTTCCCTTGTAACAATAGATGTAAAATATCAGATCGTCTCCCCGTTGGTGCAGCGGTAGCGTCATCGCCTTGTAAACAAGGGGTCCTGGGTTTGATACCCAGTGGAGGCACATAGTGGTTCAGATCCCACTTTAAACTGTAGGTCCAGTCCCGATTAGCCTTACTGTGCATAAAGTGGACTTAAAACTCCAAATCAATCAATCAATGTAAAATATCAGGTGAAACTAAAACTGGCTCAGTAGAGCAGTTGGTAGAGCAATGGTACGGTATGCCAGAGACTCTGGTTTGAGCCTAGTTGAGTTTGAATGTTTGGCTTAAATTTGTGCTTGGTATATATATTTGTATGTACCAAAAGGCAATGTATTATCATGATGTAGACTAAACCTATTATAATTGGAACATAATTTAATCCTCATTATGTTACATTAATGACGTATATTTTGTAAGATCAGTAATGCATATTCATGTATGGAGAAGTGTGAATTTTTCAATTGTGTTTCAAAAAGTTTTTTTTATTGCTGTTTGTGGACACCTGCCATCATCTATCCTCATCGTATGACATACTGTATGCATCCTAGAAAAGGAAAGTGCAAGACTTTTGAAACATTCGTGGGATGTCAGATTTGGCCCTAACCGTAGGAACATAAAGTAATTGGCAAAAGTTACCATATTCACAATATCCTTTTAAGATATATGGTCATGTTTGACCATAAGTTTGTTGAACATGTGGTTTCAATGAAAGTTTCTTCTGCTCAACAGAGGAAGATCACTGGCATTATGATTGGGACATGAATTTTTGCGAAGAAGCTTTCACAACTTTGAATGGAATTTAATAGTATACTATTCATACTTTAGGTTGAAAACATATAAATATCTAGAATGCTCCTGCAGTACATTTAGCAGAAACAAGTGTACGTTGCAGCACTTACAAATAACAAATAGACATTATTTCCAATAAAAATTTGAAAAATAACATTGAAAGGAATGGTATATTAACACTTTTCATATGGCTTTGAATCCATTATTTTAGTGTTAGCTATCATTGTTGAATTTGTAACTAATTGCTTTGTCATGATACTAAAAGGGTTCACTACAGTGAGTATATATCACATAGTTTGAATTGCTCTCTGAACCTTCCATGCTGATCGTGCCATTCAAAGAAACAAATTTCCGAGTAGATCCAGAATGGGTCAGCCCATGAAACATGGCATTATTTCAAAGGTAAACTGCTCTACTGTGCTTTGCACCATGCCATGATAATGTATAGGGGTTGTGGAGTTAGGGCCCCACACTTTCTTGATCACGTCCGAAGGTGGGGGTGATGTGATCAGCACCACATCCCTGGCTGCTTTTACCCCCCAGAGTTTCCTCCAGGTACCCACTTTATACGACGCTGGAAGGCGCCAGAGTCGCTTGAACAGGTGGAAAAAATCCTGGGTCTCTTCTGCCGGGGATCGAACCCGCGTCTCTCAAATGGTAGTCAGATGCCCTAACAACTGAGCTACTGCGACTCTAAGGTATCAACAAAATTCAATTTATGTTCTGTGATATCGTATAAAAACCCTAGGATTCTTATTGAGGATGGGATCTCAGGCTATGACAGCCTAAAGCAACGTCTAAAATCTTTAAAGTAGATTTTATGGAGATCGATACATAAGGCTATTTGAGAGCCGAGGGTTAGAGGTATTGGCAGCAAGAGGTACACGATTAGCTTGGGGTGACACCCCAGAGAAACAATGTTAACACTTCACCAAGCAAAGGGCTGGCCCCTGTGAAATAAGAACAACACTTAAACATTCGCTATTAACACTTCAGGGATGACTGGTCTGGCAGGGTTGTGAGAATAATAGACAGGGGGATAAGGGAACATCCATTTACCTCTGAATTCTTGTAGCTTGATGTTCTCGTTAAATCCGTAGACTACGCACAGTCCTGAAATAAAACTTCGATTGCACCCTGTTCCCTGCAGTAATTCTTTACGTATCGGTCGATAATCAACCCATAGCTTGAAGACATCTCTGAGTACAAATGGGCTGGGAAATGGCCTTTCGAGCTATTTATGTGGAATTCGAACTTTCGATTTTAAAGCCGTTGATGAGACTACGTCTCTCGATAACTGTGGTTTTAGCTGCAAGCTGCGTTTGCATTATCTTTCCTACAATTTCTGGAAGAATTCGTATCAGCAGTTTTTTACATCTGCTGAAGATCGCTTGTTTAATTAGCTTGAAGGAAGCTCTTTCCAGCTTCTTCACGGGGCCCTTTTATGAAGTGATTATACTATCAGATTATGGTGCCTGGGGTCCCGGGTCCGAGTCACGCCTTCGGCGGATACGATATCTTGCAATAAAGTTGCCTTTATTCAGATAGTACACTTTATTCATAATCTCCAAATATGACTAAATCAGGTTGTTAATTTGAACAGTTCCTCAACTTGGTTTGTATACTGTTGTGCCAAACATTAGCTGGTTGTTTCATTCTGTGATAGTTGTTCACATAAATAATCATACATTGTACATATCTTTCAAAGTGGAATGAAATTTTGTGTAAAACTATGTCCTTGGCTTGGAGACATTAATGGGAATTCACTATTTTTATCAGAGGGCTGAAATGCAATAGTTTTCACAAATTATTATTAAAAAATATTTTACCATAGATAAGTAACGACTTTTCACAAATTAAATCTTCCTTTTACTATACTATTGTTTTTATTGACTCATAACTTCGAGAAGGAGAAGGGGTTAGTTATTTCCTCCCAAATCCCACTAAGATCTGCAAATTTAGTAAAATAATTGTATAGTCCATATGTGTTAGTCATGATCATTGATGCAACTGCGCATGCACCAATTGGATGAGTTCAGTGGCAAAATGATGGTTGCAAGTGAAACCCACAGGCAGAGTTGGTTCCATGAAAATTTGTCTACCGCTGTCAGAACATTGATGTTCCAAACATAGTAACATTAGTGAGTTGTAATAAAGAACCTAGTGTGTATAAAGCAATCACACATCTGAAATGCGGAGCGTAGTTTTGCTACTTACTTCTTGGATTCATCCACTTGAGCTAGGCATGTCTTCCACAGTCGGACAGTATATTCTTTGTTAGATTTTTATAGTAACTTTTTCTGAGGTAATATTTCCATAATATAATATAGATATTTTTGTTAAAGCATTGAATCAATTATGTGCGTCTTTGAAAACTTAATGTTGTCAAGTTTTAGTTTCTAAAGGTACAAGAAAAGCACTATTGTGATATAAGATGACATAGAAGTCTTCTAGTACAAATCACGAAAGAAGTTTATAATATTTAATTTTAGTCTATTGCTGGTACATTTTACCCCAAGTAGTAATATGTAATTGCGGCCCTAAGTACTCTTTTAATAAGGAGCAGGTCTTCATAATTATGTAGTTTAGATGCCCAGCATGTGTAGGAAGCAGTTGGTCTCTTTTGTTGAAGAAAAATGTTGTGTTTTATCATCTTTATCTTATACTGATGTATTTTGTACATAAGCATTACTTTTCAATGTGATTTTGTTTTTATGCATTATAAGCTTATTTAATTGTAACTCACATGATGCAGTACTTCTCAGTTTTTCTTCTTAAAATAATAACTCAATTCACTAGCAATTATACGTGTTTGAAAAATTTCTCTGTTATTGAAATTGTGTACTAAGTACACAGACACTAGGGTGTCAACCAAATTTCATTTATGCAGGGCTGTTCCAAAATTAGCCCCCAATTGGCTGGTGATACAAGTCAAAAACCCAGATGAGAGTTACATACACAAATGAATCTCTTTTCTGCAGAAACACAACCCAAATTCCAACAGTTGTATAGTAACAGTAAATGTAATGGCATGTAAAATAACAATAACAATTAAACACTCAAATTCCTGACCAAGGCAGAATTTATTGTAGAATATTACACTATAAATGTAATACATTATAAATGTGACGTTTATAGTGTATTTTAGTGTGTTGTACTCAGTTCAACTTGATTCAACTGTGTTGGCAGCCTGAGATGGAGTAGGAAGCAGTGATGGTACTCTGCTATCTCTTTTACAGTCAATTTTAACCAAACTTTCCTTTCCCCATGTTTTAACTTTGACTATTCTTGTCTCATCTCCCGATGAAGTCACATGATTATGATGAAAGCTCGAGTGAAAAGTAAGTGCATGCCAAACTGGATTTCTTCTACCTAATTGATACATTGTTTTGCAATTCAAGTAAGTCATACCTTCATTTGTATACTAATGAACAAAAAAGGTCTGAAATATCACATGTAGTTTTGAAGAAATGGAATGTTAATAGCTTCCACCTTGGTGTACCACCCAGCCTAAGCTGAATGTTCATTGATACACATGCATGGAAAAAAGAAAGGAAAATATGTGACATATTTTCTTTTGCTTCTGGCATTTTATATTTATTTCTCATACCTGCTTCAATCAATCAATGCTTGAAATTCCTCGAGAGGGAACAGAATCTATCCCTCATTTTTCACCTCTCTCTCTCTCTCACACACACACACGCACACACACACACAAGAGAAGTTGGGTGTTTTGAGAAGTACTGCTTGATAAAATACTATAGCTTTGATAAGTTGATTTTCATGTGAGTTTGATTTTACTGCAAATTGTACGTCATGTCAGAATTTTCAAATCTTGAAAAGTATGTACTGAAATGTGTCAGAAAAACTCAAGAGAAATTTTGTACATTAATGTCTGATGCTGTATTTAAATCTGTTTCCCCTTCAAGAATCTCCCCATTAAGTTTTCTTTTAAGTCCAAAAGAAAATAATCTCAATGCTCTTGTTAAAAGATGTCATGTATTTCATAACTGGACTGGAAACTTTTAATTGTCAAGAATTTTAAAATGAAATTTCTATTTTTAAAATTATTGATAATGTATTTAATGTATTGATTTTTGCCATTCAAATCACTGATTGATGTATGTGCCAGACAAATAAGATCTGGACATGGAATGCCCAGTTATAGTCTTTTCGAAACTGTAATGTTGCTACTTTCTTGAAATTTGACCTTTTTTTAAACATTTATAGCATGAGAAGATGCATGTATATATTTTTATGACATGTTAGGTATATACTTCCTTACAGTATTGCATTAATAATTGTTGCTATTAGTATGTGATAACAATATTAAATACTACCTGTAAATTATGCATTCATTGTTATTATGTAGTAATATATTTCTTGACACAATAATGGTTGGAATTTTCTATATACAAACATAATAAATCTTTAATTGATTGATTGATTTGCTTTATTTTACTTCACATTTTGTGCCACTTTAGGCTAATTGCGAAAGATGGGGATGAGTGATGATATGATGCAATTGATAAATGGACACTCACAAACATCCATGCCCAGGCCGGGATTCGAACCCGGGACCCCTGGCATCGTAGCATGATGTGCTAACCACTCTGCCAGGGGAGCCGGCAATAAATATTTAATGAATATATATAGTCTGCTCTCTATTCATTCACAGACTTCTTTCCCATCTTGAATTTATCACCAGTAAAATTCTCCATCATGCTACAATTACGATACAAAAAATTGCCTGTGTGTGTCAAAACTTAAAATGCTCTTTTAACTTAGTCATGTCCACATTGAAAGATATATGTTCCTGTTGAGTATTTCAGAGGCAACAGGTTCCCTTCATATCTGTGACAGCGTATATCTCCACAGGTAAAACAGTGGAAGCAAGGGAAAATCAGATGAAGTTAGGGCTGTCTCTGTAGCTCAGTTGGTAAAGTAATGGCACAGTATACTAGAGATCTGGGTTCAAATCCTGGTTGAACCTGCATTGTTTTGTTTAAATTTCTATTGGTGATGTTGATTCTCTTATCAGTTCCCACCCATTCTAATACTTGAACTTTGTAACAATTTAAGGTTGTTCAGTATATTTATAAATACCTTAATCGATCTAATTAAGTTTTGCTTTAAAATTCACTATTTCCTATCGTCACCCCAAACCACAATGTGCTAAATTTAATTTTTACAATAGAAGCATTTTAACATTCAAGATCCAGGAAAAAAGCAGGGTTTACATTTGGATAAATGTTTTCATCGGCAAAATATGTACCTTCTCATGGCTATTTAGTAGGTCATGTAGGTTAGCATACGAATCTATCAACAAAAAGTAGTCAGAAACTGCACTAGGTGAAAGTCAAAATTTTCACATTCATGTTTTTGGCATTAGTGCAATGATATAATCAGAATATTATACTAACAGTCATTTAATCACGAAGCCTATTTTCTCCACACAAGTTTCAATTCTCTAGGACAATTAGCTTTTGTGAAAGTGCCATACAGTATTTCAGATCCTACAAGATAACTGGACTGTACAAGGCCTGTTAAAAAAAAAAAAAAAACTGCTTTTGTAAAGTTTGTATATAAATCCTTCAAAGAGAAACAACAGTGGTGGTTTACAGCGGTGTCCTTAGTTATTAACTTGGCCCAGTTTCAAAGCCATTGATAACCACAGTAATGCAGTAGATCGTGTTGAGTGTCTGCCATGATTTTCAGTTACCCTACTATGAAGTAAGTGGAAGGGAAGAGCAGCGAGTATGTGTGGAATTGCAGAAAACTTTCAAAGAGATGTACAACATGTTACATGAAGTCTATGGCTAGGAATGTTTCAGTTGAACACGGTATTACGAATGGTAGAGACGTTTCAGATCAGGTTGAACCTCAATCGAGAACGAGGAATGGGTAGATCTCATATTAAAATGATGTTAATCATGTTCTTCGACTGTGTAGGGAATCAAGGTTTGTGCAGCATGGTTCCAGAGTGAATGCAGCATTCTACGTTAACGTCATGTAACAATTGCAAGAAAGATGTAGCGCAATAGGCCACAGATGTGATAGAACAAGGCCTGGATGGTTCATCACGATAATGCATGTGCTCACTCCTCACTCGTTGTCCGGGAGTTTTTGGCAAAGCACCTGTTGCCCCGTTGCCCCGCAACCGGCTTACTCCACAGACATCTTCCTCTTCCCCAAGTTGAAATGAACTCGCAATGGTCACAGATTCCAGAGGACAGAAGAGATCAAGGGGAATTCGCTAAGGAGCCTACAGGCCTTTCCAAAACTAGAGTTCCAGCAGGCATTCCAGGACTGGAAGAAACACTGGGAGCAGTGTGTGCACAGTGGAGGGACGTACTTTGAAGGAGACAGGGTCGAAATCGCTGGTTAATATTACCATTTTGCAATTTTCTACAAGTTCGGTTTCTTTTTGAACAGCCCTTGTACATATGCTGGCTTCAGTGATTAAGTTTGAAATGCCAATATCAGCTCAGCCTTAATAAATTGTTATAGTATGCGAGAAGATTTGTGTATATATATATATATGAGAGGCTGTATTTGTGGTTATCACAATCATACCTGCCAATTACTTAATATATAAAATTACAGTTTTTAGGAAGAAAAGTTTGAGTTTATTTCTTGAATGGAAGACATGCCCCTTACAAACAGAACACACAATGGTACATTTTATCTTCCTTCTATCCACTACCTTCAGATTCTGACTGAAAGAAAAAAGTAAAACATCACATAATTACTACAGAAATATTACACATTTTGCATTTTCATTACCCGACACAATGTCCATTCTGGTGATGAGTGGCATTATGGACAAAGAAGAAGAAGACATTGTATTTTTCAGTGTAGCCCCTGTTGACATTGAGGCACTACTTCTGGTATATCAAGTTAAAGTAACCCCCCTCGCATAAAACTCCATGCCCTGCATAGAAATAATGTGAACTGTGTGTTTCAACTCATTATTGGTGGTGCAATGAGGTGTTTTAATTCTGGAAAGACGTTCCAAGTCAGGACTGTAGGTGGGAGTGGTGCATTCCAGAACAAGTTTTGTCAGATGAGCCATAGGCACTCAACTTTGGTGGGACATAGCAATTTCTGCCTCCCGCCCAACAAAATTCTTCAAGAGGTGGATCTATTGCATACACACACAAACATATGAGAAAAGAAAGTCAAGATGCCATAAAGGCATATACAAGGTGTGCCGGTTAATAATTCTTAATTTCATCGCTGGATGATGCTGGAAGCAAGGGTTGGTGCACAATCTCAACTGTTACGTCAGTGTGTTGCCAGGACTACCTGTCAAAATGCTGTGGATGTGCAGCCGAGTGCAAGTGACCATGATATTGGGTTTGTGTGTGAAACATGTTGACCTTCAAACCAAATAAGGAGCATGTGCGGAACATCCTGCTTTTGTTGTTCAATCAAAAGAAAAACGCGAGTGAAAGCCATCTTATCCTTGTGGAAACGTACGGTGACAATGTCCTAACGCAAGATGCGTGTGTGCGTTGGTTTCGACAATTCAAAAGTGGTGATTTCGACTTGAAGGACAAAGATCGCCTGGGCCAGCCGAAAAAATTCCAAGACGCCGAATTGCAAGCACTGTTGGACGAAGACGATATGCAAACACAACAACAACTGGCAGAGAAGTTAAATGTTGGTCGCCAAACCAAATCTGATCGTCTTCATGCCATGGGAAAGATCCAGAAGGCAGAAAAATGGGTCCCACATCATCTGAACGACAGACAAATGGAAAAGCGAAAAACAGTGTGTGAAGTGTTGCTTTCTCGGCATGAAAGAAAGTCTTTCTTGCATCGGATAGTGACTGGGGACGAAAAATGGATCTACTTCGAGAACCCAAAATGCAAAAAGTCATCGGTTGACCCAGGACAACCTTCTTAATCGACCACAAAACCAAATCGCTTTGGAAGGAAGACAATGCTGTGCATTTGGTGGGCTCAGAAGGGTGTGGTGTACCATGAGCTACTGAAAGCAGGTGGAACAGTGAATGTCATTCGCTACCGTCAACAACTCATCAATTTGAACCATGCATTGATCGAAAAGCACCCAGATTGGGTAACAAGACACGGAAAAGTGATTTGGCATCATGACAACGCCTCATCACACACAGCGAAAGGCGTCAGACACACCATTTCTGCACTTGGCCGGGAATTCTTGCCCCCACCTGCCATAGTCACCAGACTTAGCCTCTTCGGATTACCGCTTGTTTTCTTCGATGTCTCACTCACTTTCCCAGCAACACTTCAACAATTATGAAGATGCCGAACAATGGCTTGCTGACTGGATCACCTCAAAGTGTGAACGATTTTTGTGGAAGGCCATCCACAATTTGACGGACAGATGGGCACAATGTATAGCTAGCGATGGCACATACTTTGAAAAAGCATTTGTTACCTTTGTCCCCAGATACACTTGTTTTCTTTCAGATCAATTAAGAATTATTAACCGGCACACCTGGTAAATAAAAATGGAAGGAAACAGTAAACACCACAATAAAATGAAAGTTTGTATATTTTGCTGCATGGTTGTGTGTTCACCGGGATGAAAAGATGGTATCGCACTGCAGTGTAGGTAGAGGAAAGCAACAGTTGTTAGACGGAAGAAAAAAAGTGCTTTTTTAGTTTTGACTGTTTGCTGGATGGTTGGTTAGTGGAATAGAAATATGTGGCTGAGATTGGATGGTTTTGGGATGGTTACCGAGTAGCAAGGTTGAGTCTGGGGATCTGTCGTCGTATGCATAACTACGAGGACAAATCAAAAAGTCTTTGCGCCTAACTATTTATTGCCAGATTACAAACCATAAAAGAAAAACAAGATATACACAATCTTCTACATACTTTTTGCTATTTTCCCACATAATAACCACACCTGTTGAGGCACTTGTCCCACCGTACCACAAGTTTTACAATGCCCATTGCATGGAAGGTGGCCGGCTGATCACAGAACCAATGACAAACAACATTCTGCACTTCGGTGTCGTTTGTTGAACCTCTGTCCTGCCAGGAACTTCTTCAATGGACCAAAAAGATGGTAATCACTGGGGGCTAGGTCTGGGCTGACCGGGGGATGGTCCATAATCTCCCACCCCCATGACTGAAGTTTGGCGATTGTTTTTTTTTTTTTTTTTTTTTTTTTTTGGGCCACGTGTGGTTTCACATCAAGACCACATTGCTCACTTCACGAATACCCTGATGCTGACGCTTTTTCCTAATGACTGCTCTCAGTGAGAGAGTGTGCGACAGTAGCGTTCTGCGTTGATGGTTTCACCTCTTGGCAGGAAATCCAGTAGGAGCGGCCCTCGACTGTCCCAAAACACTGTAAGCATAGGGTTACCAGAGCACTATGAGGGTAATGTAGGACACAGAGTCAAAATGTAGGACACAAAACATTCACAATAAATAATACACATTACTAGAACACAGTGGCGGCTGGCAGCTAGTATGATGGGTAGTGCCAGCGTGATCAAGAAATCGAAAACATTTCGCTGGCATATGTCATAGAAATCTAATGAAAGAGGTAATTTTAATGGAACTTTGTTTACTAAAATTGCAGACAAAAATTCAGATTTCCTAAGATTGGTTTATTTTACTTCGCATTTGTACTACTTTTGGCTAATCGCGAAGATAAGGATGAGTGAACACTCACAAAGAACACTAATGCCCAGTGCCGAGATTCGAACCCGCAATCCCTGGCATCGTAGCATGCTGTGCGGAGGTGGGCCAGAGTTTCTAGGAAATAAATGTGACTATTAAAATTTCGACGCCTGTCACCTTTATCATTTTTTAGGTATTTTTAAATAGAATTGTTGTTAAATCTGGCGTGGGACAGCCAAGTTGTTTAACTTTTATTTTAATATTGTATAATACCTTGGAAAATGCTGTATGTAATAATACTAATCTGCTCTAATCTGACTCATCTTGACTAACTACCCTTCCTTTCACACACCATCGGGCACTTTCACTTTACTAAAAATAAAAACACTGAACAATTAGACACACCGAGTCGATCGGTATTCTCGCCTTGCTTTGTTTTTAAGTTGCAACCCCAGCACGGCAGATGATACATGAACGATCGGTGTTACTAACAACTGAAATATGATTATCTGCTAAATGAACTGTAGATCTACAATTTTTAGAATTCAATGCAAGAAATTGAATTATATCTCCAAGTGAAATTCTTATACTGATAGATTTTCCGTGTGATTTTTTACAAATATTAAAGTAAAAAATCCCCTGCTGATGCGAATTTCCTTTGATATTTAGGCAATTCTTTGTCTTCAATGTTGTCAATGTCAGTTGCATCACATGAGTGTCTGTGTGCGTGAGAGCAAGGGATATATCTTTTCTTAAGGAAGAAATCGATAACAAAAAAGTCTGGATGGCTCCTTAGATGCATCTATCTAAATGGTTATATAAATTTGGGGAAGATATTACGTTTGTTCTTGCCAGGTATGCAGGAAAGTATCTTTTTCGCGAATTACTTCTCCGAGTATTACAAATCGGTAAGGATTAGTCACTTCTCTGACGTTTGCAACTATGTCAACACAATGCGAAAGCTCTTGCGTCGTGCCAGCCAAAAAGGGCCACGGCTGGTTGTCTTATGGCTACCACCTCCTCGCTCGTTAACTGCGGAAACTTTTTCATGCCTCTGCGCACAGGCCAGACTATGCTGGCCCAGAGCAAATGAGAGAACAGCTGGGGATGCGGCGCAGGAATTGAGGCGGCCGTAAGCTGGAACGGTTACGAGATTCGAATCTCCTCATTCGTAAATGTATTAATTTAACTGTGCTTTTTCTTTTTCTGAGGGTAGAGCCATGGCACGGCGACTCTCCCCTTAGAGCCGCCGCTGCTATAACATGTTAGCAAATAATGTAAAATTACACCTTTTCAGTTTAAAGAATAATTAATTTCTAATATCTTAAAAACAAAATTCCAAAACTAAACTGCTAAACAATACACTTCTTACTATATGCGTTTTCAGTCGTATTTCTCTGAGGAGCCAATTTTTTGTAAAATTTCAGGCTTAGTCATAATGTACTTATAAAACTAACAACAATCAAATTCTTTGAAATTATACTGACTTATACCAACCCCTTCACAGAATCTATAAGAAATTGATTCCTCTAATCAGTCCACAAAAATACTCTTTCAACATTTGCATTATGGCCTGGAATGGCAAACAAATATTCAGCAATTCTGAATGACCCTCACAATGCTTATTGCTATTAAAATAACTTGCCCACTTTTCATGACGTGCCATTTTTTCAAGATTTGAAATATTGCATTTCAAATTAAATCATTGTTCATAGCACTTTCCGTTCCCATCATCAAGGCCAGTTTCAGCACCTTGTTTCATAAATTTCTAAGTAAATAAATCACTCTTTAAACATGTTACGGAAACTTGTGCGCTTGATTCACGGACAGTCTACAGTGCCGAGTCTTCTGACACACAGCCGCAAGCACCTTGCTTGCCAATAGCACAAACAGCGATGCGGAGGTCTACACTTCAATGGATTGCTCTGTAGCACAGGTTGTAAGAGAAAAATTCAAGCAGCAGATAATAGAGTCCTTCCTATGGCGCAGTCGTAGCCTTGTATTCAAGGGATCCCGGGTTCGATTCCTGGTGGAGGCACACAGTGGTTCGGATTCCACTTTAAACTGTGTAGGTCCAGTCCCGATTAAGCCTTACTGTGCACAAAGTGGACTTAAAGCACAAAATCAATCAATCAAACCAGCAGCAGATAAATAATTTCACTGAAACATTCATTTCATTAGTTCAAATTATGTGTCGTTCAAAATGTAGGACATTTATGATATTTTTCCAATTCCTCCTGGACTCCGGACATACGGCTAAAATGTAGGACGTCTGGTAACCCTATGTAAGCATCAGTTTACCTTTCGATGGTGTTGTTAGGAATTTCTTCTTTACTGGCGAGCTGGGATGTTTCCACACCATGCTCTGCTGTTTTGACTCAGGAGTGTAATGCAGTATCCACACTTCATTGCCAGTGACAATGAAGTCCAGGAAACTGTCACCCTCGTCGACGTAACGCTGCAACTGGTTCAATGACATGACCATTCACTTGCCCTTGTGGACATCATCAAGAAGCTTAGGAACACACCGACACGACACCTTGCGGTATCCCAACGAATCGTGAACAATGTCGTAAACACTACCATAGGAAATACCAAGTTCAGTGGCAATGTCCTTCAGATGAACACGTCGATCAGCTTTTACCATTTCATCAACACAGGTAATGTTGTCTGGTGTCATCGATATAGGAAGTTGGCCCGATCGCTCATTGTCCTCCACATTTTCCCGTCCATTTTCAAACTCCTTGCACCACCATTGCACACTTCACACTGATAAATACTTGTCCCCATACACTGGCTCCATTTCCCTGTGGATATCTGTGGCTGTTTGTCATTTGCACCATAAAAAACGAATAACACTTCGCTGCTCATATGGCGAGGACTTCCTGAGAACTCCGGCCATCTTTGCCAACTGACAATAGGGCCGTTCCAAGAAAAGCCTACTGCATCACTCGTATATCTCGCTTTTGTAATAACAATTTTCGATTTGCCCTTGTAATATGTAGAATATTTTCCTGAATTTATGAAGGATGTGTTGGTTAACGGAGGTAGTTGATGGATAATGGCTGCTTACAAACAGTCGTTGAAGTTTGTGTTGTTGCTGTTGGTGTTTGTAGTAGTGGTGAAATCCAATGTAAGGAGATGGGGGAGGGGGGTTGAGGTTTCGTTCAGGAAAAATGAACCACAGATCTGGCAGATAAAAATAGATATCAGCTTTAAGTAGTGGCAAGTGCCTTTGGAGTAGAGGGTGGAGTTGCTCATGACAGGGTGGAGATAGTGATGAAAATCGGGCAGGTGTTGAACCTCAGACTGTTGCATTTATGACCAGAGGGTGTGGATTGTGTTTTGAACTAACCTGTTTCTAAGGTTGGGTGGCTGAAGGAGAACGACTCCAGGCCAATCTGGAATGACATCCTTAGTGTTAAGAGGGAAGAGGAAATGCAGGGTGTGTTTGATCTTGGTGAACTCTGGGTGACACTGGGTTATTAAGACAGGTGTGCTGGTGTCAGGTTCTTTTTTTGGGGTGTAGAGTGAATCGTTTCTACACATGTAGGTTTCAGGCACTAAATAAATATTACTTTCAACTCCAATAAATATACTTACTTTCTTTGTACAATCAGTTTCACTTTAACCTCCCTCGTATTTTTAGGTGAGAATTCTTTCTTACCAATCACACATGTCTTTATGCCTGATGATTTCCAATCAGTGGATTACTCTTCACCTGACTCTGCTTTTGCCCATTCAAACTTTTAAGCTCTTGCATCTGAAGCCTATGAACTCTTATTGTTATCCTGAGGATGAAGATTAGATGGCAAATTTTCTTCTGCAAGAAAAAAAAGTAATGAAAAATATTTGTGTTTTGTTTTAAAGTTAGTAAATCCAGCCCCCGTGGCAGATGTTGCACTACGATGCCAGGGGTGCCAGGTTCGAATCCTGGCTTGGCATGGATGTTTGTGAGTATCTGTTCATCAATTTCATCATATCATCACTCATCCCCATCTTCGCAAATTAGCCAAAGTTGGCACAAAAAGGGAAGTAAAATAAAGCAAACTGACTTTCCATGACTGCCTGATCAAATGCATAACAAATCCGTGACTTCACACAAATAGCTTTGTTGGAGTTTATCAATAAATGTGCATTTCATCATGATGACAATATTGAATTGATTTTAAAAACGAAACTCGTAAGTTAATAGGTTTTTATCGACTTGATAGAATGTTCAAGCAGATGATTACAATTTTTTAAGCAGTTTCCAACTTCCCCATTTGCTCACAAACAGACATCTCTTTCATATTACTGTATATCGTAGTTTTACATTTATTACATTTACAAACATTCAACCAAACCTGTAGATATTATTTGGAATAGTTACAATGCACACATTGTAATTGAACTAATATGCTATACTATAATGTATACTATACTAATATGTTTGTCAAGATCTCTATTCAGACTTTCCTATAGATAAATTCAGATACAAAAGACCTTATAATAGGAATAATAGACCATCTTTCACTGCAGGACACATATTATAGTAATAATAGGGAGATTACCTAAGATTACTGTGTGCACTTTTTGTTACACAGTTAAACAAACATACTAGTAAGAAAAATGTAGAATACCATTAAGGAACACTAAAAAAAAACAAAAAAACTTGCACCACATTTTTCTTCAAATGTGATATCTTCATTCCAATGCTACCTGATTGATTTGATTGATTGATTTTAAGTCCACTTTATGCACAGTAAGGATAATCGGGACTGGACCTACAGTTTAAAGTGGGATCCGAACCACTATGAGCCTCCACTGGGTATCTAACCCGGAACTCCTTGATTACAAGGTGACGACCTTACCACTATGCCATCGGGGAGGCCCTGCAATGCTACCTCTTGCAACTCTAATTCCTCTTTACTTTTGTTGTTTAGGTCGAACTCGTTAACGTCCTGATCAATTTTTCTTTCTTCTTACTATTTAACACTTTTTTCCTTAAAGTAATTTTCATATGTTTGCCTGGAGGCTCTTAGAGAAAGAAGTAGTCTCGTCTACTCTTCTCATATGTTTAGTAGCATACAAAACTTCTCTGACATATGGCATTCTTTCAAAGATTTTTGCCACAAGAAGACACTTGGTGACAGACACCTTCCACTGAAGCATTTCCTTAAGATATAATGAGACAGATTTTTATGACAGCCCACAGTTCACCAAATCGTTTTCCTTCATCAAGTAGGACTTGAGTCATCACAACAGGGTAAAAATTCTGAGAATGGAGTCTTCAAAGTAGCATGTGCTTGCAGACACAATGAAGCATACTGTTTCTCAGCTTTTCCAGCACATCCTCAGAAATCTAGTCTGTGCTGAATAAAACTCTGAGCACAATTTCCTCTCCCTTTTGGCCTTCACCTGGCTGGGGTACAATAATGGTCGGATCCAAAAAAGTTCACAATGAACAAGTTGATATTTTTGTGACAGTTCTCCCCAAACTTTTAAATCATATTGATAAGTTCTCTCAATACGAGCCTAAATTCCATTTTTTTTTTTTTCATTCTGAGCACTTTGCTTCTTTCAACAGATTTTTAAACACTAAACCTAATATCAATTTTCTCACTTCTTAATAGATCTAAAGTTAAGGTTTGGCTGATGCCAGGACAGCTGTTTCGGAATTTTCCTCTCATTTCGAAAAACTGGTATGATGTACCAAAATCTGAAAAATTCCATGTGCTTAGAATTCCTTAAGAACGTTCACTTGAATCTTCAAGTGATTTCCTTTCGATGTTCTGTAGATATCATCAATAGTTTAATAGATTTACGTAGTCAGGAAACTATTGATAATATCTAGGCAACAGCAAAAGCAAACCACATGAAGATTCGCTTGAATGTTCTAGAAGGAATTGTATATAATTTTTCAGATTTTAGAATATCATAGCAGTGTTTCGAAAGGAGAGGGCAATTTGAAAACAGTTGCCCTAGCGTCGGTGAAAGATCCTACCGTGCCTTTATAGCTTTGAAACAGTATAAGCTTCACCAAACCTATCAGGATTGCAGCATTGTACCATCAAATTTTTCACAAATTATTGTGATGGAAACACATTAATGGCTTTGTGCATAGGAACATTCTCAAAAAAATGTCTGACACCCCATGTTACTGAGCTTGAATGATTTAGGACACACTTTACAAAATACTACTTAATTGTCCCCTTTTACAGAAGTTGCCCAACCAGATAATTCAGGATACAGTTGCTGATCCAACAACTATATCCTGTGTAGAACCTCCCACTACACATCATACATCTCTCTGTTCCCTACTACATTTTTGCCACTACCATAATTGATATCCTATCGATCGAATATAAAGTTGTAAATATTCCTTCATGAACATGAATGGTTCATCAGTCTCTTTAATTAGTGCATGTAACCAGACTACTGCAATATGCTTTGAAAAAGAAACTGCATGTTGACACAGTTACTTGGTATGTTTATGTTTGTGAGTAGAATAACAACATGACAGAATTTTGCACTAAATTACATGTGATTTATAGATATATCAGATCTGTAAAGCGTCACACTTTTATGAGGGCAAATTGAAAAGTCTTTGCCTTTATTTTTTTTCAGCCTAAATAATAAACATGCAGAGAAATCAAAATATAGGAATTGTTCTATGTACTTTGCACTAGTGGTTCAGGCACTAGTTTGGAGATGCCGCAGTTGTAGAATTTAGTAGGTTGACTGTGGAACCACCGCTGGACAGCTGTCTTTGCTTCGTCATCGGAAATGAACATCTGTCCTGCCAGGAACTTCTTCAGTGGACTGAATACATGGAAATCACTGGGGGCGATGTCTGGACTATATGGTGCATGCTCCAGAATCTCCCATTCGAATAACTGGAGTCTGTTGATAATCCTGTTTGCCAAATGAGGCGTGGGGTTCTCATGGAGGATAACCACATTGTTAAGACGTCCTCTGTTATCCGGACATGTCCGTCCACCTTTTTAGGTGTCTGTCCGGCATCCAGGCGGATTCTTTAGAAATCGTTAAATGTCCTCCTTTTTTGGACCATAGCACATATGCTGCATCAAGAATGCTTCCACCCATAACGATCATCATATCACTGGGGGGCTTTAAGTATTCAAGAAATGCTCACCTAGCATCTGGGAGTTTAACACGATCACTTTCCCGATTGAGTCATAGTAGGGGTGTGCGTGATCCAGAAAAGCTGGTACCGGGAACAGTAAAAAAATATTTTCCATCCCTATCCCGACTTCGCAGAATGATTTTCACACTTGTCACGATCGCGAGCAGTCCGGAACTTCCAAAAGATCATTTTTAAAAGTGGTTAATTCTTAATGTTTTCTGCATTGTATGTGTCTTGAAACTTCTCGGAAATTGTTAGCTTTTATTTCAGGGGGAAAATAAACTTAAGGGCAAATGACGTGTAAAATTCATGATTTCCACATCATTGGGATTTTTTAAAAAATTTCCAGTCCCGAAAATTTCCCAGCTTGGTCGGGAAATTGCGATTTTTTCCCGTCTCGAACGTCTGACTTCGAAAAATTTCTGTCCCGACCAAAAAGAGAGATCTGTCCCGCACACTCCTAGTCATTAGTATGTATTATTCTAACTCGTTGCTTCGCAATCTGAGACTTCTAAAACACATGTAATCTGAGCAGTTCCTTTTCGATTGTTGTCTCCCTGAAGGCACAGTGGTAGCGTCGTCGACATGTAATAAAGGGGTCTCTGGTTCGATACCCGGTGGAGTCACATAGTGCTTCGGATCCCACTTTAAACTGTAGGCCCAGTCCCGATTAGCCTTAATGTGCAAAAAGTGGAATAAAACACCAAGTGAACCAACCAACCTTTTCGATTGATTGATACGGTTTATTTTAATTCACTTTTCTGCCACTTTAGGTAAATCGCAAAGATGAGGATGAGCGATTATTATGATGAAGGGAGGGGTGTAAGGGGTGACGTTCCACGTAGTACACCCAAATGTCAACCTCACTTCCACATTAGTACACCCTGGACTGAAGACTAACGAGGCTCTGGTGACTGGCCCCGTGGCCAGTATAATTTTGTTTGTATTGTCCTGTTCTTTTGTCCTTATGTGTACTGAGTGCCCCTTTCCAGCCTCAGCTTTTAACGAAAGTCAGAACATTTTAATATTTTATGATTTTAGTTCTGCAACGTTAGAGTTGTGATTTGTAACGATAAGGGGCTGGATCCCGTATAATGTGACGGGTGCAAAATAGCCTTAGTGCTGATGCACCCAAAATTTTAAATTCAAATTCAAATATGATGAAGGGACACTCACAAAGAACACCCATGCACAGGCTGGGATTCGATCCTAGGATCTCTGGCTTTGTGGCGCGGTGTGCTAACCACTCCACCTCAGAGGTCGGCCAATTCATTGCCGAGTCATACATATGCGATACAGAAATGCGTAGTGAGAATTTTGATTATTAAGTCATATTTACTTTTATGAAGTAATGAAGTGAAAGTGCAAATTCAACGATGATCTTGCAAGAAAATATCCAGCTTTTAAAGGATGGAAGAAACGAATATGAGGTAAAGTGTAGGGTGGCTGTCACCTTTCCTTGCTGTTGACAGAGTGCTAGACATGTTTCTGGCATTAAAATCATATTTCTTGACCCAATCTAAGCTACCTAAAATTTAAATTCGGTTTTTGGAAATAAGTTAAAGCGAAGCTGTCTTATAACATTTGCATTCACTTATGGGGATATTGCATTCTAATATCCAAGAATTGGAAAAAGAGTAAAATTCTGTGCTTGAGACTATAGATATTTTTAGTTGTGATTGTCATGTGCTAAACAATAGATTAGGAGATTGCTTTCGTTGCTTAAAAGTAGGAGTAAATTATTGAAAAATCATCAGAATTATCTGAGTAAAATGTTGGTAGTTTTTTTATATTGATTCAATTATGAGTAATGACAAAATGGGTTGCCATTTTTTTCGGTGACCTCTTTTTTATAACCTTGTGCTCCTTTTTCACCATGTTCTGTCCTCCTTTTTGAATGTATGTGTCTGGTCACCCTACACATTGTCCACATCAAGAATCTCTTGTCACTTTTTCCTGATGGCAGCTCACAGACGTGAGTGTGTGCCACAATAGCTGACAGTGTTGATGGTGTCACCTCATGGCATGAAATCCAGCAGGAATGGTCTTCGGCGATCCTAGAAGACTGTGAGCATCAACTTTCCAACTGATGGCATTCTGCGGAATTCCTTCATGACAGGCAAATGTGGATGTTTCCACACCATTCTCTGCTGCTTTGATTCTGGACTGTAATTCAATACCCACATTTCATCCCCAGTGACAATGAGATCCAGGAAACTTTCACCATCTTCGGCGTAACAGTGCAAATGTTTCAGTGACGCCATCATTCACTTGCCCTTGGTCAGGTCATCCTAAAGCTTTGGCACCCACCGACATGGAACCTTGCGATACCCCAAGGATTCGTGAACTATATTGTAAACACTGCCATAAGAATGCCAAGCTCCTTGGAAATGTCCTTCATATGCACACGGCGATCTGCTTTCACCATTACATCCGCATGGACAATGTTTTCCCTTGTGAGCGAGGAGTGAGGACACCCCAACCTCTCATTGTCATGAATATCTTCTCTGCCACTTTCGAACTCGCAACACTACCTGGGTGGCTATTCACCGGGAATTCCATGAATTCTGGGAATTATTCATGAATTATTGGCTTTGAGAATTATGCATGAATTCTACGTGAATTTTCCTCCATCGGCGTGAAAAATTGCAACTTTTATTATCCAAATGAGTTCATACATTTACAAGTGCCCTGAGGCAGGTTTTTCACAGTTTAGTTTTTATTTTTATTGAGGAAGGAAAAGGGAAGCTGCGTGGAGTATAAAACAGAATTCTCTCAATCCATTTACTTGGTTAGTATCCTTTGCAGAACAATCTATCCGACAGGCAGAAAATTATTGCAAGATAAGATATCTTGAAGGTGATTAGGCAAATTTGAGTTTGAAATTCTCATACAATTGATAATTTTTCATAGATTAGCATATTCCGTAACATTTGTGACATGTTCATAGATGGTTTAACGTTTTTCGAGTCTGAGCCTGTAAAATGGCAAATGTAAACTCTCCACCTTAAATTAGATATTTTAAATATATATACCATTTATGAATTAAATTATAATTTTTGGACACATTGGAATTACAGAGACCCTTTATATTGTTAATATATTTGTGTGTATATATGTGTGGGTGGTGAGAGGCAGTAAGATTGAAATAGAGAAAACATCTCCTTTTACCCTTGAATTTTTTGAAAGTTCTCCTTGAAAACCGGGAATTATACTTGAATTTTATCATGGTCCTAGTGTGGCCACCCCGACTACCACCTCACACTTCTCAAAGCGAGACACTTGTCCCCATACGTATGCTGCATTTCGCTATGGATCTCGAAGGGTATTCATCCCTTGCTCCATAGAAAATGAATAACACTTTGCTGCTCAAATGACATGGACGTGTTGAGTACTACAGCCATCTTTGCAGCACCATGCCGTGGAGCAGCTGAGAGTTAACACTGGACTGTTCCAAGAGAAACCTATTGCATTGAATGCATATCTCGGTTTCTCAATCACACTAATGTTTCAGCTGAAAAAGAATAGGTGCAAGGACTTTTTAATTTACCCTCATACCAATACACTGATGTGCTTATATTGGCCGATACTGATAGTGTACCAATTAATCTGCCCCTTTCCTAATTTGTATACTTCACTAGCTCTCAAAAGCCTATGCCCGACCCTGTGGCCGAGTGTTTAGCACATCGTGCTGCGATGCCAAGGGTCCCGGGTTCGAATCCCGGTCGGGCTTGGTTGTTTGTGAATGTCCATTCATCAATTTCATCATTTCATCACTCATCCCCATCTTCGCAAATTAGCCAAGAGGCACAAAACGCGAAGTAAAATAAACTAAATCAAATCAAATCAAATCAAAAGCCTATCTGAAACTGAGCTGGTTGATATGCCAGTATTATCTCTTCACCAATTGCAGCAGGTAAAACTTCAAAGAGATTTTTCCATACAAGGTTGCCAGACTAACTAACTAACTAACGGTACATCTGTCCCTGTCCTTTGCAAGATAAATCCAATCTTTTCCACCCTTACCAATTTCCTTTAGGTCCATCTCAAAGTTATCCCTACATCTTCATCTTGGCGTTCCTACAGGTCTCTTACCATCAGATTTCTCAAAAACAATCCTTTTTTCCTCTCCCATTCATGCCACATGACCTGCCCACCTAAGTCCACTTGATTTAAATATTCTAATAATATGGATATGAATACAAATTATGGAGTTCTAAATTGTAGCCTTCTCTACTCACCTGTCTCCTCATCCCCTTTTAGGTCCAAATATTTTTTAAGGGTTTTATTTTCAAATACTGTTTCTCTTTTAATGTAAGGGACAAAGTTTCACATCCACATAATACTACAAGCAAATGCCAGATTATAAATTGCCAGACTAAATTTGTAATTAAACATGCAAATGGTACCTCATTCCATTGATAATGCCTCAGTCTTTCGTTCTGTGCTCATGTACATGCATACTTACGTGTTTCTTCCTGTTGAGGGTCATTGGAAGAAGTGGTCTGTGATGTGCTGGTTCTTCTCTCCTGCTTTGGCACTCTGAGCAGTGGCTTGGTTCCTGTTGCTTTATTTGATCCGAGTCCAATTTTTTTGGACAGTATGCTTTTGTTTGATGCTGTGGAGTTTTTGTTTGGAGTGACTGATGCCTTCCTTTGAGCCTAACGAACAAACCAGAATGTTAAAATATTAGTTTCCAGGGGTGGAATCAAGTCAAAATTACTAAATTAACTGACCAAATAATTATTCAATACAACCTATTGATAAATTAGTATTATAAAAGAAGTACTGGGATATATTGCCTTGCCTTAGCACATGCTAGTGCCCAAATGAAACTCATATTTTGTTACTTTGGAGGAAGAGAATCTTACTGTCAACATATGGTTGTCTATATAAATTATGTGCAAGCTCAGTAGCCAGGCATGTTAAGTAACCGACTTACTTCCCTGCCATCAGTTTCTGGGTTCAAAACCTGGCCTGAACATGGGTGCTCTTTGTGAGTGTCAATTCATCTAAACATCACTCATCCTCATTGTCACAATTAGCCAAAAGTGCCAGAAAAGCAGTAGTAAATGGAAGAAATACAGGGTGTTTCACTCACTCTCGGCCTCTGATTTTTGCTTATAATAATAAAACTTTTGTTCATAATGCAATGAAATTTGCTACAGACATACTTTGGTGTAAGAGAAGCATGGTGACATCACGGCGAGTGTTGGAAGTGTTACGGAAGATAGCCATGAACACATCAGGAGTCACAGCGTCAATTTACCACCGAATGCTGTCTTGCAGTTCCATGATAGTCCATTGCTTGTTGCAATAGACCTTTCCTTTCATCATGCCCCATAGGAAGAAATCCAGTGGGGTGAGGTCAGGTAATCTGAGTACCGACTCAAACTGTAATTAGGAACCTCTGATTGTAAGCACGGACTTTCAACCAAACCTGAACAAACGAGAACAACAGGGCAAAGAACTCAGACTGAAAACACACGCCCATGTGACTGGTATTTAACTCAGAATCACAGAGATGCACACACATGCCCATGCAAGGACTAGAGAGACAGTGGCACCATTTCCAATGATGTTATCATGCTTCTCATACCAAGGGATATCTGTAGCAAATGTCATTACATTATGGCCCATAGTTGGATTTTTATAAGCAAAAGTCGGGGGCCAAGAGCGAATGAATCATCCTGTATCAATACAAAAAATAAAATCATGTTTTGTACTCAACAAATGTCAAAAAAACATAAAAATGAGCTGAAAGTAGAAATAGGAAAAGTAGGATGGGTGTGACTCCTGTAAATGTGAATTACCTGGCTAAAAGTAGGTTGTGTCGTCCTTCTTGTTTCATTCATTCCTTGTTGCTTAGACTTAGAAAGCTCAGAGAGTTTTGTCCTAGCAGCTGGTGCTTGTCTGAAGAGTGCTGTTTCTGACGGTTTTCTAGGCAGGGTGGATTTTTTAGTTCTTATTTTCATCCCTTTATATTGGCTTTGCTGCACTGGAAAACTATTTGTAGACGTTTCTGATTCCTGTAATATATTAGATAAAATGTTATCTATCATGATATAACTTTAGTGATATCCATGGATAATTGATTCATCCATTATCTTATCAAGGGTCAACTCTGGGAAGGGGGCAGATGTGGCCACACCACACCACTTCTTCTATGGTTTTGATATGAGCTTGTCTGGCATAGTACAGGGTGGTCCATATGTCTTGTTACCCCCATAATTTTTCATAACTTGATAATAATACAATATAATATAATGAAGTGTAAGGTAGCCATTCATTCCACATGTCGTGTGACACCAACAATTTTACATAATTTTATATTATGATAATAACAATATAACAATTTGTAAGACGTATGGATTCAGCGTCAACCAGGATGATGTTCACGCATCCAAAAGGTCAGTATGACCACCATTATTTTCATGGCACAAAATGACACGGCGCCTTGCACGTGCACTTCGATATATTGCGCATTCATCTTAGAAGACAAGGCCAGCCCGCTGCGGGAGTGTCGGAAATACCTCCAACATTCTTCCACATGCTGCATGTCATCTACGCATGTCATCATCACTGAGCTCGTTGACGCTTGTTGGTTTAAAGGATTTCAATCGAAGATCCTTCTTCGTGTGTTGTAACATTGTTGTTTTCGGGATTCCAAGCTCAGCAGACCGTTTGCGCAGTGACTTCTGTGGTGACCGAAGCACAGATGCCTCCTCTACTGCACATGTGTTCTGTCTTTTGGTTGGTGCCAGGCCTCGGTTTGTCTTTGATACATCCCAACATAAACAGTTTCTTTTCCCAACGCAGTATTGTCACTTTTGGTGGTGCATTTTTTTGGAATCGTCTTGTGAAATCTCGTCGCACATCCTCCATGGTCTTGCCGGTATGTGGACGTTCATGGGTCCAAACACTGACAACAAGGCGCTCTTCTACATTGTAGGAGCTTGTGTCAGCCATCTCTTCAAAAGAAACACTGAATTAAAGATAACAAGATATTGATTCGAGGGGGTAACAAGACATATGGACCACCCTGTAGAATGGTAAATAATATTATTTTGGTTTTAATAATAAATATTGCTATAAGATTATTGGTGTAAATTTGTATTAGTACTTTATTAGTATAAGCAAATATTTCATATCAGTCTATTCTTAGCTTATCTATGTTAAATTGTTAGTTTAGTGCATACCTTTAGCTTTCTAAATTCTCCAACTTTTAGCAAAACTTTTGCAAAAGCTTGAGCTTTCTCCATGTCAACCATTGTTAATAAAGTCTGGGTGGATTGACTGTCTTTATCCTGAAATAGAGGTTACAAGTTTTGCATAAATTCTTTGAAATATGCACAAAAGTGCTTACATAACAGTATGTTTGTTCTATGATATATACAAAAAAAGTTATCTAGCATGAGCATTGCACTTAGCCTTATGTTGTAAGTTGGGATGGGACAGACTTATTGGTGCTCTGCTGGTATCTGTCCATATAGGCATATTAGTGTACGAATTGATAAGTAAAATTGATTGATTGATTTGTTTTATTTTACTTCACTTTTCTGCCACTTTTGGTTAATCACAAAGATGATGATGCTAATATGGATGAAAGGGCAGTTACAAACATACATTAATAACACCAAACAAACCTCACAGAGAATTATACTAGCTGTGAGTTCAGTCACCATGACCTAATTAGCCCTAGAAAACTAAGGCATCATCTGGCAGACTACGCATTTGGTGCCATTTTCTTGTTTCACCCCCTTAAAACCTTCTGCTACCAGTCCTGTCTACCTTCATTTGGATCGGAGAGACTGACTGAGAAGTATTTTTAACTGTGTTTAATTTTGCATCTTCTCGCAGACAAAACGTTAGTTTGTACATACAGTAAAACTTCCACAACAACTTCGTAAGATTTTGCAATCATTCTGAATGGAAATGCAAAAAAACTAATGCAGATGCTCAACAACAACATTCTGACACTTCAGCAAGAGGAGGATAACCAGATTCTGCTGCCGGTGCTCCAAAGCCATGTGTGGTGAACAACAAGAGACTAAAATTGGTAAACACAAGTGCCACAATAATTCGAACACCGTTTTTCACGTTAAACTATGAAATGTACCATGCTTTATAATGTGGTAAACGTGAAATGTGGCTGGTAGCCCTCTAAGTAGTTCAAAGGGCGTGTAAAGAGGTCACTAGTGTGCACGTTCTTACGGGCTGATGTGCGGAATGATGCTATTTGCCAACACTTTCACTTTTGGCACTTACAAAGTTTACCACTTTTAGTCCTCAACTGTCAAAGTGTTGCTTTGAGTGCACACAAGACTTATAAAAATGTAATTTTACATTCCTGCCATGCTATTCATGTAATTTGGAAGTAAATACTAACTTTGTAGTAAAAACATTTTTGTTGCAAAATTTAGGCTGCGTTTTAATTCTGAAGAAATCAGTAGTCCAGCAGACGAATGGTTAGCTTTAACGTTTGGCACAGGACACTTTAGCTTTCTAGGGTTAGACTGCAAGATGCAGCCCAAGGTGTACAATGCAGATGAGAAGTTGAAATTTGGATATATCTAGAAAGGATCAATCCTTACACCCCAATAAGAAAAATTACTGATAATTTTTACTAACTGGTATACCTATAAACATCCTGTGCAAAGCGTTGCTGTTTTTCGTGTTATTCATTTGAATATAAATGAGTAATTTGCCTGGCATGGCTTTGTAAAGTAAAAGTCTAAGTACGTAGTTTCTTTTCAGAGGTAAAAACTGGGCTAAGCCAATACTGATGCTCAGGGCTCGAAAAATCCCGGTCGCCAGGTCGCCATGGCGACTAAAAATTTCAGCCTGGCGACTGCGATCTTTTGCTGTAATATGTACGAAATTTTGATGATTCTAAGTTAAAATGGCAGCACATCGTAAGTTAGCAAATGTCATTTTTTTTTATCAACGTTGTGAGCATTCCATAGAGTCAGTAACAATTTCTTACCCTTTGTCTCCAAACACCCCATTTCCTGCTTTCTCAAATAATTTAGCGATGTTTTGAATACCGCGAAGCTCAGCATCTTATACAGAGTGTTTCAAAAGTCGCACAACCCAAACTTTGGAAATGTATATCATGAAAACCGTAAGAGATATTTACACCGGGTTTTCTGCATTATAAAGCCTCATCCATTGAGATATTTTTCAATTCCTAAAATTATCAGTTCACTCCATACAGAGGATTATATAAATTAATATCTGACGGAAAGCAACATTCAAATTTTTCCAGAAATGAACTGAGTAAGAAAAATATGTAAGAAATTATTGAAGGGTCATAATTAGACATTTGATGACTGATGCCATGTCAGTCTGTCATTTGCGACCAATATTGGTCATGTGCAACATTTGATGAATGTTGACTGGCGATTTTATGGGTAAGTGAAAAGTGCCACTTTTGGGACATATCTCCATATATGGCAACACTAGCAGGTCGAAATATTGCCAACAGTCGCATGCAACATGTGACTAAGTATTGGCTATACATTTACGTGAAAAATCGTAAATCAAGATTTTGTGCCGAAATTGAACTCTTTGAGAAAATCCTAGACTGCCCCTGGTTACATTGAATTCTCTTCGCTCACTTTCGCTGCTACTGTGCCTGTTTTTTTAAAATGATTCAGCATGGCGTATTCATTGGAGCAGTGCGTGTGCATTGCTGAAGAGTATTTTACTACTCATTCTTACACTCATGTGCAAGATGTTTTCCAATAAAAATGTCCTGCTTCTGCTGTACCTCACAAAGCAACTGTTTTACAACCAGTCAAACACCAACATATGATCACACAAATTGTTTTAGAGTTGGTATTTTTTGTTGAAAATCAGTTCTCAGATGTTTTCAGCAAATTAACAATGTTTTTTTTAAAATAATGTAATTGTTTTTATTTAGTTAAAGGCTAACATAAATTTATGAACCCAGTGATAGCCTACAGGATTAGTTTAGTGCAGAAAACGCAGTGTAAATATCTCTTACGATTTTCATGATATACATTTTCAAAGTTTAGATTGCGTGACTTTTGAAACATACTGTAGTATGCACAATTTGCTAAAGGTGGTTTCCTGGCGCCTGATTTTCAAAGCTGGCGCCTAGCTTTGAAGAAAATTTTTCGAGCACTTCTGATGCTGTTTCGGCTGATATCAGCAGTATCAGTAACGGAAAATATCAGTTGGAATTAATTTGCAATTGGCATTTACAAAATCATGGTACACAATATTTAATTTGAACAGAGTTTCGAATGTGCTTTCTTACTTATTCTTCATTCTCTTCTTTTATCTTGACAATAGGGTTGCCATATCTCCAAAATTTCTACATCATCCCCTTTGTGACTTTACATTTTCATACTTTTGGTGTGCTGTGCTTTTGTTCAGAATAACATGACCAAGGCTATGAATTTGTACCTTTGCCACTTTGCCCATACACTGATGTGTCTTAATTGTCAGATAGTGGTGGAGTTCTGCTTTGCAATCAAACGGTTCCATGGAGTGCTGACTTTGGCAGTAAAAAGTAGAATAATTTTCTTACAATTTTAGTAGTCAACTCTCATTTTTGAGATGTGAGCACTTTGTTCAAGTTATTGAAAAAATCTAATTCAAGAAATTTTAATTTTATGTTAACATGTACAGAAAAGTAACTCGAAAGTAACAACTTTGTTACTAGTTACTTCAGAAAGGATCTGAGTTACAATTACTAATTTAAGAAAAAATGAATTACAACCATTTCTTTAATATTCACATAAAGACTGAAGATAATAGTATTCAAAAGCTTTAAAAAGTCTGAACTTATAAGTTGTTCACTTTATAGCTTACTGTGTAATGTTTTGGATCCATTTCCAGGTCCCTTTTCAGGGAGTCTGGGAATTAAAAGAATTAGAGATGGTTGAATGAACCAGGGTAAGCTCAGGTAGTTGTGTTCATTGCATGATGCAGCATAACACAGACAGGACCTCGTCACATGGTTGCTCCTCTTTTACGTTCAGCATGAGCTCAACTTCATATTTGACCCACCTTTTATTGTTTTAATTCCTTGATGTTGCACTGTAAAGTGACCCACTTGTAAGTACAAACTTTTTTATGTTTTTATAACTGAGTTACAGTTACTGTTAATAAATAAACTTAATTGTTACTTTTAACTGCATAACCAGTAACACATTACTTCCAGAAACTGGTGTACATATACAAGTATACCTGGAACCACAGTTGCTTTCCTATTTTAAAAGCCAACATACAACTTTGATCAATCAAAATTCTATCACAAGCTAATATTCATGATTGACTAGTTAATGAGTCAATTAAGTATACCTTTGCATGATCATTATCTTCTGTTCCAATAAAGTGTTTTAAACTTTCTGTTGGTATGAGACCAGATTCGAGAAGAGACATCAACTAAAATCAAATAAGTTTATTAGTAATAATCATATCATTTAAATATTTAACTTAGGGCTATAAATCTATCTCGTCGAGAAGTTGGTTCAAGATAAAAATGCATAATTTATTTTCATTCCCAAGTAATTTGGCAATTACAAAAAGCACTTGATTTTCCATGAGTTTACCAGGGTACATCCAAAATTCAAAATTTCCTGACTTTTTCAGGATTTCAAAGTCAGTGGAAGCGCTCTGAAAGTGAGGGAAAGCAGCCCAATGAAAGAGAAAGGGGGGAGAGCAATCAATATCTACCGAAGCAGTATTCTACGGCCAAACAAAATTATCTGGCAATTTCACAGGTTATAAAAGATCACATAACTTCTGGTACACTCTTTATCACACTTACATATGCATCCGTGCTCTGTTGTGTTGCTTCACTTTTGAGGTTTGCCTCTGCAGAAGATTCTGAAGTTTGTGGCTTGAAATGGGATGTGCTCGATAATACTTTGTCATCTTCAAAATGCTCCTGTTGAAATGCAAAAGTTTATTCCATTAATGCCACAATTCTGCCAACTTTCTAGCAGCATATTTGCGTTATAATGAGATGAATATTGGTAGAACTATGAGACGGAGTCCTGGTTGAGCTTGCAGTTACAGTTAACCATAGAAATCTAAGGTTTCATCAAATTGATGAAGTGTAAATACAAAAAGGTATCCCCAGCCTTTCTTACTACATGATGCACTTGGGACCCTCAGTACCTTCAATTGGCCTTGAACTGTGGTGGGAGTGATACTGTCTGGGTTGAATTGTTGTGCAATTGACAAATTTAGATGTTATTTTATCTGCATAGTTGTTCTGACGAAGTATTAGCTTTAAAGTAACCAAATTTGCCACATCTATTTTTTGTTTCGACAAGGAAAAATCAATTGTGTTTTGAAAAACAAAACTAAAAAATGTGGTTTTGCTGCTTTAGACAACGCATGGCACAGCATCCATCTATCAAACATCTGAATACCTATGATAACCATGAAAGAAACAGAGGATGACAAAAATGTATTGCAGCCATTGTTCCTAAGCAATATGTGGGGAATACCAAACAAATTGTTGTTTGTTACTAATGGTATCAAATACAAATTATCTTATTAGCCAATTTTAATTGTCATTAAAACTCTTCCTATAAAGCAAAAGCGTAAATGCCTTAGCATTTCTGATTTTCCACCTTAGCTCTCTAGGGTTAATTTTTTAAAAATATAACTGTGACAGTTACAATTTCTTCGAAAAGTAGCTATAAGTTGTTTTTACAATTAGTTTGTCTTAAATAAGGTATAATTCATTGAATGGGTTATCTAGGATCTTCACGAATAACCCCAAAAGCTAGAATGGTAAAGGTAAAAAGGTAAAGCTGCTCCCTGCACATTACAACATGTGGGGGGGATGTGGAGGCAGGACCCCACACATTCACGGTCTTGCCCATTTGCGGAGGTACTATGATCAGCACCATTTTCCAGTTACTTTTACCTCCCAGGTACCCATTTGTTAAAGAGACTGGATAAACCCCAGAGCTGCTCCATGCATGGACATTGCTAAAAAAAATTCCCCACCTGAAATCACCACCCGGAATAACTGAGCCCAGGTTTCTCATGTGCCAGTCACATGCTCTACTAACTGGACTATTGCTGTTCTAAAAAAGAAGAAAAGTGACATGAAAAAAACAAAATAGAATTAAAGAAATTGAAACGATTTGATGGTCTGATGACCCTCAAACTGCTTGGCTGGCCTTTGTTATCAATGAGTTGTTGCACTATCAAGATTTTTAGCAATTTGATTGCATTATATTGGTTACATGCATGTATTTAAATAGTGATCGATCAACATGATATACAGTGGAAACTAGATTTTACATTTTTCTGTGGACCAAGACCAAAATTTTATAACATTATCCTCTATTGAGTCCATGAGGATAAAAAAGTAATAAGTGTTCCCCTGTGCTATACACCACATCATGAAGGTGTATAGGGGGCGTGGGGTTAGGGCTCCACACTTTCTTTATCATAGCCGAAGGTGTGGGTGATGTGATCAGCACCATGCCCCGGGCCACCTTACCCCCCCGAGTTTCCTCCAGGTACCCATTTTATATGAAGCTGGATGGGTGCCAGAGCCACTTGAACAGGTTGAAAAAATCCTGGTTCTCCCCACACTTTTTTTACTTTTTTACCCTCGTGGACTAATAGAGGATAATGTTATAAAATGCGAGAGTCCATGAGGGTTGAATGTATAATGCGTGGAAGTGTAAAATTTAGAAATATAAAATCGGGGTTCCACCATAATTTCTATACTAATGAAGCACAGATATAAAATTGACAGATACTTGATTCATTTATTGGTTTATGTTAACTTTGATTTTATGCCACTTTTGGCTAATTGCAACAATGAGGATGAGTGATGATATGATGAAATTGATGAAGGGGGACTCACAAAAATGCCCAAGCCAGGATTTGAACCTGGGACTCCTGCCGTTGCAGTGCACTGTGCTAACCATTACACCATGGAGCCTGCTTTGACAGATACTACTGATGACTAATATTCTGATGATCTGATATAAAATTGTTAATGTCCCTTAAAGAACATGAATTGTTCATTAACACCTTAATTTATGTACGTAACCACGCTACTACAATATCTTTGCCATTGGAAACAAACTGCATATTTCGACATTTATTTTACAAAACTAGATTATAAAGGGTGACCCAAAAGTCATCATCCTATTTGAACTGACCTTTATTTTGATATTTTTTTTTGTTTATATCAGTAGTGCTTTGTCAGTTAAATAGAAGATACTCACAAAATTTATTGTGTGCGAAAGTGAATAAATATACCCCACAAGAACGTGGAAAAATTGTGACAATTTTGTGTGACACTTTTTCGGGCTGAGTAATATCCCATTTTGGTGATTTGCCATGGCCAGCCAGGTCCCCCGATTTGACCCCTTTAGATTTTTTCCTCTGGGGATATTTGAAGTCATTGGTTTATGTGAATATACCAGAGACGTTACAGCAACTAAAGGACAATATTCAGCATGAAATTGAAAACATTTCCCCACAGATTTCCAACACAATGGAAAATGCAATAAAAAGAGCCCAAATTTGCATCAATAAATGGTGGTCATTTATTGGATGTTATCTTTAAAAATTGAGAACATAAAACTTACAATTATGAATAAAACTTTAACACCAAAAAACTACTTTGTTTAATTTAAAACCCAAGCTTAGGCTAAGAAAATCAGTTGATGACTTTTGCGCCACCTTGTAGATTTTATCTTTAAACTCATAAAACTTTTATGAAAATGGTAGAATTTTGCACTGAGTTACAGGCTATTTATAGATATATAAGATCAGTAAAATCATCAGTATGTCTGCATCATCTGACACCAATAGAGTACCACTTACTCTGTTCCATCTATAATATTAATTAACATGACATCGAGGTAAGATGTACGAACCTCTGAGTTTCCTATGCTTCTGACTGGCTGTGTTGGTAGTTCTAGGTTTAGAGAACATCGCTGCTGATAGTTCAAGTCTTGCAGAAGTACTTCTCCATCTTTGAAATCTTCCAACTGTAATTCAAACTTTGCTTCAGAAACTGCAAGTGGACATCTACAAACTACAATTGTGTCTTGTTACATTTCGATTTGACACCGTATTTCTATGAGACAGACACCAATGAATATTGGGGGATGACCTTGGGAAGTGGAGGTAAAGATTGGCAGAACTGGTGCTATTCACACCATGTTCAACTTGCTTTAGAACAAGAATGCATGGACTCTTACTTCTATACTCCTTAAGTGTTTTTATGGCATGGTGCAGTGAAATTTTGCTGAATTAGGCCAGCTGCACACCAGGTCCAACACAAATCAGTGTGACAAGTCATTTTTGTTGCAAACCATTTTGGAGAAGGTCTCTTATGGGAGGCCGCACACCAGACGAAATACAGGGCTAGCATAAATGATTCATTCCTTTTGAAAAGGCTATATTTTCAAAAGTATTACATGTACACACATGAGAGATATATGAAAAGAACCACAAACTCACCAAGTTTGTATTGTGTATTCGCCCGTCGACTAGAATTTTGCGTCAACGTGCAAGAAGCATTGGAGGACGAGGATTTTGCCGCCAAGTTGATATTCAGCGATGAAGCAACGTTCCACTTATCCGGGAACGTGATTTGTCATAATATGCGATTCTGGGGCACGGAAAATCCACGTGCAGTCGTGACAGTTGAAAGAGATTCGCCAAAGGTGAATGTTTTCTGTGCAGTAAAAGGTAAAAAGGTAAAGTGTTCCCCTGTGCTTAGCACCATGCCATGAAGGCGTATAGGGGGTGTGGGGGTAACGCCCCACACTTTCTTGATCCGGTCGTGAGTGGGGGTGATGTGATCAGCATCATGCCCCTGACTGCCTTTACCCCCCAGGTACCCATGTTATTCGACGCTGGGTGGGCGCCGGAGCCGCTTCCATCGTTAGAAAAGTTCCCGGATTTGAACCGGCCGGGGATCGAACCCGGGACCTTTAGCATGGTAGTCAGATGAGTTACCGACTGAGCCACCGCGGCCACCTTTTCTGTGCAGTGTCACAAACAAAGATGTATGGGCTGTTTTTCTTTGCTGAGCAAACTGTGACCGGTAAATGTTACCTGGATATGTTGCAGTTGTGGTTGTTCCCGCAACTCAGTGCTGACTTCAGGGATTTTGTCTTCCAACAAGACGGGGCACCCCCTCATTGGAACATCCCAGTTCGTGACTACCTAAACGATGAACTTCCGCATTGCTGGATTGGGCATATTTGTGAGGATGACCTAGCTTTGTTCCCCTGGCCTCCCAGATGTCCTGATTTAACGCCCTGCAACTTCTTCCTGTGGGGGTACGTTAAGGACCTTGTTTACGTACCCCCACTACCGCAATCGTTAGTCGAGCTCAAAGAACGCATCAGTGCTGCAGTGCAGACCATTGACAAAACTATGCTACAAAATGTATGGAATGAGCTTGAATATTGTCTGCACGTGTGTCGTGCAACCAAAGGGGCACATATCGAACATTTGTAGAGGGTGTATAAACTTGGTGAGTTTTTCATATATCTTTCATGTGTGTACGTGTAATACCTTTGAAAATATAGCCTTTTCAAAACGAATGAATCATTTATGCTAGCCCTGTATTTGACTTGAATCACATTGCAACAGTTTATGACAAAACAATGTAGGTCTGTGCAATTTGGTATCGCATTGAGCAGCTTGCGACAAGACAATCTGCACATGCGTGAGTCCATTCACTTCAGCCACATACCTCTAATTACAGACTGGAATATATATGAAGGGCCAGGGGGAAAAACGATGAATGTTCATTCGAGACGATTTGCCAGGAAATGAAAAACAAAGTATTTCTTTCCATAAGTACATTAATATATGCCAAAATAATAATGCGTTTTTCAGGCACTTCTCATCGTTTCCCAACCAAGGCCATTCTCATTCTTATAGTACAGCTACTGAACTATCAGATGGCGCTGCGATCTCAAAATGGGCGAAAAATCGACATTCATCGTTTTTCCCCCTGGCCCTTCATATATATATATATTATATATATATATATATGTATATATTTGAATATACCCTATGGCCACTGCAATAAACAGTGCAAGGGCAGTAGCAGTATTATGTAGATTCAAATCAAAACATACAAATTGATACATTAAATCTACATGTACATTGAATCTGATGCAGTGTTACCCGCTTTCCAAATTATAAAAACAGACCTATACCTATTACACACATGGATGAAATCTACAATCAGATTTTAGCTAACAAACACAGTGGTGACTCGTGGTTTTTTTGGGGTGTAGGAGGAAGTTATAGTAAACAGAGGAAGGTTTAAAAAAATGCATTCAATTACATACGCACATATTGCTTGTACTATCCATTGCATTTAGAATGTTAGCTGGAGGCCCATGCTCGTGGTAGAGCAAGGTACCCTTGCCCCTCGAACCTTGAAATATTTTAATGTGCATCTACAATTTGCTATAAATTCATCTTTTTAGAAATGGTATATTCCCAAATATCTTTAAAAGAGAGTCATAAAACCAATATACAAAAAGGGGCCTAAAACAGGCCCCTTAAATTACAGACCAATAGCAATTACTTCAACCTTCTCCAAAATTCTCGAAAAAATAATCTCCAATAAAATCCATGATTTTTGTTCCAAATTTAATAATAATGTAAATGAATATCAGCATGGTTTTCAAAAAGACAAATCAACGAATTCTGCAACTGTACAGTCTATAAATATAATTACTGAAGCCTTGGAGGACAATGAAATTCCAAGTACAGTATTTCTACATCTGTCCAAAGCATTTGACTCTCTCAACCACAACATACTTATGCATAAACTGTATAGTTTAGATATCCGAGGTGGCACATTTAACTTAATTAAATCATTTCTCTCTGATCGAATACAAGACACTCAAATTGAGCACGTAGATAATGCATCTATCAAAACTTTCTAATCCAGCTACAAATCGTCAAAGATAGGTGTCCTTCAAGGATCTATACTTGGTCCATTATTATTCATCCTTTACATCAATGACATACCGATGAAAAACATGACTCAAAATCACCTATGCAGATGACACTAACATAATATGTAGGGCAAAAACAAAAGAACAATTAGAAATTCAGACTTACATCTCAATTAATCAACTAACCCAGTACTTGAGCACTAATAGCCTAAATGTAAGCTATCAAAAAACAAATTTCATGATTTTTAACCCTGGCAACAAGAAGAACTATGATAACTTGATGGTTTACTTAGATGAAAATGAAATAGAGTATGCTAACCATGTAAAATTCCTAGGATTGATCATCCATGATAAATTGGGCATGTCATATTGACTATATCTGTGATAAACTCACAAAAAATCTTTATCTGTTGAAAATCCTATCACAATTTAATATTAAGGAAATCAATATGAACCTGTACTAGGGTCTTATTTATCCTTTGCTTAGAATAATGTATTACATCTTGGGGAGGGGCAGTTCACGTACATACAAAAAGAGTGTTCACACTACAGAAAAGGGCACATGCAGAATTGCCTTTCGCAAAAATGAAAGTATGACTGTATACTCGCTCTATATTTATAAATCTATTATCTATGTACTTAATGACAAGACGAAATTAAGAAATTCATGGACATAATACAAGACATAGACAAAACTGCCATATCCAGACCAACAGATTAACTCTGACAGACAGATCACCACATTCTGCAGGCATAAAATTCCACAACAACCTTCCCCCTTGGCTAAAAAAAATATCACTCCCTTAAAGAAAAAATTGCAGCTAATCAAAAAATATCTCACAGACAGAGCTCTGTATGACATCAATGAACTATAAACTAGATTGGGTACAAATATCAAGTAGACAAAGAAATGTAATAATACCATAGAAGGAACAATGTAACTCTAATTAAAAAAAAAGAGTCATGCATGTACTTTTTATATATACACACTGGTATATATGCTTATCATTGTTTTTAATATTGTGAATGTAATGTACAATTATTTTTTTATTTTTTATCACATATGTGCAGCATGTAAAAATCTCTAGTTCTTATACTGTAATTGCTTGTATTTTCATGTATCTGGACGAAATCCATACCCATGAAAAAATGGGTCAACGGATGAATAAAGATTATGATTATGTAAAAGCACAAGAACCTTCAAAAATAGCATTGATGATATTTCAGATTTTTCAAGAATTTTGACTTCCCCCCCTCCCTGTTGTTGCGTGGATCGAGGATAATGAAAAGTGATGCTTAAACTCTGAAATTATGCTAAATGCTTCTAAAGTGTGCTTGGGTTTATTAATATATATATATATATATATATATATATATATATATATATATATATATATATATATATATATATATATATATATATTTATATATATATATATATATATATATATATATATATATATATATATATATATATATATATATATATATATATATGAAGGGCCAGGGGGGAAAATGATGAATGTCGATTTTTCGCCCATTTTGAGATCGCAACGCCATCTGATAGTTCAGAAGCTGTACTATAAGAATGAGAACGGCCTTGGTTTGGAAACGATGAGAACTGCCTGAAAAACGCATTATTATTTTGGCATATACAGGGTGGTGCAAAATTCCGTTTACAGCGCTTGGGAGGTGAATCGCCAAGTAAAAACAAGGAAAAAATGCCATGTGAAAAAATGTCGAAATCGGCACCGTATGTGAGTGACAGGCGTGCGAAAATCGCCTCACACCATGTATAAAGCACAATAATTCAAGAAGGAAGAAAGATAGCAATGTCGGATTAAAAGAATAGAAAGAAAGTCGTGGCTGACGAATACAATGGTGCAGCAATTGAGGCACAGTGTAAATTGCGCAAGGGGACTCTCAAAGAAAGTGGGGAATCCCCTGATGGAAAATATAGGAAATTTACTACTATTTTCTACATAATGTTGAGATCGGAATGTAGGCAGTAAAAAATGACGACGTATGTCCACATCTCCCACTACTGCTGGGACACCGGCCCACACCCGGGAAATAGGAAAATAACTGCAAATCTCCTGTTGTACACGGTTCACATTGCGGTAGGAAGAAGAAAAGAAACCAAGTTGTCGCATGTCCCACTACTGCTGGGACATCATCCCAAATGGAAAAAAAACCGGAAAATCATAAAAAAACGATTGCAATCCCTTAATGTTGACACACTACTTTGCAGTACGAAAAACAAAAGTTAAACAATGGCCACATGACGTCAGGCTGTACATACTACAAGAGAGCTCCCCAAAGAAAGTGGGTAATCCTCGAAGGAATGAAGACGGAGAATGGCGAGAAAACACACACAATGGCATGTAACATTTCCAGGCACAGCACATCTTGAAGGAATTCCACTGAGAAGCGCACAACCTCCGCACATGCAGATCGATGGTATGAAGTACAGCGATCTCCAGCTTCTTCACTCGCACCTTTCACTAAAGGACACTATGGGGTGCTGATAGGGGCTCACAAACACCGCTATACTCAGAGACGTTGTTGAAAATGTCCGCCATTGACTTCAAGACAAAGATGGCATTGGCGAAGCACTGATTGTCTAGTACGTGCAAATACCTCTGGCATGTCACCAATTGTCCCAGCAGCGACACTAACATGAGCAACGAGGTCCTGAACACTTTCCACAGGGGTTTCATACACGAGCCTTTTCATTTCTCCCCATACAAAGAAATCCAGTGGTGTGAGGTCGGGGGAACGAGGTGGCCACGGCAAAGGCCCACCCCTGCCAATCCAACGATCGCCGAAAATATCGTTGAGTAAGGGCCTGGTTCCCCGGTCGAAATGTGCGGGGGCGCCGTCGTGTTGAAACCAGATACGTTGTCTACTTGCCAGTTGCACGTTTTCCAAAAGTTCAGGTAATACGTCATGTAGAAACACCCGATAATTCCCACCACACAAAATAGAGGGCAAAATATACGGGCCTATCAAGTGGTCACCTACTACGCACACCACACATTCACTGCGAACCTATGTTGATGATGGCGCACAATGATTGCATGCGGATTGTCCATATCCCAGACGTGGCTGTTGTGGCTATTGAACATGCCGTCCCTGTTGAACATTGCCTCATCGGTCCACAAAACTATTGTTGTGAAATCTGGAATGGCAAGAGTTTCTTGCACGTACCATTGGCAGAAATCCATGCATAGGGGAAAGTCCGTGGGCAGTATGTAGTGCACCTTATGCAATTTGTATGGGTGCAATCCCTCCTCCTGAAGAACGCGGAACACATTGCTATGGTGGGTTTGTCGCGTACGAGCAATGACAGGTGTGCTGGTGCCAGGACGGTCTCGTATCGCGCCCAACACGTCCTCTTCAAATTGCACAGTGCGCACAGTGCGGGGTCTTCCACAATCCCACCTACGGGGTAGTTGAGATCCAGTTTCACGCAGACGAGCATCAAGTCTTTGAAAGAGTGCATGTGCTGGTAACCGCCTTTTGGGAAAACGTTCGTGATACGAACGCCTTGCTTCACGGCTGTTTCGGTTTGCCTCTCCATAAACGAGATGCATATCAGCAAGCTCGTGGCTAGAGTACTCCACCATTGTCCTCTTCGAGAACTGCCCAGCAACAGGGGCACTTTCCCTCCGAGTGACAGATCACAACTACCGTGATTAGCACCCACGTAATGTCACACAGGTGTCCACGCAGTTGTTGCAAACCGAGAAAGAACACGGGAATACGTACTCTACGTACAATATTCCTTGGCGCAATTCAACCACACACAAACGCCAGACTAAACTCCACGCTGCGAGACGCAGAACAGACAGGAAGAACAACGGTCGACTACACTCTCTACGTAGTATCCACCAACGCTAATACGTAACAGGTGACCTACACTCCCAGCGCCTCTAGTGTAGCTTTCTGTATAAATTAGCTGAAATCAATCTCAGCGTAATCTGACGGCATAGCGTCATTTTCGGGTGAATTTCCTATTTCGCGAGTGTGGGACGGTGTCCCAGCAGTAGTGGGACATGTGGACATACGTCATCATTTCTTACTGCCTACATTCCGATCTCAACATTATGTAGAAAATAGTAGTAAATTTCCTATATTTTCCATCAGGCGATTCCCCACTTTCTTTGAGAGTCTCCTTGCGCAATTTACGCTGGGCCTCAATTGCTGCACCATTGTATTCGTCAGGCACGGCTTTCTTTCTATTCTTTTAATCCGACATTGATATATTTCTTCCTTCTTGAGTTATTGTGCTTTACACATGGTGTGAGGCGATTTTCGCACGCCTGTCACTCGTAAACGGTGCCGATTTCGACATTTTTTCACATGACATTTTTTCCTTGTTTTTACTTGGCGATTCACCTCCCAAGCGTTGTAAACGGAATTTTGCACCACCCTGTATTAACAGTCTTATGGAAAGAAATACTTTGTTTTTCATTTCCTGGCAAATTGTCTCGAATGAACATTCATCGTTTTTCCCCCTGGCCCTTCATATATATATATATATTTTCGGATAACTGTTCAAGTTCAATTATGCATCTACTTTTCGAGTTTTGAACTTGCATTACTTATTATTCAATGGAGTTATGTAATATTGTTAATTTTCCCACAAAATTGTGTACAATGGCTCAACAAACGAAATGGGTTCAGCGCTGAACTTGAAACGGTTTGATAAAATTGTTTGTTTACACCCAACCTTCTACCGATTTCCTGCCAAACAATTTCCTCATGAACAAAATTGGGCAGGACAACGAAAGGATAGAGGGTGGATCGTGGCATGGTTGTAAAAAGGTTGTCGCTTTGTAGGCATACTCCCTTTTATTTGAAACATGTCCGCTGATGAAGCAGAAATAAGATTTGGACATAATTTTATTTTTATTTCCTGAAAACATATTCCTTTCAATTCGATTTTCCTCTCCAAGGGACTCGCATTTGCAGATTATGCTAGATTTTACCATTATGCCAATAACAGGGTGCTAGGTGCCAAGAAAGATCAAACTGTGCTAGGTTTAGTACCATTTTGCTAGGGTAGGCATCGCTGACTGAGGAAACTCTTGCTGGTTCCTCAGCCCTCGCTGATCTTCGCAACCTTCTCCCCTCCCTTGCACTGCCCCTTCCACTCCTCACCCATCTGTCTGTAGGATGAATGCCGATGTTCCTCAGCGAGTAGCAGCAAAGCCTGTGAACATCATATTTTGGCTGCTGCTGGAGCGAGAGGCAATTGCATGTACGTACACTGCGCTCATCATTTTATGACGCACATTATTATGAAACTCCTAAAAAGTAGACGACTCGAAATAAGTAAAAATGAACTATAGGAAGTTCCTCATTTCTTACATGAAGGAATCGGCCCTGAACAAACAAAATGACTTGTTGTGTCATGTTGCTTTGTGACTCATCATGTTGTGTTGCATCGCGTCGTGTCAATTGCATCTGGTGTGCAGCTGGTCATACTAGTGTATTTCCTGTACAGATATTAGACCTGAGATAATACCACTTTGAACTGATACTTGAACAGTGTATCAATTTAACTCTAAATTCTAACCATTTGTAAATTTTATGATTGACAAAAGTTTTTTGACTTTACTTCTGTGTTGGGCCTCTAAATAAAACTTGAGTGTTGCAGTACCTTCATCCCTCATCCATAGTTACTGAGGATGCTGGAAGAATCAGTCTCATGAGGTTCATGAACTTGTAATACCTCATCATAGTAAATTTTGTGAGTGATTACATGAGCCCCACAGAGAAGTGCAGCAAGGAATAGTGAAAGTTCACACCTGTGTAGTGATAACAAGTTCATATATCTTCAAGAAGGTACATTTCTAAAACACAAGTAACAATAAATTGGCATGTTTAGTACACAAAAATTGGGATTCAGAAAGAGGATTTACATGAATATTTTTTTATAATCTTTCAATCATCTTTTCCTATCAGCCTGATAAGGACCCTTACCTGTTATATCTCATATTTTATTATGTCAATACAATGTGATTTCATTGAAAATCAGGTACTTAAAACTTAATCATTGTGCTCTTATTTTTTATATTGAATAAAATCAAAGGTCATAAATTTTATGAATGTTTTGCCTTTACATTTGTCTAGGAAAAGTTAGCTTTCCAGCCTTAAATATTTATAAACTATAATATTTATAATTATCCCATTTAAAATGTTGGATATGAGGTGTGTTAAAAAAAGAAAAGACCGAGCTTTTTCTGTTCTTGCTTTATTGCTCATGATACACACTTTGCACCACTATCCCTTTCAAACTACTCCCCCCCAGCGTCAATACACCATTGCCATAGTTTCTTCCAATTTTGGAACTCCTGCTGGAACGCACTTTCTTTGATGGCACGCAGTACTGTTGTTGCATTTCCCTGAATTTCCTCGATGGTCTGCAAACGCCATCCTCTCAGAAGTGGTTTCAGTTTGGGAAAGAGAAAAAAAGTCGGCAGGTGCCAAGTCAGGAGGATAGGGTGCATGAGGCACAGCAGAAGTGGGATTTTTTACCAGACAACTTGTGACAAGGAGCGATCTGTGAGGTGGAGCGTTGTCATGATGCAACAACAAACTGAGCACAAATTTTACACTGACACGATGCATATCAAGTTTTTCAGTCAGGATATTATGGCAGGATCCTACACTTATGCCAACTTCTTCAGCAACCTCACGGACAGTTAAACGAAGATTTTCATGTATCACATCGCGAACAATCTCAGCATGTAGGTAGTCTGTTGACGTAGAAGGTCGTCCAGCCCTTAGATCTTCGGCAATTGAACTCCTGCCCTCATTAAAGTGCTTAAACAATGAAATCACTGTGTTCGGCTCATGCAGTCATCCCTGTATGCTTGGTTAAGCATTTGGAATGTTTCCGTAAAAGTTTTCCCAAGTTTTACTTAAAATTTCACACACACGCATTGTTCCTCCAACTCCTTGATTGTCGCTTTGTCACTAATCTGAAAGCTGCTTGTGCACGACCTCACTCTATCGGCTGCTACTTGACAACTAACGCATAGATCGGAACCCAGTAAAAGGCAATCTGTTACCAAGATATGCAGCTAGGTGCGCACGGTAGCCGGATCATGCCATCTGCAACAGTTCGCATGCTATTAAAAAAAGTTCGGTCTTTTTTTGAACACACCTCGTATACATCTAGAAGAGGTAATTGAAAATATACATAAATTTGCTTATGGGATAATTATAGCTGTCATTCAATAACAAACCATATATGTATTTTCTCACAAAATACTGTTAATTTTGAATAGTTTCCATGACATTTAAACTGCTAAAATATCAAGCAGAAGGCTTTAGAAAAGTATTGGCCGGTGTTTGGGTTGAAATTCCAACTGATACTTTCCTATGCATCAGTATCAACATTGGTTCATCTTTTCAAAGTATGAAATTATACAATGTGATTTGTAGGTGGTGTTGTAGGCATGAAACATATGTCATATGATTGATTGATTTAAAATGTTTGGATATGGCCATTTTGCACCCTTCAGTGTATATGGGTAAAATCACCTTATTTAAAACCCTTACCTTAAAATTAAAAAAAGGATGTAAAGAGCCCTTGAGAAAGATTAAAAATGCAAGTGACCTGCATAGGACAAGCACAAATATTAAAAAATAAAATAATAGTCTAAAAATTACCTCACAGAAAGTGCTCTTCTCAAAAAGCTAATAAAAATGGGCTAAACAGTGTCATCCTCTCCCAACATAGCTGACAAATTGTTCAGAAAGTTAAACCCTGTCTGAGGTAATTTAAATCGTCACATTCGAGAAGGCTGTGCCGAACACTTAAAACAGCGTTGCATTTACGGCACAGCAGAGGGTCCAGCTCTTGTACCAAAGGACGATGTGTGAGATGACTGTGTCCAATTTGAAGCTGCATTAAAATTACTTCTTCTTGGTGGGAGGGACGGGACAAAGAACACTAAGCACCAGTTTTGGGCTTGATAGCTCAAAACTTGCTGCCCCGTACTTCACATAGGAATGACTCATGTGTCTGCAGTGGCATATTAACCAACTTTTCTCATAGAGGGGCAGATGGCTTCTTTAGCTGTCATAGCTACATTCATAGTACCAATGATTATTTCTTGGTGGTTTCTGATGCTTGAGTGTGGAGCCACCTAACTCCCTTTTTAATCTGCCCTGATCTGAAATATCCAGCATATCTTCTCTTCTTGGGAAGAGACTTATCCATTCTATAGTCACAATATTGATGTTTTGATGTAAGTTAAGAACTGATACACTGTTTAGCAACAGTTTAAAACTAATTTTTACTCAATAAACTGCACTCAAGTCAGTTAATCCAATAATTTAAGGAAGCATTTATGCCAAGTGACAATTGATGTGTGACATACTGTCTTTCAGGTGATATGTCACATGAAAAAGTATGTTAAATGCAACCTTTCAAACCAGAGTGACTTGACATGCTGCATGTGTCACTTATGTCTCCTTCGTACTTGGCTATTGCAGTGTGTTGCCTCGGTTATGTATGGACACTGAATGCTTTATCCTAAGGACCTATACATAAATTTTTAGAAGAGACAAACTGGTGAAACAATTTGAACGTACGGGTTGACAATATAATAAAGCACCATCATGAACAAAATTTCAAATTTTAAATACAGTGTTCCTGTGCCTTTATGTACTGATCAGCCGAAATGCACTTTTCCACATAAATGTAAGTGGGATATATTTTGAGCACTTCGTACATGACTATTTGTGCTTGAAAGAGCTACCACTTGATACCACTACCACTAGAGTCAATGTGAATGTAGCATTTGAGCCACTGCAGTGCTTAAGCTCTTTGCTTCATCCAGACTGTCATTTGTCACTTTGTAACCCTAATTTCACATGTCAGCTGATGCTTGTCACTTCAGTGTGAAATCTTCCTAAGAGAATAAGTTTTAGATTTTTCTATACTAAACAAAACTCAAGTCTCAGGGAATCTGAAGTGACTCAGGCAGTTTTCAGTCTTCAGCTCTTACTGCAGTAAAGCATTTATTCCTCACTTTGAAAAGTGCAACTACATATCTTCAGAGACATATCCAGAATTTTCGATCTGGGTGTCTAAATCTATATTTAGGGAATGTAAGGGTAAATTTAGAGACAAAATGGCCATAAATTGAGACTTTGCAAAAAAAAAGGAAAAAAAATAGAGGGTGTTGAGGAAACTATGGGCTAGGGTTTTGGGGGGTGTGCAGATAATTCACTGACCTTCACTATTTGTTCATTGGGAGGATGGATCAGGAATATCCCCTCACCAGTCTGCGTAAGAAAGAAGAAAGTTTTCAAAGGTGCATCTTCTGTTCCTTGCTGCAAAATTTCAATTTAATCAGAATGCTGTTCTAATGATACAAAGAAGAAATTTTATTTATTACAAACAAAATTATTAATTGATTCAGTAATGCCACATCTCTCTAGACAATCATAGTTTAGTTTAGTTTATTTGCATCCAAGGACTACCGGTGTGTACAAATAACAGTACATGGTAATATAGGACATGTCAATACTTACATTACAATACAATACTACATTAATAGATTTTACACACACAAATACAAAATACATAGCCAAAAATTGTAAAACATTGGGTCTTACTCTGGTATTATATCAAAATCACAAAGAAATATAACATGAGAAGATATAGAACACTATAGCCTACTTCTAGGTGATACTAATTATCCACCTTCATTTGACATTTAAATTTACAAGAAGAATATGTGATTATACTACATTATATACATTTTGTCTTATGTAAAAGTTGTTTCCATGTATTCAGCTATAGAATAAAAAACATGCTTCAGAAGCATCAATTTTATCTTGTGCTTGAATATCATCAATTTTGGTTCTTTCCTCACATCTTGTGGTAGTTTATTGTAGAGATATATGGAAGAGTTTAAGGGCCTTTCTTACATAAGTTAAGGTGGCAGTGTTTTATGTGAAGTTTGTCTTTATTTCTTGTGTTTAGGCCATGTATTTCCTCATTTCCGGCAAAGTTGGAAATATTTTGCTTAACATAAATTAAGCATTCATAAATGTATATGCAGGGGAGTACAAAATATATTAATAAGAAAGTTTTGTTGCCTCATTTAATAAATCTGTCAGACTTTATGGTGTAGCAGTGCAGTGCAGTTGATATAAAATGTGTGTAAAAATGATTGTTGAGATTTGGTAATTTATTTCTGCAAATACAGTGGAACCTCAATTTTATGTTTTTCAGGGGATCAAGCTTAAAGAAACTTAAAATGAGTGAAAATGTAAGATTGGGGAAAATTTTATAGCATTTTGCTCTAGCGGGACCATGGATATTTAATGTATGATGCAGGAAAATATAAAAATGGGGGAATGTAAAATTGAAGTCCTTGAAGTGCTAAGGCCTGCCAAGTGACATTTTACTGAGATCTTAGTCAGCTACTATTGCTTTTAAATAGCTCCAATTGTCCTAACGATGCTGGATCAACATCAACAGTTTTGGATCTCCCACCAGGAATCGAACTTGGGACCACTTGCACTAAAGGTGAGTGTGCTCACCATTTAGCTGCATGCAAACTCTAACATGCTGTATAAAAGTACAAGAAAATATGTGGATATAATAGTAACAATATGAGTTTATAACACTATGAATTGATAAAAGAAATCCTGCAAATGTCACATGACACACATCCAAGCAGTAGTCCAATTTTTGCTACACCCAGCATGTCTAGTGTAATAATCTTTACAGCATCAGCAACCTTGCACTTCAATCCTGGCATACTGGATGGTACGGATGACACAAAAACTCTGTTGTTCACATATTCCCAGGTGTTTAGTGACATTGGGTGAAGGTAGGGAAAAAAGCAGGTCACTGGAAGAAATTGAAGTCCTCAACATTACCCCTTCTGATCCCATGCGGGGAAAACATCCATCAACTAGCTTTAAATGTGTTGAAGATGATGGACAAAATTTGAAGCCTCTTTCCATACTGTCAGTCAGCATCTTCAACTCACAACTGGCATGCCACAGGTTGTTTTAAAACAACTCTCACAAGGTTCACTTTTTCTCTTTCTCCAGACCCAAAACTTTTTTCTTTATGAAGCCACCCACATGTATGTAGCTGCTCATTCAATCATGCTGTTGTCAGATGGGGAGGAACTTTAAAATTGACACTATAAAGTTGGTTGAACTGAATAAAAATAACTAAATTTCACCAAAAACTACAGTTCACAAAATGCTCTATACTGTGGCATCAGCAGAGAGAAAACAACTGTGGCACATGATCAAAGAAACTTTTGCATCTCTGTTTCATTTTATGTGACATACCTACTTCTGCATAAACTTTCAAAGCCATACTGGCAGCGTGAAACCTCAACAACCATGAAGTTATTCCCTATTTTGGTTGTACTGTACTTTAAAAATCTTTTTATTTCAAAGGTGTGCTGCCTTCACTGTTCTTAGACAATTCAATTGAACAGATAGGTTCAAAAATAAAGGAAACAAAATCCACTATTGTTTATCACACTGTATTCCATGGTCAGAAAATATCAAACTGATATGAAAATTTTGTGCCTAATTGTATGGCAGTCACTATGGTCAAAATTAGTAAACTACCCTTCCTTGGTATCCATCCAATTCTGCCCAATATCTTTGCAGAAAATTTGTTTACAATAGTACAGAATAATGCAAGGTATAGTTTCATGCTTCTTCAACAATTTGGAATTCAGGTTAATTCTATTCCACTTCTGTAACACCCTCTGTTAAACTGGTTATCATGTTTATATTGATTTAATTGTACTCATAGTTATATCATTGTTTATGCATAGATGCATATTACTTCTCTTGGACAAAGAAAGATGCAAGACCTGTGAAATTCTTCCAATAGAGAGGAAAAAAGGCAATAATGATACAATAAATAATTTCCCTCTTCATATTAAAACCAATTTTACTGCATTACAAGTATGAAGTTTGGTTCATGGTGTTATGGTCAATTGATACATTGTTGCTGATGTTCTCTTACAAATGTTTGTTAGTTTGTACTTCTTCTTGTTTTATATAATATTTTCTGCCCTTTTAGACTAATTAAGATGGTGAGGATGAATGATATTCAAGGTTCCCATTATTTTTTCCAAAACAAATTCCCAGGCATTTTCAGGGTTTTCAGAGAATTGGACAATACATTTCCTGATCATTCAGCAATTTGTTCACATATTTTGTTACAGTGAAAATCTAAAAGCTACTTTCCAACATAGTTGCCGTCATTATCCAAACACATATTATGCCCGGGAAACCAGCTTCTGTATTCTAGATTCACAAAAGTCTACTGCATGACTGTTGAACCACTTCATGACTTCTGCTTTTACCATCATCTTCACCTTTCAAGCATTTCCAAGATGCTTCTTTAGGCAAAGAAACAGGTGAAAGTAATTGGGAACTATATCTTGACTATACAGTGGATGCTCCAAAACATCCCACGTGAATCTTTCCAAAAGTACCATGGTGCCATCCGCAGGGTGGAACTGAGCATTGTTGTGAAACAGGCAGATGGCACATGTCAGCATTCGCATCCTTTTGTTTTGAATGGCCCCTAGAAGCTGTTTCAAGATCTGACAATGTATAGCAGGATTTATGAAATCAACCAGGAGAATGCAGTGTCCATCCCAGAAAATGGATGCATTTTTTTTTGTCTGAAATTGAAGTTGTTAATATTTTTTTTTTGTTGGGGATCATTGGTATGGCACCATTGAAGTGACTGTTGCTTGGATTCAGACATGTGGTGGTAAACCCACATTTCATCTCCAATCACAACTATCCAGAACCGCTGTCCTTCCTCTGGATAGCACATGAGAAAGTTCAACATGGAACACATCCATTTCATTTTGCATTCTCCCATTAACATTTTGGACACTCAGTGTGTGCACAAATTTCTGTGCCCTAATTGCACAGTTAAAGCCACACAGATTGTTTTCTTAGACACTTTGTGGAATGGGGAGCATGCAAATCTCTTATCATCAACCACTGATTTACATTACTGTTTCTTCAATTTTGTGAAGATAATTATCTTATAATTATAATCGAAGCTCAAAGGTCATGAACATCAGTCCTACCTCCCGAGACTTTACAGCACCACTTCATCACATTTTGTCCATTCATAATATCTCCATAAACAGCAACAATTTTTCTTTGAATTCATGCATTTTGAAACCATATGATGGACTACAACTTGCATTTGGTGGAATTATGGACTGGCTCTGCTATTTCAAACATCTGCTACTACAAACTAATGTAAGGAGAAAGTGTAAGGATCAAGGCCAAAGCCAGTGTAGCCACAAATACACAACATTTCCTTCGGACTACACATGATGTATCTTTACTTTCTGGATGCATCTCGTACAATCAAATGTTTCCAATCTAAGCATTACAGGAAATATTTATATTAGAGAATGAAAGTACAGAAGGGACTAGAGATTTTGTGGTTATTGAATTTTTGTAATCTCTGTTCTTTTTTAGTTATTCTTATTTGTTTTTAAACTGCAACATTATTATTATGTGCAAAAATATAAAATGCTCACAATTAAATCATATGGAACAAAAATGTAATTCCTTATCTTGGGAAAATTGGTTGTTTTTCTGCTTCCATACTGATTGTTTAATTTCCTAACACTTCTCATTGTATTCTTTATTGCATTCCTCTTACACTTAAATTATCACATGGTCATTTCTAGAAAGAATATCACTTTTATTAATTTACATACCTGTGATTCATCTTCAGTGTTATCAAGTTCTTGATTTTCATTTTCTTCTGGAACAGTACTTAATTTATAATCTTCAATGTGTGCAGCCACTTCTGGACTCGATTGAGACACCTATAAGTAAATTGAATGATTAGTCACTTGACATATTGTTAAAAGGCAAATACGAAGGGAAGTCATTAAATAACAGGAATTTTATTCTAAACTTCATAGAGATTTATGCAAAAAAAACATTGTCCTTAGCAACATACCATAAAGGTATTGTGATGATCGAACAGTATGCACCTGCACAGTAGTTCATGCGGACATGACCACTCCACTGTTGACTTGCACCATAGAAGAGCAACGAAGTGTAATTCGTTTCTTGTGGTGAGAGGAAGTGAAACCTCCTGTAATCCACAGCAGAATGAAGGTTCAGTACTGAAACAAGTTTAAGTCAAGGGAGAGTGTACTACATTAACGGATTCACTACCCGATCTGCTGTTTCACTGTCTCAGTTGCAATGCAAACTGGCATCCCACTCTGGTGTTCATCACTGACATTTTGTCTTCTGTTTAAAAAAACAGATCTTTCCACACATTCAGATGCTCTCCCCTAACATACAATTGCTCTAGTATGGGGTCAGAAGAATTATACATGTAAACACTGACTGTAAGCTGATAACTATTGGTTTACACTGGCATTATTTGGCTGTTCCTCTTTGCCAGATAGTTTTCCAATTGTGCACGTGTGCTGAGCAATTCTGCAAGCCAAATTCTCAAGGTTTACACTTGCAAGTAACAAATTTTCCATGAGTCACCTGGTGCTGAAGTACACAATCTATTAAACATGAACTTGAATGCTATCAACCTGAGCGAGTTGAACCTATTTTTGCTGGCGCTATTAAGTGGAAGCCAAGCTCTCAAGGCTTACATGTACATTCCATGCCTGCACATGTCCCTTGTCACATGTGCAATGAATGCTCTTTTACAGATAGGAGGGAAAAGCAGTTGTTTGTGTTTTTGCAGTTGGTTGTAAAGTGTCGGTTGCCACTTTCTACCAATGGAAATTCTTCCATGTTATTTGACGGTAAACCAGATAACCAACTTTTTCCACATGTATAGAAATTGCTACAAACTTTGAAGTTATTGGACTTCTGTTTTTCTTTTACTTGGATGTCCACATTGGTCTTTTATTTATATTATATCTAATTGATATATAATAAATATATGCATTTTTTTTTTTTTGCAGTAAAGCAGGTCAAATTTTCAGAATACGCCACTGCATGCTACTTTGGTGTGAACTCCTCATGCTACATGTCTATTTGCATGAAATCTCTCTAAGTATCCTGGAAATGTTGCAGTATATTTGTGTGCCCCCCCCCCCCCAAAGTGACATACATTCATAATTCTCACTAAAAAGAAAGATTCATGTACATGATTTTTCACTTTTAGAAACGTAAAAGCAAAGTTCCCCATGCACTTGCACCATGCCATGAAGTATATATAGGGAGATGTTGGCATAGACCCCATATATTCTTCTATCTCAGTCACTTTTGAGGTGATGTGATCAGCACCGAGTTCCTGCCACCTTTACCACCTTTACTCCATTCCCCATGGTTCCCCCAGATACCATTTATTTGAAGCTAGGTGAATCCCCCCCAGAGCCACTTTACGCAGGCTTGAGAAATTCCTACCTTTGAATCAATCCTGCATTTCCAAGTGGCAGTCAGACACCACTAGACAACTGTAACTCCGACATTTAGTAAAGATTTTTCGAGTTTCTCCACTAAACGTTTGCCTTTCATATCACATTGACACACGTATGTTATCAGTATCAATAATGTGTAGAAATTCTCACATCTGTACATTCCTACAAAGCAGTCAAAATACAGGGTGTCTGGGAAAGAATTAATGAAAAGAAAGCATCACATCTCTGAAACTAGAGCATCCATTGCTTCCAAAATTACATATTGGAACGATGACCTAAAGAACGTGCAGTACCATACAGTATACCTTAATACTGTTGTGTTGTTGATTTGGTGTTTTAAGTCCACTTTATGCACAGTATGGCTAATCAGGACTGGACCTACGGTTTAAAGTGGGATCCGAACCACTATGTGCCTCCACCGGGTATCGAACCCGGGACCCCTTGATTACAAGGCAATGACGAATACTGTTGTGCACTAGTATTTCCTCAGCTAAGAAAATTTGCATTCTCTCCCCTTCCCACCTGTCTCACTGTAAACATGTTAAAAATTTAAATGATAGGAGCATCCCCCAAGCTATTTCCAAGGATCGAGAAAACATCCCTCAACAATTTCTGCTTCAATGGTAGGTGTGCATCACTCCATGAGGCAGAGTACATCCAGGTGAAATTCAACCCCACAATAGCACAGGAGAAAATGCACTGCATTTTTGGGCTCACTTCCAGTGTATCCAACTCAAACTTTGAGGGAATAAACACAATAATTTCACAGATGGGATGGATTTCTTTTTCACTAGTTCTTTCTCTGACAGCCTACAGTTTCCATACCTCCTCCTCCTCATATGTCCAACCAACATCTTCCAAAGAATCTTGTAAATTCTTTTCCCCATCACCTGCTGAAATTGAAGACTCCTGAGACTCTGTTGCTCCTTTGCCCTGTCTCTCCTGTAAAGCACAAGCATGTAAATATGACTTGTCCTGCATAGACATATTTTACAAGTGTATGTAACAGGACTGAAAACTAAAACTACAAAAAATACAGCTAGAGTGGTACTCTAATGTTAAGTTATCAGATTTAATATTTTCCTCATTGTACTTCCAATCTTTTTGTTCCTGCTAAGGCAACATGTCACTGTGTAATATTTATTCATATTTTTACATTTTCTTCTCATCTCATGTTCTTTAGTCACAGATCCTTGAAAAATGTATAACTGAGGTTCCACTGTAGATTCTACTCCAAAATAAGAATAGAAGACATGTACATGAAGAATAAATGTAAAGAAGAAAGTAAGAATGGAAGTAAATATCAATTAAAAAATTTAATTTTAATATTAAACTAAGGAAGTAAAGGTAGCTGAGAAAACAGAATTGAAAATGAGACAAGAAATTTCTCAAAGTACAAGGTATAAAGGCCCCAGATTGGAAACCCTGTGATAATTGTAGTTTTACCAGTGGCCTAAACTTGGTCACTCATATTGCCTGCCAGTGTACTAAAATAGAGCAATAATTTTCACATTATATAAGTTATTGCAACTTCAAGAGCTAATTCAGTAAAGTAAGTCAAAGTAAACTATAATCTTAAAATCTTGATGCATAATTTTCTGTTGCCATTGTTCTCACAAGTGTGGGAAAATTTAATTGGAATATTTTACATAATTGTTTGTACTAAGACTAAAAATAGATTTCCTAGATTTAATTCTTAAATATGCAGTTTCATGGCTCCCAATCATCAATGGCATAACATTATAGTATGCTCATATGCCCGGCATTCCCTGATTTAAAATTTCAAAAATGCATAAATGCTGTAAATGTAAAGTAAAACTTCACTAATTTCATATATGTTTGACCTTCATGGCATTATAATAGTTAATTTTTGTGATCCGCTTGCAACGTTCCACTAACAACACTCATTCTAGCATTTTTTTCAGTGCCTTTCCTGGCCGGATGCCAGGTAGGTTTGGCGTAAAGGACTCTATATTCCTTGCTGCCTATCTGGAGGGAAAGTTTGAATCTCTACAGCACGCGTGCAATGTTCTCTTGAATGCCTGCCTAGGGAGCAGAGAGCCACGTGATTGGTTCTAGGACTCATGTGACCCTTCCTGCCTTCAGACGCAGATGACAGAAGTAGAATTCCTACCCGTTTCTTCGCGCTCGTGCTGTGTGATGCTACAATATGCAATATTGACTGATGTAACTTTACCAAACTCAAATATACCATTTCTTAATGACCACTGCATTGTATAATTTATCGCACGAACAGCGATGTGCATTAAAAACTAAAAGATCAACACATTTTTTGTCAAATAAGCTGGTGATGTGGTAGAAGTTCAGCCTGTGGCTGCTCTACCACTTAACCCACAAAACTATTCTTTTTATTATTATTATTATTATTATTTCATTAGTATCTAACTGCTTAATATTGTGTCAATGGAAGTGCTTAGCATTCATTTGAAAACTCTTTACATCAAATGGTCTCTGGACAAAATTATTTTAAAATGTATATCAGCATTCTCAAGATGCAATAAACAGTGGTCTGAACCACTAATCGGCACTGTTACGTCAGTAGAGTGTATGATAGTTGGATCATCCACCCACCTCCGTGTCAGAGTGTTTTGCACAGCTTGCCAAGACGACAGAGGTCCGTGGTTCGAATCCCGGCATGAGCAAGGGTGTCCCTTCATCAACTTCATCAATATCATCACTTATATTCATATTTGCAATTAACAAAAAGTGGTAAAAAAGCGAAGAAAAATAAACCAAATCAATCAGTAGTTGGATCATCCACAACAATGACGTCTATTGTTGTTCAGAGACGCTTGTGAATCAGGTAGATTTTTTAATGACTTGCGTCATGCCGAAAGGTACAAAAAAGGTATAAAACACCAGAGTTCAAAACATTTGTTGCATAGTGAGGCATCTCATTTTCTAGCTAAAACATGCATGGATGATGTTTTATTGAAAATCCAGCTGACTTCAGGGAAATAAACATTGCCTGTGGTGACTAATTCCATAAGTAAATTATTAAGCAAGAAAGGGCCGACCCTTCATTCGGACTTGGTGTTCCCACCTGAAATGCCCATGCTTTGATCACATATTCTTGATCTCGGCCATTTTCGAGGTGATGTGATCAACATCATGCTTTGTATACCTTTACCCTCCAGTGTTGCCCTCCCCGGTACCCATTGATTTGAAGCTGGGTGAGCCCCAGAGCCACTTTATGCAGGGGACAAAACCTGAAAAATTCCGACCATAGATCACCCACACTGGGAATTGAACCCAGGTCTGCCACGTGGCAGTCAGATGCCCTACCAACTAGACCATCATGGCTCATAAGTTATTCAATACTCTTCAAAATAAATGAACAAAAATAAGACAAGAATTATATGGAATATCTTCCACCAAGAAGCTGGTTCAAGATATTTTTTTGTATTCGTTAATACTGGCAATTACAAAACATTTAATTTTTCTGTCTTTCACAGGCTATTGAATATTATTACAAAATTCCCTGATTTTTCGATGAATTTTTTACTCACAAGTTAATTTTTCTGACTTTTCCAGGATTTCCAGTATTTCCAATTAAATAGAAGCCTGGGTTTTCTTTCTCATATTAATACATATCAATCAGTATTGTACTATGTGTTTGCTAGTGTACATTTTACACTATATAGTTATTAACTGTAAACTTTTTTTTAGTTCTATTGCTATCGGTTAAAAATTATTAGAAGTCCATGCCTAATAAAGCATATAACACATAGACAGAACTGCATTATTATAAACCCAATTTTTCTAAACATTTGAATTACGAGATATTACCAGAAAGTTCCTGGAATTCACTGACAAAGTGTATCTACCAAATGAAGTGTTCTTATTGGGAGTCCAGTTAATCTAGAAGCACTGCCTCCCCCCTTCCCCACGCAGAGATACTTGCTGTTATGGTCCTGCTATTGCTGGAAGCACATCTGAAGCACATCGGGTGTGTATTCCCTTTCATGTCTTGTATTGGACCTTCATCTTGACAGTATATAACAGCCCAAGTCAACATCGTTTATTTTATGTTCACTTTATCCTCAGATAGGCTAATCGAAACTGAACCTGCAGTTTAGAGTGGGATCCAAACCACTCCAAGGGGATCAAACCTGTGACCCCTTAATTACAATGCAAGAGAATAACCACTGCAACATTGAAAAGAGTGAAGGTCTAAGTTTGGGCAAGGTAGTCGCAGCACCACTGTGATGCATTTTCTCTTGTCAGAAACATGACATTGCAGCTCTTCTCAAATTGCAACATTCTGCCAAATAAACACAACATAGCTTCACTCGGCACACTCCAGACACAAACATACTCAAGTTTTTATATACCATCAAATGAATAAAGTGTACCTGATACATTCTAGCACAAGTACACCAATCCATTCCGGGAAGTTTTTGGTAATACCTCAGAAATTACATTCAATTACCTCTAGAGAAGCTTCACTGATTGCCTCTGTGGAAACACTTGATCTTTTCTTACTAAAGGGTTGCTGAATCAGCAGTTCAGGTAATGCTTCTGACTCTTGCTTCACAAGTGAATTGGTATGATGTTCTTCATCATCTGGTAAATTTATTGACCCACTTTTTGCTGTTGATGCTTCCTTTGTGGTTACATGCAGGATATAAGAATCTCTATCGACCTGAAAAAAGATAATGTCTAATTATTATCCCATAATATTGTCATTTCTAAATGAATATGGTAAGTATAATTTGATTCAGTGAATCTTTTATTAAGAATTCGTTCAAATTTATTCACGGATAGCAACAAATACTTTCCAGAGCCTGTGTATCTAGTTGGTTCAGTAAAATGTCAGTATTTCTTTGCTGAAATATGCTGGAATTATGTAAAATGCACAATTTTCTTTAATTATGCACTAACATTGCCTCTAATGAAATTGGTTTGGCAGGAACATAGACGAAAATAATTTAAATTATTATAACCATGCTTAAAAGTAACTTCTTACACATATATATATAATAATTCCATGTAACTTAAGGAACAATTCTCCAAACAGTGTAGTGCTAACACTGTCGCCTTGTAATCAAGGCTCCCAGATTTAATTCCCATTTTAAACTGTAGGTCCAATTCCAATTAACCTTCCTGAGCAAAAAGTGCACTTAAAACAAACTTTTTAACTTGCGATAAAACATTAGTTATGCTTTGTGCCCCCATTCACAAAGGCACAAAGGATTCAGAAATTATATATTTGTTTGATGTGAGTGGTGACAAAGATCATGGAAATTGACTGGTGAATAAATTATTTCTATTTCACAAGTTACATCGAATTACTATATTTTTGTGTACGAAGTGAAGATAATTTACTCTGATCAATTTGTTTTTGATGAGCAATCAATCTTACTGCCTTTGTAGCAGCATTCTGAGATGTCAGCAGAATCATTAGATCATCAAAAACATTGCATTGATAAGTTGGTGCAAGTGGAAACAAATTTTGTCAAAAGGGAATAAAATTATTGAATAACAGTAATTTTAATTTTCCGATTATTTTATGTATGGATCTGAAGGAAACTGGATAGGATGGTCAAGAGTGAATTGTCTTTTCCAGGATGGGAAAAGGTGGAAAACATATCTTGCTGTGGTGATAAACCTTCAGGTTTAGGAATGCTCGAATGTTAGTTGTGAATCTGAAATTTCCTCCTCATCTAGATGGAAGTGAATCAACCTCTGTGAATGGTACTGAAGTTCCCAAGTTGGACTCCAGGCCTAGGCATGGGTGTTCACGAATTGTCACTATTAGCCAAAACTGGCAGAAAAGCAACACTAAATAACCTAAATACAAATACGAATTTAAGTAAATGGATGGAATGAAGGCCAGAAGGGCTAGTATAAAAAATTTGAAGGGAATAGGAAACTCTCATCAGAGAGTGGAGAATTTAAATTTTTTGCTGCAGCTGGCTACATCATCAGGCATAGGCAAAAGACAGTGCCCATGAAAGTCAGCATTGAACCTGTAAGGTTACAAGGTCAAGAGCAGGGTATGATGGAGGAGTGGGAATGGAAATGAGCAGAACACTGATGCTAAATCAAATCAAACCACCTAAAATTTACTTATGATTACATAATTGTTACTGTAAATTGAATTATTGAGTTAGTAAAGAACATTGGAATTGTCTTGAAACCAACAAGAATAGACTGTAAACTTTCAATATATGAAATACCGATGGAAGGTATTCTCGTTGAGAAGATTCTTCATCATCTGTAACTTCACTTTGTCTTCTAGCAGCTGATGAAGCTTCATCTAACATGCCAGACTGTCTGCTCCTTCTATCCAACATAAATGAACTGTCTCTTTGCACTGTAGTACTTGATACTCTATTTGTTTGAGATCCCTCTTGAATGTCGGTGTTCACTCTATCATTCTGTAATAGCAAGAATAAATACAGAACAATTTTATGATGTGAAAGGAGAAGCCTATACTGTGGCACAAGAGCAGAAGCCTGCCAAGTGACTTTTCATTACATGACATGTGATCAGCTGTTAGCTGGCTTTCTAAACTGTTTTTTTGCTGTTGGCAACAAGTAGTCTGAAAATATTTGAGGGCATTAAAATAAATATGATTTGTAGAATATCATGTACTTGTTAAATGATTCTTACAATATTGCACTAATTGTTTTTATCAAACAAGTATAGAAGGAATTAGAAAAGATACCAAAATTAAATTAGGGTCTCCAACTATAGCAGAAGTTAGACTAGCAATAAAGCAAATTAAGAATGGCAAGGCTCCTGGAATGGATAACATCAATCTGGAACGAATTAAAGCTAATGTGGAAACTTCCATTGACCTATTACAACCGATGTTAGAGAATATATGGAATGAAGACAATGTTCCATTAGAATGGAGAGAAGGTTTAATTGTAAAGCTGCCAAAAAAGGGAGATACAACTAACTGTAAAAACTGGAGGGCAATTACTTTGCTAAGTATACCAAGCAAGATACTATCAAGAATAATCTTAAATAGAGTGAAGGATGTTGTAGAATCAAGATTGAGGAAAGAACAAGCTGGTTTCCGCAGACAACGTAGTTGTGTCAATTTAATAAATACTCTAAGAATAATTCTGGTACAAAACAATGAATGGCAAGCTACCTAATATCTTACATTCATCGATTTTGAAAAGGCTTTTGACTCGCTAAATAGAAGAGTCATGTGGCAGACACTAGCAGACTATGGTATTCCAACGAAGATATTAAACCTAATGAAAGATATGTACGAAGGTTTCAGGTGCAAAATCCTACATGAAGGACAGCTTACAGAATACATAGATGTTACAAATGGAGTGAGACAGGGCTGCATTCTATTTTCGACAATATTTCTGCTAGTACTAGATGCAGTTATGAAGAAAATGATGGGTTGCAGGAAAAGAGGAATACAATGGGGACTCAAAGATAGACTAGAAGATCTAGATTTTGTGGATGACATCTGCTTATTATCTCAAAGACTTAGCGACATGAAGGAGAAACTAAAAAGACTATAGGAGGAAGCAAAGATAGCAGGACTCACTATTAATGTGAACAAGACTAAAGAAATGAGAGTCAATGCAAGAGGAAAAGAGAAATTGAATGTTTGTCATGAGCTGGTCGAACAAGTAGAGTCATTTACATATTTAGAAAGTGTCATAACAAAAGAAGGAGGTTCGGAGGAAGACATACAAAATAGAATCAAGAAAGCCAATGTTGCATTTATACAACTGTATCCCATTTGGAAAACCTGCAATGTTTCTAGAAAGACAAAAATAAGGATTTTCAATACAAATGTAAAATCAGTTTTACTGTATGCTTGCGAAACATGGAAAACCACACAAGCTAATACGAAAAGGATACAAACCTTTATTAATCGCTGTCTCAGGCGTATCCTCAATATAAAATGTCCAGAAATAATATCAAATGAAGAATTATGGAGAGAAACTAAACAACAGCCAATTGCAACCCAAATAAAAAGAAGAAAATGGAGTTGGTTAGAACACACCTTACGAAAACCAACTGGAGCAATAGAGAAAGCAGCCTTAGACTGGAACCCCCAAGGAGCCCGGAAAATAGGACGTCCGAAAAAGACATGGAAGAGAACAGTAGAAGAAGCAGCAGCCGAGAAAGGAAAAACATGGAGAGAGGTCAAGGAGCTGGCACGTCACAGAGCCAAATGGAGGCGTTTCACTGAAGCCCTATGCTCCTGATGGAGCAAAAGGAATTAAGTCAAGTAAGTCAAATAACCTAAATACAAATACGAATTTAAGTAAATGGATGGAATGAAGGCCAGAAGGGCTAGTATAAGACATTTGAAGGGAATAGGAAACTCTCATCAGAGAGTGGAGAATTTAAATTTTTTGCTGCAGCTGGCTACATCATCAGGCATAGGCAAAAGACAGTGCCCATGAAAGTCAGCATTGAACCTGTAAGGTTACAAGGTCAAGAGCAGGGTATGATGGAGGAGTGGGAATGGAAATGAGCAGAACACTGATGCTAAATCAAATCAAACCACCTAAAATTTACTTATGATTACATAATTGTTACTGTAAATTGAATTATTGAGTTAGTAAAGAACATTGGAATTGTCTTGAAACCAACAAGAAAAGACTGTAAACTTTCAATATATGAAATACCGATGGAAGATATTCTCGTTGAGAAGATTCTTCATCATCTGTAACTTCACTTTGTCTTCTAGCAGCTGATGAAGCTTCATCTAACATGCCAGACTGTCTGCTCCTTCTATCCAACATAAATGAACTGTCTCTTTGCACTGTAGTACTTGATACTCTATTTGTTTGAGATCCCTCTTGAATGTCGGTGTTCACTCTATCATTCTGTAATAGCAAGAATAAATACAGAACAATTTTATGATGTGAAAGGAGAAGCCTATACTGTGGCACAAGAGCAGAAGCCTGCCAAGTGACTTTTCATTACGTGACATGTGATCAGCTGTTAGCTGGCTTTCTAAACTGTTTTTTTGCTGTTGGCAACAAGTAGTCTGAAAATATTTGAGGGCATTAAAATAAATATGATTTGTAGAATATCATGTACTTGTTAAATGATTCTTACAATATTGCACTAATTGTTTTTATCAAACAAGAATAGAAGGAATTAGAAAAGATACCAAAATTAAATTAGGTCCTCCAACTATAGCAGAAGTTAGACTAGCAATAAAGCAAATTAAGAATGGCAAGGCTCCTGGAATGGATAACAACAATCTGGAACGAATTAAAGCTAATGTGGAAACTTCCATTGACCTATTACAACCGATGTTAGAGAATATATGGAATGAAGACAATGTTCCATTAGAATGGAGAGAAGGTTTAATTGTAAAGCTGCCAAAAAAGGGAGATACAACTAACTGTAAAAACTGGAGGGCAATTACTTTGCTAAGTATACCAAGCAAGATACTATCAAGAATAATCTTAAATAGAGTGAAGGATGTTGTAGAATCAAGATTGAGGAAAGAACAAGCTGGTTTCCGCAGACAACGTAGTTGTGTCAATTTAATAAATACTCTAAGAATAATTCTGGTACAAAACAATGAATGGCAAGCTACCTAATATCTTACATTCATCGATTTTGAAAAGGCTTTTGACTCGCTAAATAGAAGAGTCATGTGGCAGACACTAGCAGACTATGGTATTCCAACGAAGATATTAAACCTAATGAAAGATATGTACGAAGGTTTCAGGTGCAAAATCCTACATGAAGGACAGCTTACAGAATACATAGATGTTACAAATGGAGTGAGACAGGGCTGCATTCTATTTTCGACAATATTTCTGCTAGTACTAGATGCAGTTATGAAGAAAATGATGGGTTGCAGGAAAAGAGGAATACAATGGGGACTCAAAGATAGACTAGAAGATCTAGATTTTGTGGATGACATCTGCTTATTATCTCAAAGACTTAGCGACATGAAGGAGAAACTAAAAAGACTATAGGAGGAAGCAAAGATAGCAGGACTCACTATTAATGTGAACAAGACTAAAGAAATGAGAGTCAATGCAAGAGGAAAAGAGAAATTGAATGTTTGTCATGAGCTGGTCGAACAAGTAGAGTCATTTACATATTTAGAAAGTGTCATAACAAAAGAAGGAGGTTCGGAGGAAGACATACAAAATAGAATCAAGAAAGCCAATGTTGCATTTATACAACTGTATCCCATTTGGAAAACCTGCAATGTTTCTAGAAAGACAAAAATAAGGATTTTCAATACAAATGTAAAATCAGTTTTACTGTATGCTTGCGAAACATGGAAAACCACACAAGCTAATACGAAAAGGATACAAACCTTTATTAATCGCTGTCTCAGGCGTATCCTCAATATAAAATGTCCAGAAATAATATCAAATGAAGAATTATGGAGAGAAACTAAACAACAGCCAATTGCAACCCAAATAAAAAGAAGAAAATGGAGTTGGTTAGAACACACCTTACGAAAACCAACTGGAGCAATAGAGAAAGCAGCCTTAGACTGGAACCCCCAAGGAGCCCGGAAAATAGGACGTCCGAAAAAGACATGGAAGAGAACAGTAGAAGAAGCAGCAGCCGAGAAAGGAAAAACATGGAGAGAGGTCAAGGAGTTGGCACGTCACAGAGCCAAATGGAGGCGTTTCACTGAAGCCCTATGCTCCTGATGGAGCAAAAGGAATTAAGTCAAGTAAGTCAAATAACCTAAATACAAATACGAATTTAAGTAAATGGATGGAATGAAGGCCAGAAGGGCTAGTATAAGACATTTGAAGGGAATAGGAAACTCTCATCAGAGAGTGGAGAATTTAAATTTTTTGCTGCAGCTGGCTACATCATCAGGCATAGGCAAAAGACAGTGCCCATGAAAGTCAGCATTGAACCTGTAAGGTTACAAGGTCAAGAGCAGGGTATGATGGAGGAGTGGGAATGGAAATGAGCAGAACACTGATGCTAAATCAAATCAAACCACCTAAAATTTACTTATGATTACATAATTGTTACTGTAAATTGAATTATTGAGTTAGTAAAGAACATTGGAATTGTCTTGAAACCAACAAGAAAAGACTGTAAACTTTCAATATATGAAATACCGATGGAAGATATTCTCGTTGAGAAGATTCTTCATCATCTGTAACTTCACTTTGTCTTCTAGCAGCTGATGAAGCTTCATCTAACATGCCAGACTGTCTGCTCCTTCTATCCAACATAAATGAACTGTCTCTTTGCACTGTAGTACTTGATACTCTATTTGTTTGAGATCCCTCTTGAATGTCGGTGTTCACTCTATCATTCTGTAATAGCAAGAATAAATACAGAACAATTTTATGATGTGAAAGGAGAAGCCTATACTGTGGCACAAGAGCAGAAGCCTGCCAAGTGACTTTTCATTACGTGACATGTGATCAGCTGTTAGCTGGCTTTCTAAACTGCTTTTCTGCTGTTGGCAACAAGTAGTCTGAAAATATTTGAGGGCATTAAAATAAATATGATTTGTGGAACTATCATGTACTTGTTAAATGATTATTACAATATTGCACTAATTGTTTTTTTTTTTAAGTACTCTTCAGATTATGAGAAAATAAAATGACGGCTATTAAAGCAGAACTATTATCACAAATATTATTACAATTATAAGCACCTTATGATTTTACACTCACAGGAGATGTACTATGTGAAAATTTTAGTGAAAAATGGAGCATTGCAGAACTCAAATCTATCTACCAATTGAGCTACTAAGTCAATCCTGGGTTGACCTAATTTTCCACTCTCATTCTTTTATCTGTGTGGAATTGTCTCTGACACTGCTACCACAATGGAGTTTTCTACCTTTGAAACACTGATAATATTCGCAGTGCTCAGTCTCTCCCAGCATAGATCTGTATATTGCCTGCCTATGAGAGATCTGCTTGTAAATCTGTACATTAATACTCCAGAAACTCATAGATACGTTGCAGATATGAAATTACTATACAAGATCATAAATGGAAACTTAAGATGCAGCATCCCAGTCCACGAACTCTCCCTCAGAGTGCCTAGACATAAAACACAGAGCAAGGAAACTTTCCACACTACAACTCCCAGCCTCACTCATACAACGTTCATTATTTCATAGGCTACCAAATCAGATCAATAACATCTCAAACCAAGTAGACATTTTCAGTTCATATTTATCTTTTATAGAAAGAATTGTAGAAAAGTAATGATTTTGTGAAACTGATCTGTTAACCTTGGTACTGTATTGGCTTGTTTATTTTTGTTTATTTTATTTTATCCTAGTTTTTGTGTTTTTAACCTCAGTCTACTGTTTTACTGTTGTTTCTTTCTGGTTTAAAATGGCTTCTGCTGTACTATAAATTTCAATAAATAAATAAATAAAATACAGTTTGGCACACACAGGAGATGTATTACATAGAACTTTCAGGGAAAGTGCAGGCTTGACCAAGATTCAATATTAAAATGATTAACTAATGGTCTCTGCTCCCTCAAAGTAGTCACATCTATTGTCAACATGCCAGAACCTCTGCAGGCTTTGTAAACAGGTTCAGAAAGTTCCTTTTTACATGCTAATCAGCTCATTTGTTGCTGCTGTGCATTGCTAAAATGTCACAATGTCCCTTGCCTTTCAGTTTATTTTTCAGTCGCTGAACCAAAATTATATCACAAGAATTGCATTTATTTGGTGCTTACTAAAAATTTTTGGCGCAGTATTAAAATGGTGATACTGAGTTCATCAGACAATGCCCGTTCCTGAAGTGAGCCACGTAATTGGGTAAACATACTGCTGACAGGTGCTCAGATCATTAATCGTCACCAACGGACACTATACTTTGAACAAACCTCTTGTTCCATTGATACATATGTAAACAATACTAAAAATAGTATAAAATTATTTTAAAGAACTACTTACGTAAGTGAGTATGCAACTGTGCTATGTAAAACAAGATATGTCTAGTTTCTCCAAACGTATCAAGGAAGTACATCAATACAACACAAGAAAAAATCACAATCTGGTTATACAAACTCATAATACCACTCTCCTTGAAAAAGGTCCTAAATTCGTAGGTATCCACCTGTATAATAAATTACCTGATCACATGAAAACAATGGAATCAACTACCCAATTTAAGAGGGAATTAACAAAATTCTTATTACGACATTGTTTTTATTCAATAAATGAATTTCTAAATTTGTAAATATTAAATTACATAAATTGTCAACAAAGAGGGTTCGGTTGTACAGAAAATGGAATTATACTATTTATATTATCACGTATGAAGTATTCACTATATGCTATTATTGTGCCAAAATAATCATTAATCGGTTCTGTATAGATATTGCATTCTTCCATGTTGTATAAGTTACATAGTTACTTTTACATCTTATTTTTACACTAAAAAAAAAAAATTCTTTGCTTATTATTGTGCTCGCCTTAAATATTGTATGTAATTTTACTCCAATAGTGTATTCTTCCTCTATTTAGATTTCATTATGCAGAAGTTCTTAAAATCATTGCTGTAATTCTTGTCTATAATTGTATTAATATTTTTATTAGTGTATTTGGATTTCCTTCATGTAGTAGTTCTTAAAATCATTACTGTAATCCTTGTCTAAAATTGTATTAATATTTTATTACTGTATGTATTGTTATGTGACGATTTCCATACCTATGGACATAGGTCAACGGAAATAAAGAATATGAATATGAATATGAATATGAATGACGTTTCAGGGTACAACTGCCCCCTTCATCAGGTTCACAATTCTTTCTAAGCCCAAAAAGGAAAATTTGTATCCAAGTGTACCCAGAGGGAAAGCAGCCGATTGTCTACAGTGATGGCTATTTGAAAAATGGGTTGATATATTAATAGCTTGGGAATATGTTAGATGGTTTACACTGGTAACTGGATATAACTTTTTCTATGTGAATGATCGGATTTATAGGCAGAAAGAGGGGCTAGCAATGGGCAACCCGATTTCCGGTATTGTAGCCATCATCTTCATGCACTATATAGAAAAGGCTGCTCTGTTGCAAACAGGGGTTGATATCAAATTTTACGGGAGGTACATCGATGATATACTAATTATAGGAAAGAAAGGAGAGCTTGATAATATTTTTGAAGAGTTAGGAAAACAAGACACACGGATTAAATTCACCAGGGAAAACCTTGTAGACTATAGGATTAATTATTTGGATCTTAGTATTACAAAATTGGATAAGGGAATAAAGACAGGTGTGTACCATAAACCGTTAGCCGGGAACATGTACATAAATAAAAAATCAAAACATCGCAGGAAAATAAAAACAAATGTTTTCTTAATTTCTGCATTAGAGCAGGAAGATTATGCAATAAAGAGGATGAAAAAGAAAAGGAAGTAGCATGGATTATGGAGGTGGGAAGAAAGAATAGAAATGTTTACGAGGCTGCAAATATTTGCATGGGGAGAAATGTAAAACTTAATCAGGATGATGGTAATATGAAAGAGGGATGGGTGAGGCTTTTCAAAAAGTGGGACAAACCAACAAAAAAATAACCTAACATTGGATTCCATACTCTGGAAGTCGTCAGAGCTGCCTGTGTAGTACATGAGTTCGTGCTGGAATGGTGACGTAGATGGAGGGGAGAGTAGGAAAGGGATAGAGGGGAAATAGCATTCACCTCTTCTCCAATGGAAGTTGTTTCACCAGTGTCAGCTGTACAATCGTGCATGTTTTTATCCTTTTTTACGAGTTCCCGTTTCTGAGGGATCTTAATGGATACAGGTGTTTTCGGCTTTAATGGGTCTTTTAAATAGTGAGAGTTTTTTAAATTGAAATATGTCAGGGACAGTTTTTAAGTGTTTTTAACCCAAGCCTCTACCTAATCCTCATATTGTACTTTACAACGCAGCATTATGTTTTCGTGCTTAGAAAGAATTGTGAACCTGATGAAGGGGGCAGTTGTACCCTGAAACGTCGTTCTTCAACAATTGCATACTCACTTATGTAAGTAGTTTTTTTTTAAAATAAATTTATACTATTTTTAGTATTGTTTATATTATATAGTGAGTAAGTAATATGCACCCAGCCACAATTTGATACATATGGGTTCATGATAACATCTAGGCTCTGTAGGCCACTAAACGTCTCATGTTTTCAGTGACTGTCTTATCCAGTTTTTTAAAATAAGAGAAATTATATATTCTCTCTCTTTTCCTTCTGCATCCATTGTCAAGAAACAATAATCCGCTGCTCAGATGAACACTGTGCTACTACATGTTCTCCTACCACCCTCTGGTTGAATTCTGAAGGTAGGACTGATCTATTGGTATCAACTGGCCAAGACTACTAGAAGGAAAGGCTGGATCAGACATGCCTCTTTTCGCAACTGGCGTGGGTGTGACGTCATCGGCAAACAAAACCCAGATGAGCTTTATATGGTCACCAATCTACAAATCGCATGAAAATACCGTGAAGAGAACACAGAAGAAATTTTTGAGGTATTTATATTATATAAATATAATAAGCCAGTACAATATAATGTGCCATATCAAAATTTGCTACATGGATTTAATTTTAAGAGCCTTTGTAATAGGTGGAATATTCTGTATCACTTATACTTACATAAAACTGTAAACGGTATATTAGACAATAGTTATTTCCTCAGTCAACTACAATTCAATACGAGAAATGTAATTTAGATGGGTGAAACTTACTGATTCTGAAAATTCCTAAAACTCAGAAATATATAAGCAGCCCATTAAGGAGAATGTGTGATTCGTATAATATGCTTTCAATGAATAACCAGGCCTTAGATTTTATCATTGCCATTCACTATATAAAAAAATGATTGAATCAGAATTATGACAACAAATACACTGTAATCATTCCGTTATCACTATTTTTCCCATTATTTTCCATTATATTCTACAATTATACATCTATAGGTATTTCTGTTCTTGTATGGTGAAAGATAAGAGAAAGGGTCAGATTGTTTAATTTCATTATTGATTACGTTATTGATTACTTGTATTATCGGTTGATGTATGTTTATATATTCGCTAATTGTATTGTTTTCTTTGTTTTATTTTCTGCTGTCTGTAATTGGAGGTTTACCTCTGTTGAGGGCAGTAAATAAATAAATATATAAAATAAAGCATCTAACGAGACTTGTTAGTGGATTGCCATACCAGTAGTCTCATTACACAACATCAGGCTACCATACACTTCAATTAGGTTACAATTATTAGAATAAAAGAAATATTGTAATTTATAACAAAGACTCTCACAAGTATAGTAAAATATTTTTGATATTGAAGAGTTGAATCTCGACATCCACCAAATAATTTAATTCTCAATTGCCACACCAAAATTCCCACAACACTCTTAAGTGCAACAGTAATACTCAAGACCATACTCATACCAACCAATACTTGCAAAAATGCACTGCAACACTTTTATGCAGTCTATATATTATGGGAAAATGGATTTTGTAAGTATAATTCTCTCATGTGAAATTATAAATAAAATACGAAAAATTATATGATAAAATTGATACATATTTTAGACTTCGAATTATACAATTTTCAAGTATTAGTATTGGTATCAGTGAGAATCAAGAAGAATATCACTGATATCAGTAAATTGTTATTTGCACAGTGCCTAGTGCTCAATTTTCTTACTATAGAGTTGTAAACTTCCCCTACCAAGGGCAATTCCACATCAGAATTCACATGGCAATTTAAGGTTTAATATGTAATAGCTGGATATTGTGCACCTCAAATAATAGATACAGTGTTGACACTGGTCTGTCTCGTCTTGTGAAAATTCTATCTCTTCTTGTGTCTAGTCTCGTGAATAATACTAATAATACATAGTAACTGTTATAATTCCCTTGGAAATACACAACTTGCTATTTATATACGAGTGATGCTTAAATGGCAATGTATAGTTGAACTTCCATCCTCCATTACTCTATTATTTATTGAGGCAAATTTTCATCATAATCGCCCCCTCCCCCCCCAAAGTTAAGTGGACGCAACAAGCTTCCACAAACCATCTGTTCGACATCCCACTGATTATATATATACTATAAACAGCCTCGAATTTCTTCACCTAAGTTTTCGTTCAGTTGAAAGCTGTTTAAAGTGTTTGTGACATAATACACACGGAACTTCCTCACATTCCTCGTAGTATAGTTCAAAGATTCAAAAGACTCAGAACTATAATATGAATAAGGAAAAATTAATGAAGAAATAAACATCAATAGACGAAGCAAAGGTTAAGTGAAAACAGCTCCTCTCTCACCCCTAAAAGAGAGCACTAGATGAGGTTCTTTTCTTTTACATATTCAACTTATCCATAATTTTGACTTTCTGCCTTTCTTTATTTAACAAAATGTATGACCAGGCATATTTACTTCAATTTTACATAAAACTTTAGGTTTCACATAGAAATGTGATGACCTAAAAACTACCAATGCAATACATGTGTTAATAGCTGTATAATCAATTCTGAAGACATACATTATTTCGGATCCTAAGTGAATCTGTATATTGAGTCCCAACTATCTTATGGGCATAGTGACGGCTCTTTTTTGTTCATAATTTCTGCATTGATTTTGCTGCGAAATAGCTGAGCAATCTGTTCGCCTGCTGACATCACGCTTTCGTCAACGTCAAGAACCACTTGATCAGGTATGGTCCCAGCCTTCTCCTTCTTATAGTCTTGTCAACTGACACCTCTGGTATTGGCGTCAGAAAGTGTTTGTTGGAATATTATCATGTACATGAACCAATACTTGCAAAAATGCACTGCAACACTTTTATGCAGTCTATATATCCTGGAAGTTATGTACAATGCATACGATTATGGGAAAATGGATTTTGTAAGTATAATTCTCTCATGTGAAATTATAAATAAATTATGAAAAATTATATGATAAAATTGATACATATTTTAGACTTCGAATTATACAATTTCCAAGTATTAGTATTGGTATCAGTGAGAATCAAGAAGAATATCACTGATATCGGTAAATTGTTATTGGCACACCCTTACTTTCAAATTTGCATTCACTTTTGGAAACAATAAGTATTTTTAAAAAATAAAAATCGTTTACTTACGTGATGTGAGTATACTTTGTTTATAAAAGCCCCTTCTTCAGGCTTTTTCTTGGCATGTATCAGTACTCCATGCCATGTCAATTTACGTCGAACAAGGAATAGGGTAAAAGGATTCACTTGGTAAAAAAGTAGTTAAAAACTTACACATGCCTAAATGGAGCTTTCGGTTTTCTATTTCTTCCTTCATGTAAAGCCCCTGGAAACATATAAAAGTTAAAACTTAAAACTGTAAAAACCCACTTTACTCAAACGTTCGTGTTGATTCCAGATGGTTTCCAGTGGAATGCAGGAAGTTCCTCGTGGCTATTCCCCTCCCACGTTGTTCCCATCCTCCCTGCATTATGCTTACGTCATGTCCAGTTCGAAATCCCATATTTCCTGGGCTGCGCGGTTTACTTCCAGCGTGACATGAAATCCTATTTTGTTATTTCTACTGTTATACCACCTTTTAAACATCTTTATCCAAATTTCATCTAGGTTCCTGTCATCTCTATTCAATTTCTTATTCCTTTCCTTGGATATATTAGCTGCCTCATACACATCCCTATTTATTTGTTGATTTTCCATTCTAATGACCTGCCTTTTCTTAATTTTATGTTGTTTTTCTATGATGTGTGTGGATAAACCTGTTCTGGGTATTTGATCCCTGATATCCTTATCGTGTTCCTTCAACCTCACTTCCATGTTTCTTCCCATTTGCCCAATATACTCCTTATCACAAACACATCGTATTCTATATACACCCTTTTCTTCTGCCTCATTTTTCTTTTCCTTTCCTTCTCTCTTGTATTCCTTGAAGTGTTTTTCAATATTGCGTGGAACGTAGCTTTTATAAACGGAGTATACTCACATCACGTAAGTATTTTTAAAAAATACTTGTTGTCTTACTTTCAAGGACACAACTTCGATGTCACTATTTCACAGATATTAACTTAGTCCTGCAACCATTTTTTAAACAAAGATAGTGCAAAACATACCTGCAAGGAAGATCGAGATCTTCTACTTGGTTCGCCCGTAAGAGAGATAATACTCTCTCTGCCTGCACCATTCTCATCTACACCTCTTCCTTGTTGTTCTCCTGTGAGAGCATGTTGGTAATAAGCATCTTGTTCATCATCTTCCTGGAAAATCACAACACACAAGTTAATCTCGAAGATATATAACTCTCTATGTGCGATATCATGACTTTTTCAAGGAAGGAGGAGGGGAGGGAAGCAAGTAAGGAGTTTATTCCCAAAAATCCTGCTTCAATTTGAAGATTTTGTGTTCTTGCCATGGTCAGTTCTGATCTTACTTGGTACTTATCAGACACCTAAAATAATTAAAACAAATTACTGAGACTGAAATGAAATTATATACAAAATATATAAGTTTTTCATTTATTTTCAGGTAAGGGTACACTTCCCCCTCCCCCTTTGTCTCTCCCTTCTGGACAGCCATGTAAACTCTCTATGGCCATAGTTTGTGATATTTCATTCACCACAGACCCCTTTTAAATGTCTTTTGATGCTGAAAACCCGCAGCACTTAACATAATATTTAAACAGTCTTAAAATGCAGTTAAAGTATGTTTGTCAAGAGTCATTTATTACATTTCAATACTGATACATTTTTTAAATTAAATATTACTGAACAATAAATGGTAGCCTAATATCACTATAATGAGAAGGCTGATGCTTGAAAGTCTTGTAATATGCACAGCGTTCAGTTGTTTCTATATCTTATTGTTTTGTGTTTGTGTCAAAGATCAAGACTAATGCAGGTGGACTGTGCTTGGCTTACTGATGATCTGGAAATGTTGATTTTATAATAGCTGACTTTACAAAGAAGTTCTGTATTATTAAAAAATATCTAATATAAAATATAAATATTGGCATGTTTTTGCCTCCAACAAGTCATGGGACTTATTACATATTTAAATCAGTGTAGTTAATAATGTACATTCTATTTTCCTTGAACCTCGAAGATAAGTAAAAAGCTAGTAAAGTGGAACCTCGATTTTACGTTTTTCAGGGGACCAAATTGAAAGAACTTAAAATGTGAGAAAATGTAAAATCCGGGAAAATTTTATAACATTTTGCTATGTTGGGACCATCAAGATTGAAAGAAAATGCAGGAAAGTGTAAATTGGGGAACATAAAATCCACTGTAATATTTCTTCAAGCCTCCACAGACCTCTGTGAGGATAAGAATAGCTCCTCTATGGTGTACTGATAACATTTTTGCAATTATCAATATATCTCAATAAATTTAGCAGAATTACAAGGCAAATTATACAAGGAGTGGTCTGGAGTAAATATTATGATATCAAATAGGCATAAAAAATGATTGAATTAGGCACTTAAAAAGGAGCTATAAAACAAGAAAAGGTACTAAAAAGGCACCCTAAATTAAAAAAAATACATTAAAATAGGCATTGAACATAAACTTTTTTCAATTTTCTTCTTGTAATTCACAGTTATACTGTATTAGAATTACAGTTTATGCATAAAAGTATGCTAACGATTTACAAACTAGTAATATTATTTTGATTAAAATTCACATTTGCGGGGAATCGTCAGTAACTCTCACAAGAAGAACATTTGCTAACGTCTGTTGTGAACTTAATTGTTAACAAGTGATGTATAAACAAGTTGCACCATTAAAAGAAAATATATATTTTGAAGGATGTTCCAATTTAAATTTCTCTGAAGAAGTAAAATTGTGTTACCATTGTACTAATTGCACACAAATGTTTCACAATCAATTGGCAATAGTTTGAATGAAATCCTCATTTGCAGGAAAGCTAAGATAACACAACCTGGTTAATGTAAAGCACTTGTAATCAAGTGGTCCCGGGTTCGATAGCCACTGGAGGCTCATGGCACAGTGGTTCGGATCCCACTATAAACTGTAGGTTCAGTCTCGATTAGCCTTCTGTGTATAAAGTGGATTTAAAACAACAAATCAAACAGTTTAAACACTTGCATATATTTTTTTGCACGAGTATATGAGCTGTTTAACTGTGTATACACATTAAATTTTAGAATAAATAATATTGTTTGACCTAGTGTTAGTGTTCAAAGTGAGGGGGGATGCAGGAGAATGTCATCTCCGCAGCTCTCTCATCCTCACAGCTAACCCCAAGGCTCCACCAAACATCTCTCCAGCCAACATATTCCACATCAAGTGCTGCTTAATAGTGTAATGCAACACAAACTATGTTTTTCACATAATTTAGCATTAATGTATTCAGAACTGAGGTAATGTAAGATCAAAGCGAGAGGTAGAAAAACATTTTTAGAGGGTAATCGGGACTGGACCTACAGTTTAAAGTGGGATCCGAACTATATGTGCCTCCACCGGGTATCGAACGAGTCGGAAATTATGTCAGCAGCTGAGACTTTTGTAGAAGATCATTATGTAAAACTATGCATATACAATGTAGTATTTTCCACGTGGGAAAGGAACACATATTTCTAAATCAATGTAATAGTTAAACCTATCTACTTCATACAAGCTTGACAGAAAATCACTGTTCTGTCAGTGGGGCCAACTTCTGTGGCAGAGTGGTTAGTACAGCATGGCTACGATGCAAGGTAGTAGCAGGGACTAGCCAAATGTGAAGAAAAGCGAACCTAAATAACAAAAATGAAATTTCTCGTCAGTGGTGAAGCACGTCGTCACCTTATGATTTTGCATTTAGAAACATTTCTCCACAGATAACTGCCTACTTCTTTCACACACCAAAGCAAATGAGTACTGATTGACTCTACAAGTTTCAGTTGGTAAAATGGGAGGAGTATGACTCTGTGTATCTGAATTTAAAATATCTTGTATATTTTGCATTGTGTTCCTTGCATCATGTACTTATTTCTGAATAATTGATATTTGTTTATTCTTTGTGCATCTCACTAATGTTACTGTTACTATGTGTCATTATACTATGGTTGACCCGAAGATGATTCTGTGACATTATCATTATTAATGTGTTTTAGGTTTATTGTCTTCTGTGTTACACTTCAACATGCCATGTTTCCTAGATGTACATAGGTAACTGTACACTACAATATGCATGACCTGATTCTCACACTATTACATACTTAGAAACTATCAATCATAAAGTACATGCTGACAGTCCCAAACTGATTCCATGACAAATGGAATAGCCCAATGGTTGAATAAATAAGTGCTATATCGCACCTGAATTGAGGATAAAATTGCCTTCACTATAAAATTTACGAAAATAAAACAACCAATCTCTGTGCCATTCAGGGGATAATAACACTAAGCACGTCACAAATAGTATCACTTTTAAAAAAGGAGAGGGTATATCTTGAGCAATAATTCGGATATTAGCAAAATTGCACCAGAGAAAAAACCTGTATCAACAGTTTTAAAAGTTCTTCATAAAATAGTTTAATGTAGAAGAACCACTAGCCACACAATGTTCCAAAAATGTATTTACCATGGCACTTTTGTTGACTCGCCAAGTGGGAGAAGGAGAAAAACTCGGCCCAACAACTAGGCAGGATTAGTAAGAAAAACTGGTTCCTAGTGCAGCAATCTGTATAACCTGGTTCAGGTGACAATTTCAGTTGCAAAGTGGACATTATACAAAGAAATCAGGTTCCCTTTTCCAAGATTGCCCAGAGGAATCCTGCAATTGTTGTTGCTGTGTTTGCATGTTAAAAGAAAGTGATATAATATTCTCCCCTGTGCTCCTAACAGGGCTTTTTAGCAACCCTCCCATTTACATCCATGCCAGGGTTGTACTAGGTTTCACAACAGGGTCATTCCATGCCAAATCAACCAATTTTAAAATAATTGGCTGCATAATAATTTTGGAAAAAAAAACAACATTTTTAGCACATAAGTTTGTACATGTTTCTAGATATCAAAGCCAATGTTCAGAAAAATTTCCTGTACTTGGTTCTCCTGAGGTGGCCATTTTTCCAACATGGTGCATGTTCTTTTTTACTCATGAAGCAGTTTACAAAAACCTTAATATCTCAAAACCCATTAGAGCTAGAGACCGAGAAACAAAAATTTCATTTATTTTGTAGCTAATGAAGTATACTTTCTATAATATTCAAGTATGTTTTGCTCAAAATTGCATCCTAAATATGAAAATTATGGTGGAAATTTGGGTAACAATAGTTGAAAAATTGGATTTTTAAGGAGTTTAGTCTAAGGCTTGAAATTTGTTTTATGTGTAGACCTACCTGCAGGGTGTCTGCAAATAAAATATCAATGGTTAGAAATGCACCCCCTTTTTTCAGTATGGGTTCAAACATGGCCGCTCATGGAATTTTGACAGTTTTTGGGGTTAAATATCTCAGATGGGTCCTCATGAAAAATTTTGAAATTTGGCACAAAGTAAGCTCTTCATGAACCTAACACACAGTAAAAATCTCAACTTTTAGGTTCAACTCGTTTGGTCAAAATGGGGTATTGTATGTGACCTAATTTGTGACATTGCAGAGTAAGGTTAAGCTACATGCATACCTAGAATAATGAAGCCTTTTCTTTTTGATCTATAAAATTGGGTTTAAAAAACCACAGAAATTATAGTAACATAGGATTTTATTACTTGACCTAGCAGAAATTTCAATTACAAGGTATGACAACAGGCACGGTTAACCCTATAGTGCACAGGAGCAGTGAACCCACAGTAATATATAGTAATCACCTCTAGAATGAACAATAAAACAATGTCTTTACCTTTTCACAATATTTCGCTAAAAGTTTTACACAATAAGTCATGTATTTGTGTCCGAGACACGGCAAACTCTTTTGCTGTGAAGGAGAAACCGCGAGTTGGCCATCCTGGTGCAGACCGTCAACTGAACCCTCACGGGACAGCTGAGCAGAAGCTCGAGGTGGGAACAGGGCAAAATACATGGAAGAGAATACTGCCGACCCTTCGTATCAGGTATATGGGCATGTGCAGTTTGCGCTCTTGCAGAAGCCGCAGCACAAGAAGGCACTGTTCTCGCTGCTTCCTCCCTTCCAGTGTTGCCCTGTGCAGTTCAAGTTTAAAACGCACACATTACAAATTCAATCTTCTCTTTGTATGATTTTTGTGCCAAACTTCTTGGAATAAATGCAAGATTGTGGCAGAGAAGGATGAGTAGAAATGAGTAAAAGCTGGAATTAAATGCGATGAATGAAAATAAAAGAGATACAATATCAAAATAGTTCGTGCATAGGTTTTCCATAAAGGTTGAAACACTTAGGGTTCATGAAAGTGAAAGAATGGCGCGAAGATGTGACTTGTTGTCACTCGGTGTCAAACTGTCAGTGTCTCAAGTTTGTTAGTTTTTGAATTGCTTGGATGTTTGTTGGAAAGTATAAAATGATGCTGTGAGTGAAGCGAGGGATAGACTACGTTACGTCCATTGATTCAGTGTAGGTGTTTCTGCCTGCGCAGGTAAGTAATGACTGCTAAAAATGTATGTAATTAACGTAAACAAACTTTCTTGTCGGTTGATAGAATGTTAGCGTGTGCTGGTCGACCAGCTCCAAATTTGAACAAAGCTGTCGCGTATCAATGAAAGGGTCTCAGGTTAGATTTCTAGTATGCACATGTCATTAGTTGCCATTTCCCTTTAATAAATGTAGGATCAGTTCTGATTAGTCGACATGGACATCCAGAAGGGAAAAAGGGGGCCGCCCCCCAATCGGAAAATGAATGTCAACCAAAAACTATATATTACACCCATATAATTTCATTTCAATCACAGTAATTTATGGTAATTCTTATAAAAGCATTGCAATAACTTCAGACTGATGGAGTGTTTCTTGCCCCTCCTGCAAAAAACTATTTTCCTTGCCCCTACCTGAGGACATCCATGATTTTCCAATAAAACCCCCATTTTTTTCATAAAGACACAATTTATTGTAGTTGAATTTATTGAATTTATTCTCACACACCTACTATGAAACCTTATATTCCCAGATGAAAAAAAATTGAACAAACATTTTAAGCCCCTCCCCCATTCTTTTGTTTAGCGAAGGAAGTATATTTGCGGAAACTGAATATGTGTCACATGACTTAAGTGAATCCCCAGGAAAATAATGCAGGAGCAGCGCTTGTATGACAATTGAAGATCTGTGAAATCTCATTGCAAAGGGTTTGATTTATTTGATACCCACATCCAGTTTGTGTTGTCAGCTCCAAAACTGAGTTTCCTCAACATTTTATTTACTGGAACCCAAGTGTGAGCAAGTGATTTTGTAAATGTAGCAGTGCATACAGCTTAAAAGTAGGCTATTTTGGTGGGTCAAAGTTGGTAGAAGATCTTTTTTTTTTGTTCCCTTTACTTTCCACTCATTTTTTTCCAAGGAAAGACATTCATGGAATTAGATATGGATCATGCACAGCAGAAGATTCAAAGACATGTTTTGAAAGGATGTGAGGCAATCCTTGAGTTGATCTGTGCATGATCAATCTGCGCTTTCATCCTTCCTGTACCTAATGTGCTGAGAGGTAGTGACTTGGGAATGTTTGTTATTTGTGACTGGTAATGAAGTGTTCTGCATGATTTTTAACTGGAGAGGACTGCTATAAAGACAATTTTGGTAAAGTAGTCAAAGAATTAATTATTCTTAAACTTAGTTACAATGATAAAGCAATTCTTATACCAAGGCTACAGTTGGCTGACTTAGAGACAATATGCAAATGCAATTCAAAAAAGTTCTTAAGCATTATTTTTTATGTAGTAAAGTGTGTTGTGATCTTCTGAAATACCACTTAAAGAAAACGTTAAGGGAACTTTACAATCAAATTGTGTCACATGGTAAGGCCATGAAGTGTCAAGTAAGCCTTAGACCAGGTAATTCAATATACCCACAATGTTATAGTAAAATTTTCATCTCTTGAGAAAGTGGCTCACATAAATGCCAGAATGGAAACAATGGTGTCTTTGTGCCATCTCAAGGAACACTGAAGGAAATGGATGGAGTCTGTTCTGTTCTTGATGTATCTCACAATAAAGTGTTCTTGCTCTCAACTACACCAATAGGGAGGCCCAACAATCCTTTGCATGGACAGTACATTTTTTTAATTGAAATGTTAACATAAAAAATGTAAATGAGCAAAACTAATGTTGAAAAAGTCAGAATAATCAGTTTGACTGCTACCACTTGGTCAAGAAAAGACCTATAGGATGAACTAAACTTTTCTGATCATTTAGTGAAAGTAAGTAGGAACTTAGTGAAAGAACAAGCAATCCTGTCTGATTTGACAAAGAGAATAAATAGGAATCTATAGTTGACAACACCAATGGAAGTGGGTACCAAATAAATCAAACCCGAATGAATAAGATTTTGCAGATGTTTATATGCCATGCCTTATAAATACAATTTCTGGTAAGTCAAGTATTAAAATCCTATGTTACTACATATTCTGAGGATTTTTTAACCCAATTTTAAAAAAGAAATGGGAAAGGCTTCAGTATTCTAGGTATGCATGAAGCTTAACCTTACTCTGCAACATCACAAATTAGGTCACATGTGCTACCTCACATAGACCAAACTAGTTGAATCTAAAAGTTGAGATTTTTACTGTGAGTTAGGTTCATGAAGAGCTTACTTTGTGCAAATTTCAGAATTTTTCATGAGGACCCATCTGAGATACGAGGGTCACTATTTATATTTTGAGCCTAACAATGAAAAAACAGGAATTTGGCATTGAAAACTGCTTTATTGTTTTTCGAAGTATTCTCCTTTATGGTCAATACACTTTTGCATTCGTTCAAACCATTTGTCAAAGCAGTTTTTCCAATCTTCTTGAGACACCTCCCTAATATGGTTTTTGAACGCATCAACGGCGTCTTCCGCCGACGAAAATCGTTGTCCACGCAATTTATTCTTGACATTCGGGAACAAGAAGAAGCCATTGGGTGGCAAATCAGGACTGTATGGCGGATGACCCATCAATTCGATTTTTTGACTGTTCATAAAGTCGGTTGTTAGACGAGATGTGTGACAGCTGGCATTGTCTTGATGAAGAATGATCCGACGGCGTTCGTTTGTTTTCCGTATTTGACCGAAGACCTCTGGCAAACAAATTGTCGTGTACCATTCAAAGTTGACCGTTCTACGTTCCTCTAAAGGCACAGTTGCCACATGACCAGTTTTCCAGAAAAAACAGGCGACCATTTGTTTTGATGTGCTTCAAGCGCGAACAACTTTTGTTGGATTGATTTCATCTTGAAACACCCATACAGTCGACTGCTGTTTACGTTCCGGCTCATATGCATATATCCATGATTCCTCACCTGTTACAATCTTATATACATCTTTTGAAGCACCACGATTGTATTTATTTAGCATTTGTTTGCACCAATTGACGCGAGCGTCTTTTTGAGTTTTTGTCAAATTGTGTGGGATCCAACGAGAACATACCTTTCTCACAGCTAAATGATCATGTAATATTTTATATATGCTGGTGGAACTAATGCCTATGGTTGCCTCAAACTCACAGTATGTCACATGACGATCTTGCAGTATTAGGTTTTGCACAGCATCAATGTTTTCTTGAACAACAACTGATTTTGGATGACCTTCGCGAATCTCGTCGGTGAGCGAATGGCGGCCACGATTAAATTCGTTATACCAGCGTTTCACAGTGGCAAAGGATGGGGCTTCATCGCCAAATGTGGAAGTAAGTTGATCGATGCACTCTTGTCTTGATAATCCACGTCGAAAATCGTAAAAAATCATCGCACGAAAATGTTCACGAGTTAATTCCATTTTATTGTTGTCGCGCAATCTCCAAGGCAACATAAACAACACAAATGAAGCTATTGACAAAACATTTGAAGTACGTTATGGTCAATAATGCCAGACGATTCTGTGCAAACGTCAAATCGCGCCTAACTTCAATCAGTGTTGCCAAGGCTCAAAATATAAATAGTGACACTCGTATTTAACCCCGAAAACTGTCAAAATTCCATGAGTGGCCATGTTTGAACCCATGCTGAAAAAAGGAGGGGAACATTTCTAAGCATTGATATTTTATTTGCAGACACCCTGCAGGTAGGTCTACACATGAAACAAAATTTCAAGCCTTAGACTAAACCCTTCATGAAAAAAATCTGGCTTAAAAATCCAATTTTTCAATTATTGTTACCAATAATTTCCACCATAATTTTCATATTTTGGATGCAATTTTGAGCAAAACATACTTGAATATCATAGTAAGTATACTTCTTTAGCTACAAAATAAATGAAATTTTTTCAGGTCTCTAGCTCTAATGATTTTTGAGATATTAAAGTTTCTGTAAAGTGCTTCATGAACAAAAAAGAACATGCACCATGTTGGAAAAATGGCCACCTCAGGAGAACCAAGTACAGGAAATTTTTCTGAACATTGGCTTTGCTATCTAGAAACATGTACAAACCTATGTACTAAAGATGAAAATTTTTCTAAAATGATCATGATATGGAATAACCCAACAGTGAGTCTGTATGATCAACTTTTGTTGGGTGTTTTGATATTTAGAACCTTGTGACATGAAAGTGAATGATGTCAGCCAAACACAGTTGAACCAATCGCTGACTCATTGCTTTCTAACTTCTAGTTGAACATGAAATCATTATAGTAGAAATGGCTATAAATAAATGGTGGGTTCTAATCAGGCCCGTAGCTAGAGGGGGCTGGAAAAATACAGAACACATTCCTACCTGGAATTCTCAATAATCTTTACAATTATATCATGTGTTACGCTAGCAACATAACAAAGACACTTATTGATTTTGTGATTTATTAGGGTGTATGGGATTCCGTATAATGTTGAATTAGGATGGGGGGTGGGGATTCTTTTCCAGATTCAGACTTCGGGAAATGATTTAGTAATTTTCAGTATCTAGAACAGTTATGACATTTTGAGTAGTCTTGTATTAAAGGTGCCTAATGTGTTCAGATGTTTTTCTTGGATGTGTTGCTATGAACTCGGAACTGCTTAAATTTTTATTTCCAAAGTCTACCTTTTGGTAATAGTGATTCATGTGGTAGAGAGAGGGAGTGAATATTTGATTTATGTTACTTAGCGTTGCTTTTCTGCCACTTCTAGCTAATCGCAACAATGAGTGATGACATGAAATTGATGAAGAGACACTCATAAACAGTGCCGCTACCACAGGGGACATTGTCCCCCCCCCCCCCGACCTTGGACGGAAGTCCATTCTAGGGGAAGCAAACATTGAAGTAAAAAAAAAAACAGACTAGCAGGGCAATTATATACTCATGATGGAATTAGTTTTCATGTGTTCCTTGCATTTTTCTTCCAGACAGCCAAGGGCACTTGCAAGGGGCACTTGTCCCCCCCACCAGATTGTAAATTTTATGCAAATAAAAATACATATCGTAATTTTTTTTTGCTTGCTTCACTCGCAATGTCTGCTATTCTTATAGTCCAAGTTCAGAACCATAGCTATGGGGCAGCGTGAGTCGGCCCTTGGAGCCAAACGATCTATATGAAAAAAAAAAAAAAATATGCCATGGCGCCCCGTAAAATTATTTGCACCCTATTAAAACAATGTATTTCTATGAAACTTAATATGAAATATTAATGATGACACTGAAATCCAAGAAGTCATTGATCAATCAAGGGATTCCTATTTGTTTGTGAGGTGTCAAAACTATTTCAACTATAATATAATACATTCACACAATGTTTTGCAAAATGGTTAACGTAACCAGTAGGCACACACCCCACACCCTATATATGCCTTCATGGCGTGGTGCTATGCACAGGAGAGCACTTTACTTTTTTTTTTTTAGTAGTCACACATTGTCTGTAGTGATGCAAGAGTCTCCCCTTTGAAGGAAATAGAGTCCGTGGTGGACTAAAGGACCCATGTTTTAATGTTTCAGCAAGTACAAAAAATGTATTTCAAATTTTTACACAATTAATCAAAGTGTAGATAATATGTAACCATTATTATTTAATTAATTATTTTTTTCTTGCATAACACAACACAATGGTGTTGTTGGATTTTCGTTAGATTCCTTTGTGCATAAAAATCTTACATACTGGAAACTAGAGGGAATCATTATGAAGCATGATTTATACAGAGCTCCCTTAATCAGTTCTGCAGAAAGACCCAAAGCTGTTGGTACATATTAATCGTCTATTAACTTTATCGACCTGAAAATATCAAGTAGATACAGTCCCTTAAGGCCTATTTATGTTAAACTTTATATTCTTTGGAAATCTGTAAAGGTCATTATCGAAATATTGCTATTTGATGTTACTAGAAGTTTCTTTTGTTCGTTGCAGGTTCAAGATATCATCCCTTTTCTGTTACTTATATCTTTTGGGGGAGGGGACAAGTGTCTCTGTGCACCCTGCTATATCTGCCAATGCGACACAATATATTAAAAAATTGCCTCCTCTAGGATTGACTTCGTCCCCCCTACAAAGAATTTCTGGCTACGGGTCTGATTCTAATTGCTGCTTTATGAAAGAGACACAATTGTAGTTAAGGCATACCGTTCATTCAACTCTCCATTTCCTGCCAAAACATACAGTATTATTTCAACATTCTACTAATAGTATATTGCTCTGCATAGTTAATTCCTTAAAGGTTGAACCAGTACCAATGGAACTAATTCTAATACAAATGTCAGTACTCTTACTGACAGAAGATGAAACAGTATAAGTTTTCTTGAGTTCCTTTTCAAAAGAAATTAAGTTAAAGTTTCATTGCTCAAAAAGTACCTCAGTCACAGTAATTTTTTTTAGATGTTACTCAGTTACAGATACTGTTACTTTAGAACTGGTTAGTTACATTTGCAGTTACTTTATTCTTGATATGTGCTAAATAGTATGATATGGTTATTTTTAGCAGTTTTTATTTTTCCTGCAACATTGCATCCTGGTTCCCCAGAACTTTTTCAAAATAAACACACACACAACACACTCACTCTACACTAGATATGATATGAAGTGCAAGTTTTAATAACCACCATCTAAAATTAACACAGATTTCCTCTAAATTAAAATATAACTCACATATTTAGATACAACAATACAAAGGCAAGTAAATTGAACTTACACTCGGAAAAATATTGAGCCATGTCAAGTAAGTACTGCAAAACAATAAATGCAGTAGTTTCAGATATGTGACATTTTCTTTTATTACTAGTTCTTTCCCTGACACACTTTAGTAACTTTATGATGGCTCTTAGTGTATAATAATCACTGAAATATATTGTTTTTCATACCTGCAAAGAGCCAATCTCAGCAGGCACTTCATGTACAGAAGAGGGCCTCTTGAAGAACAGACTATCTTTGCTTCCACCAAGATTACTGGGTTCTCTGCTAATGCTTCTCTGCTCTCTTTCCAACAAGGAGACTTCTGATTCTCTCACAGGTAATCCTAACTGGCTCCTTCTGTCCAGCGTAGATGATCTCTGCAATTAAGAATAACACAGATGGCAACACTGAAATACCCTTAGTATAATGTCTATAACAAATGTTTCATTTCATTTCACTAATTTCCTTATTTATAATTGTGGAGTTAACTCATTGGCCTTTTCTTTCGCTCAACCATTTGTACATTGTTGAAAAATAGATCTCTTACAAGTATTAATTATAAAATATAAAAGTGTTAAAATACACGCCCATATACATAATTTAATTTTTTTTAAAAAAAAACAACATTGAAATACAAAGGAACAAAAATATGCATAACTAATATTATTAGCACACACCTAAACACTCACACACACACATAAAAAGGTAAAGCTTTGCCCTGTACATTGCAACATGCCATGAGGACATACGAAGGATGTAGACATAGGCCCAACACATCATGATCTCGATCGCTTGTGGAGGTGGTGGAATCAGCACCATGCTCTGACTACCGTTATCCCTCCAAGGTTTGTCATGACTACTCATTTATTAGAGCCTGGATTAACCACCTGAAATCACTCATCCTGGGAATTGAACCAGGATTTTTCGTGTGGCAGTTGGACATCCCTTTGAAAGGACCATTGTGGCTCTCAAACCCACATATACACCATATCAGGTGTCAGGTTTCTTGATGGGGTGTCTGTGGGGAATAACTAGGGTAGATGGATAACCATGGTTGATGTAGGAGGAGGCTGTAGATCTGTTGGAAAGTGTTGACGCATTGTCCTTGGAGAAGATTTTCGTATCTCCCTCACGTCACACACACACACACACACCATCACACACACACACACACACACACACACAAACAAACAAACAGAGAGAGAGAGAGAGAGAAAGAAAGAAATATACATACATACATGCATACATACATATATGGGTGTTTCTAAAATAACAACTCATTTCATGGAAAAATCTGACATCTGTATTTTATTTTAGGTCTAACTGAAAGATAGTTTTTCTTGTATGTACACATTGCTTGCATTGTAGAATTATTTTCCTGTAGTTTACTATGCTTGTGGATGCTTGTGATTAGCACCAACAAAAACATTTAGGGAATGGCAGAGAGGTGTACATAAGAGGTCAATCAGCACCAAACAAGGAAACTGAAGAAGATCTGTAATCTAAGGCATGTCATAATTCATAAATTATGAAAAATATATCTTAAAATAGATAAAATTGTCACTTCGTGTCACAGATATTAACCGGGAATCTTTTCTAGTAAAGCTAGTACAAAATACATACCTGCAAGGAAGTTTGAGATCTTTTTCTTAGTGTGCCATGACGAGGAATTATGCTCTCTCTTCCTGCACCATTCTCATTTTGTTCGTCAGCCTCCTGGAAATTGACAACACACATGTTAATATCCAATATTCAGTGGCGACGATTGAGTTCCAAAAGGAAGGGTGGGAGGGCAAGGTGCCAATAATTTCTCTTGGTATGTGAGGTTTAAAAAGGCCGTGGTGGCTCAGTCGGTAACGCATCTGACTACCATGCTAAAGGTCCTGGGTTCGATCCCCAGCCGGTTCAAATCCGGGAACTTTTCTAACATTGGAAGCGGTCCAGGTGCCTACCCAGCATTTAATAACATGGGTACCTGGGGGAAACCCTGGGGGGTAAAGGCAGTCAGGGGCATGGTGCTGATCACATCACCCCCACTCATGACCGGATCAAGAAAGTGTGGGGCGTTACCCCCACACCCCCTATACGCCTTCATGGCATGGTGCTAAGCACAGGGGAACACTTTTCCTTTTTTACCTTTATGTGAGGTTTAGCATAGTGGGAAAAGGGGGGGCAACTGCCACGTTGCCCCCCTAATTACCATCACAGCCAATATATATATGCATATAACTCTCCATGAAAATTTCCAGGACATTTTCTGTGGGGAGGAGAAGGGGAGGAACAAGCATGGAATTTATTCCCCGATGCTGGATGAACCCTAGAGCTGCTTCATCTATGGATAGCACTTGAAAAATTCTCACCTAAAATCACCCATCCTTGGAAGTGAACCTGGATCTTTCACAGGGCAGTCAGATACCATACCAACCGGACCACTGTAGCTATTTTATTATACAAGAAGTGGTCAAGAGTAAAAACTATGAGCAGTAAAGTGTACATCCTTGACATCATATACAAATATGCCGAGTCTGTCAACATGTTATTCACTGCATATGCAATGTTGGGTATGCTTGAACTGGAGTCCTAAATAACGAATGCATTTTGACTGGAAAAATCACCTGATGGAGGGCAACAATGCAGCACACATTCAAGCACTGCAGCAGCCACATACAACAATTTAGCATAAATGAATTGGTGAACTCTAGCTCAGTGTTGTTGCATGATAATATCCATCCACATGTATCACAGGAAACAACTGCTCTGCTAAGCAACTTTTACTGGGAGGTACTGAAACATCTGTCCTATACTCAGAGCTTTCACACTATGAGTAACATTTGAATTTCCCTCGCCCTCTTAAAAACATGTGAAGGGTCAGTTGTTTGGATTGGATGCCAATATGAAGAACAATGTGAGGTATTGGTTGTTTTCACAACCCAAAGCTAGCTTTCATAATAGTGTGTCATTTCTGCCTGCAAGTTCCAGGTAGTTTTAACTGGAATCAGTATGCAATGTTTGACTGCACCCTGTATGTATGTACTGATATACTGGCTGCCAGCAAACTAGACATTGCGAGCTATCTGCAAAAAATCTTTACATGTGTGTGCCCTGGTGCAGGGGAAATCCCAGTTGCAAAGTGGACATTGCAACTCTCTTTCCGACAGGGAGACTTGAGATTCTCGAACAGGTAATCCTAACTGGCTCCTCCTGCCCAGTGTATATGATCTCTGTAATTAAGAAAACACAGATAACAGCACTGAATTACACTCAGTGTAGTGTCTTCCGCAAATTGTGTTATTTTATTTAATTTGTTTCCTTATTTATATTGGTGAGTTAATGCATAGGTCTTTTCTACCACTCAGTTTCTTTTACATTGTTAGAAAAGCAGATCTATAAAATGTAAGAGTGGTAAAATCAATATTCTCCCATGTTACGATGGCAAATCAAGAAGTCTTTGCCCCTATTTTTTTCAGCCGAAATATTAGTGTAATTGAGAAACCGAGATATACATTCAATGCAATAGGTTTTTCTTGGAACAACCCAGTGCTAATTATCGGCTGCTCTGCGGCACTGTCAGTTTGCAAATATGGCTGTAGTACTCAACACATCAACATTGTATGAGCATTAAAGTGTTATTATTTGTTTTCTATGGAGCAAGAGACGAATGCCCATTGAGATCCAAAGCGAAATGCAGCTGACGTATGGGGACATGTGTCTCACTTTGACAAGTGTGCGGTAGTGGTGTTGTGAGTCCTAAAATGTCCGAAAGGACCTTCACAACAATGAGTCGTTGGGGCATCCTCAACCACCTCGGAAAATGTCCTTCAGATGCACACGCCGATCCACTTCCACTATGCATCCACGCGGGCAATGTTTTCAATTGCATTCATGACATTGTTCATGAAACCTTGGGGTATCCTGACAGAACAGAGGTTCATTTGCGATGACAAAGCAAATACTGCTGTCAACCGGCCGAATTCTACAACAGCAGCATCTCCAAACTAGTGATGCATTGGGACAAATGCCTGAACCGCTGTGGTGACTATGTGGAAAAATAGTTCAAGGTACATAGAACAATTCCCATATTTTGATTTCCCTGCAGGTTTATTATTTCAGCTGAAAAAAAATGGGGCAAAGACTTTTCAATTCGCCCTCGTATGTTTTACCACCGGTAAACCAACTTTTTTCACATAATAGAAATTGTCGAAAAATGTTAAGTTGTTGGACTTCTGTGTTCGTTTTACTTGCATGCCTGCATTTGGTGTTTTATTTCTATTATATCTAATTAATATTAATAAATATATACCCTGCTGGAAATTTCTACTGTTTTCAGTAGACAAATTCTACTGTTTTCAAAATATAAAAAAGGAAAGTTAAAAATTTGTACTTACGTATGTGAGTATAGTGCTCTTATTGTAGAACGACGTTTCAGAGATTGACTATCTCTTTCCTCAGGTTCGTATAAAAACTAAGTACTTGGCATAGTTTTTATACGAACCTGAGGAAAGAGATAGTCAATCTCTGAAACGTCGTTCTAGAATAAGAGCACTATACTCACATACGTAAGTACAAATTTTTAACTTTCCTTTTTTATATTCTGGATTTGTGAGTAACACGCGACAAACCTATAAAATGCTACTGTTTTCAAATGTCTTCTACTGTGTACTGTGAAATGTACTGAAATCCTATTGTAGATCTACTGTACAGCTACTGTAGTCTACAGTAGGACAACTGTACTGTGCAGTAAGGCTACCATACTGAAAAAAACAATGTGAGTAAAAATGCATAATACTTGTTACAATATATTATAAAAAGTATTTATTGACTCCAAGAATAGACATATTAATTCTTGACACCAAATTTTCAGTGATTTTGAAGTGAATTGGAAAAACAGTACATGAACTGAATTTTTACTGTTTTTCTAATGAATACTACTGAAGTCAGTATTTTACTGGGAGTTACTGTAAGGTACTACAACTCTATCTTAGCAAATAACTCAACATTAAAGCAGCTAGTAGTTTGAATACATTATCACATCAGTTAATTTTTTTCTTCACCATGGAATTTCCATGGTCATTATTATATCTGTGCAATGCAATTGCAGGAAGGAGTTAACAGTGTTTGCTTGTTTTGGTTTTTTAATCATCGAGGGTCATGGTCTTCATTTAAACTAATTTTTTGTTGTTTTCGTGTGAATATAGGAAGAACAACATGTCAATTTATGTATAAAAGAATATATTTTTCAATTTTCTACAAATGCGTAAACCACACACTTAAAAACGTGTTCACTTTATTTGATTTCTTTGTTGTGTGAAAGCATTCCTAAGTAGCAAGTTCCACATGCTTTACCATGTATTTATTTTAGTTTATACGATTTTTCATTGCATTTTCAGTTGTATAGATAAGAAAATTTTAATTACTGACAAGAGTACTGTTTTCAGACAGCAATATACTGAACACAATAAAAGATGTTAGTTGTACAATCATATTACTGAAAACATTATGAGTACAGTTCAACAACTTAAGACAGAAGAAACAGTTGGACTACCAAAGACAGTAGAAAACATTAACAGTACAGTTCATCTACTGAAAACAGTAGAAACAGTTCGGCTACTAGAAACAGTAGAAAACATTAGCAGTACAGTTCAGCTACTGAAAACAGTAGACACAGTTGGGCTACTAAAAACAGTAGAAGACAGTAGCTTTACAGTTCATCTACTCATCTACTGTTTTCAGTAGATGTTTCAAAACACCCATTGATCTACTGAAAACAGTAGACAGAATTTTCAGTAGGGTACAGTCAATAAGAATTTTTGTGCTGAAATACAAAAATGGCAATAGTTGGTAAAATCAAGGCTGACAATGGTCTATTTCCCTTTGGAGGGATGGTCCATGCTCGGACTAGACAACACTGAATGTTGACCATTGTCACACCACATACAGGAATAATTTATTTTTGGCATTTATTTGCATTGCATTCCCTACATCTGGAACCAGATAAATGAATTAACAACTTGAGTAGTGTACTCCTGACAAGAAACCTAATATTTGTGGCAACTGATTTAGTACCGTTCAAGTTTGTCCCCTCAATCACATGGAGATGGCACGACACTACTTTTCACCCATCTATAGATAACTATTGGCAATCAGTATTCGAAAATGGACAAATACACAGATATTCAAGTTGTAAGAATTGTGGTGAGAGCTGTAGTTGTCATGATAGCTCAGTGATAGAGCATTGTCATGACCTCTGAGGCCCCCTTTTGAATTCTGGTTGAGCCACAATTTTCACGTAATTTATCATTAGTAAGTTATGAACAGTATAAATACTTTCATTACCTGTGGTGATACAGACTTCTTATCAGCAGCACTGACGGAAGCAGCTTTTTCTTTTTCTTCATCATTGAATGCTCGTTCTGCATAAATAGAATGGTGGTCATCTAGCAATGAGGAAACTGGAGTACTTGTTATGTGAGTGCTTCTCCTTTTGTCTGTGCCTGTTTCACTGATCTCGTATGATGCTGCAGGGTGCTGAAAAGCCAAAGTTACTAAGTAATAGTTTCTGCGAATAATGTCAAGCACATGAAAACATGATACAATATATGAGTTTATGGGATGCTCTATATTCTAGTTTTATGTCCAACATGCAGGAAAATGTTTTTTTTTTTTAATGTAGGTGCCCTTCATTTGTGGGCACCGCAAAATTTGAATTAGGAGAATAAGTCTTTTGGTGGGAGGAACAAAAAATCACAATTATAGTATTTATCTCCTGGGGAAATTTGTAACTCTCCATCTTGATGAAGACATTCAAAAGTGCATTTTTTTTTTCAGGGAAAAGGCAATCCAATTGATAATACAACATGATCATTTATGAAATTGTAGTAATCATTAAAAAGTCATTATTTTGAACTGAAAATATGTCAGTTTCACATTTGCTATATTTCCTAGTAATGTATATAGCTGTGAATGATTGTGTATTATATTTTGGGGATGTGTCACCTACTTTTTGAATCTAGACATCTGATTACCCTAGCGATGCAGTACTGATAAAAGAAACCCCCTCATGAAACTACTTATACGCAAGTGCACAATAAGCACACACAGGTTAACCGAGTCTGGATCTACAGTTGCAAGTCAGATTAAAATCATTTGAATTTGTTCCCACTAAGAATTGACGAATTTCCAATTAATGGACACCATCAGTAGCGAAGCGTGGACTGACGAAGGAGGCAAGCGATTAGAGACAGATATTATATATACTATATATAATTGTTAATTCAAATTTTGCCCCCCCTCCTCCCCAATTCATATTAAGGTGGCACTTCTGACTCAGGGGACATAAACATTACAATATCCATCCATCAGAAACACATGCACACTCACCACAATAAATTACAAACTCCTGTAAGTGTCGCACAAAGCCTTCATGAGTTAATTCTTTAAAGTCAGGTAAATCAGATGTTGGTCGCCTCACTTCCACGATTTTCATTTCTACACTTTTCTCCCTCGAGTTAAACGAAGCAGATATAAATTACTAAATAATACACTCACCTCTTTGGGTTCCGCGATGGCATAGTTGTAATGTCGCCTTGTAGTCAAGGGGTCAAGGGGTCCCAGGTTCAATACCTGGTTGAGGCACATTCAACGATAGTTAGGATCCCACATTAAACTGTAGGCCCAGTCCTGATTAACCTATCTGTGCAAAACTCAAACAAATAGTAAACCACCTGCACTTTGTCATATCAACCGCTCCCAAATTCATGTTCGTTCGATTAATTCAGAACACAAACACCAGCAACAAACACACAGATTCTTTCCCCAACTACAAAGCATCCAAACAAGATCACGTTGAAAAGCTCTGAAACAACAGAAAGTGATACCAACTTATTTCCTTAATTTTATCACTCATGGGAGAGAAGATATATTAGTTTGGAGAGATAAATTACGCTGTGGAATCAGAGTCATTACAACAGAAAGAGTATGTATACAATGTTTATGTAATAAAGTGCCATAATAATACAAGACCTTTCTTTGTTCTTATTGTGTACAATGTATACAATTTTGATTGTGATGTTTACAAATATCAGCTGGTAGTCCCTTTTTTCAGATACTTTTTTCCAACCCAATTTATATTCAAAAGCCATCAATTAATTGAATTAACTTGTAAAGTTTGTGAAACATTTAACTTGAATTACCATGTAAATAATTTGACAGTTGTCAACACTGTAGCTCTCAACACTGGTGATGTAATTCGAGCTGGACGCAGGGTGCAGACATTCCTCTTCCCGGAAACACAAGCGCTCACCCTTTCCACCTTTGCCTCAACCCCTAATGTCAAATTTTTGACGCATTTTAAAATTTGCAAAATACAAAATAATTTGTGATTTAAGTGATCTACATGGAATTTAGAGTAATGATAAAATGGTTTATTTCAGTTATTTTATGATTATTAATTATCAGTATCCTTGTGATCTTCTTTATGTGCTCATGAAGACACACATTGGTTATTGGTTTGCTGGCAATGTTTCCTTCTGATTTCCGAGATGCACTAAGAAGCTCAACTTTTCTGTGAGGGTTGAGACCCATTTCCCCTACAAGATTTCACGCTTCGCCATATGATCCTTTGGGTGCATAGCAGTGGCGGAGCGTGACCTTTCCAACAGTGTAAGCCTAGCATGACGAAGGCTATTTCCCGTTGTGCTTATTTTTAGGCTGACATGGTTAGTGATTTATCCACACACATCGACCCCCGCCCCCCCCCCCCCAATTTTTCAGAACACTTCCCTGGAATTTTTCACCAAATTAAAAATTCTGGATATCTGATAATTAAGTCAGTGTTATTCCTATCACAATGAGTAACGTAACGATAAAAAATATGCAAAGTTAGATAAAATTAATAATAATAATAATAATAAACAAACGAAAACAGAAGGAAACAGAAAAGTGCTGAATACTTTTTACAACCGCATAACCAAGTATCAGCTCCGTATCATTAATCGCAAAATCGGCGCACTTTATTTTTCGTTTCTGTTACTATGTCTGCTAGAGAAGGAAGGGGTGAGCCTACCTATATCCACAAGTTTCTTCTTGGCAGCAAAATCCTTGCTGGACAACGGCGTCTTCAACAAGTTCTCCACCCCACCGCACAATCACACTCATTTTATTCCATAATGCACTTCACTACTGTATTACACCACAGCACAGGGACGACAGTCCGCTTTTCAATAGATGGAATTCGCAAAAGCAATATCTCGAGACTTTAACAAACACACAGCAAGAAGGGGAAAACAAAAAGAAACCAGATCCAAAATCGGTCACTGCTCAAAGCAGTGATCTTTCGGACTGTGAGGGGAATATCCCTTTCGGATATAAATAAATTCCCTCTCTTGCCTTAAAATTTCCTATATTTACTAAAAAAAAAAATACAATATAAAATATAAAAGAAATGCTCACAAATTGTAGGGATATATCCAGAAATTTCTATCAAAGGACATGTAAGTGTTTTCTTAGGATAGTGTAAAAGCAAATCTAGCACCTAAAAGATCAGAAACAGGTTTTTCGTACGTTGTTCGAAAAGTGTTTGAATCACGGACTATGTAATTAATAATATTTGGTTCACATTTGATATGAAATTTGTAAAATTGGTTCAATCTTAAGTTTTCATTAACATTTATTTATTTACTTATTTATTTCACTTTTTAGCTCAATTATTACCAGCTGAGTTCATACATAAACGGAAAACAGAGTCTTAATATGTCTAATGTTTATGCTCTCCTACAAGCGAAAAACAGAAACAACAAGAATTTAGCACATCAATGTGTATCTAGTTTTTACGTATCCCGCTCATTTCTAGGTTTCTCCTTTTTCCCCTTCCTGTTAGTTTTTTGCTTCAGAATTCCCTGTTCCTGGAAAAAAAAAAACCTCCTTGAAGCACCACCGGCTCAAATTTCCTTTGCAGTCAACCATTCATACCCGACAACGCTGGAGCCCCTCCTCTTGCAGGACCTGTGTCTCGCTGCCGCGTATTCAGTGAAGCCAACCCAAGCATAATGGTGCTAAATCTCGCACAAGTTTAAAAAGTCGTTTGTAAGTTGGAGATATAAATAAAACAACAGGGCCGCTTTTCGTTGTGGTTGAATTTTCTCAAACTTTTCACATAACGTGGAACCCATGTCGTTGGTTGAACCATTCAAATTTATATTTGTTTTTGTTATAAATTAATATTTATAATATGAAAATCCCAGAACAATTTAGTAGTATGTAGCATAATTTCGGAGTTTAAACGACACCATGGATGTCCAGAAGGGGCAAGGGGAGGAGGCACTTCCTGAAAAATGAATGTCAACCATTTTCACACATATAATTTCATTTCAGTCACATCAAATTGTTAATTATTGTAAGGGCGTTGCAGAAAAATGTTAACTTCAAATTGAATTAGTATATTTTGAGAAGGGAAATATACCTAGTTTACCCCAACCCCTGAAAAAATACTTTGCTTAATCCTCCCTGGTGGAAAGAAATACTGCGGACGTCCATGAACAACACTTTTTCTAAACATGAGGTTTGCAACGCTGCTGTAAGCCTCTGCCCGTAGGTTTACACACCTAGGGTTTCGACGCGCTCTTCTCCCTATATTCCCTGTTCTTCTCCTTCCAGATACGGTGGGCGAGGGGAGGCACTGCTCCTTCGCGGTCAGAAATTTGTAAGGCAACATTCAGACGGCTTACAACTTTCCCCAAGCAAAAGGCGGGAGTTCTCATGTGCCATCTGGTGTGAAGTGTTGCAATCTAACAAACAGGATCTCGAAGACTGGTATCAGGCCGAGATGAACTTTGAAGTTTTTACGAATTTTGCCATATAATTACATACATTTTACTAGAATTAATAAAGTGTAAGCCCGGCTTACACGGCTTACATGGACGCTCCGCGCCTGGTGCATAGGTTCCCTGTGTCGGTGGGGCAAGCAGAGAATCTTCTGCTTGTAACGGGCTGCTGAAGAAGTTTGAGGCCGTAAAATCTTGTGAAATCGATTGTGATGGAAATCTAAATAAGGTAAAAAAAAGGTAAAGTGCTCCCCTGTGCATAGCACCATACCATGAAGGCGTATAGGGGGTGTGGGGGTAATGCCCCACACTTTCTTGATCCGGTCATGAGTGATGGTGATGTGATCAGCATCACGTCCCTGACCGCCTTTACCCCCCCAGCGTTTCCCCCAGGTACCCATGTCATTCGATGCTGGGTGGGTGCTGGGGCCGCTATCCAATGTTAGGAAAGTTCCCGGATTTGAACCGGCCGGGGATCGAACCCGGGACCTTGAGTATGGTGGTCAGACGTGTTACCGACTGAGCCACCATGACCACTAAATCTAAATAAGGCTAAAGCATTAAGTACATTAAATAATATTTTAATAGTACAAGCATTGGGAGCTCTAAATTTCGGTGTTGAGCCAGCATTATGAGGACAACTGGGGAAATACATGAAATTAGTAATAGAGAACTCTGGTCTTGTAAGCCAGAAGACAGGGGCGATGGGAATTAATTTCTTGACCAAAAGAAAAGTATAAGTGAAGTAACAGAGCTGAACATGAGAGAGGAACAGTATGGATTTAGAAGAGGCAGATCAACAGTAGCTCTGATATTCACCATAAGGAAAATACAGGAAAGGCACTACGAGTATGGAAATGATTTGATTATGACATTCCAAGATATAGAAAAGGCATATGATAGCATGGACAGAACAAAGATTTCGAAAACTCTTAAGAGAGAAAGGAGTCAAGGAACAGATAGTGTGTAGAGTGCAGAGCTCATACAAGGCCAACCAGAGCTGTGTGAAGACATCCAGTGGGAAGAACAGAGTGGATCAGTATAAGTAATGGACTCAAACAGGGAAGTGCTCTTTCCCCCACTGCTCTTCATAATTTCAATGGATGCAATTAATGAAGAGGTGGAGAAGAAGATAGGAGAGGAAGAGATGAAAGTCCTGTTGTTTGCTGATGACTTAGTAATATGGGAAAACACTGAATAAGAAGTACAGAGACAGCTTGATAGTTGGAATGACGGAATAGAAGAGCAAGAATGAAATTCAGTGCAGAAAAGAGTGAGGTGCTAATAACAAGAAGGAGCCAGAAATGAACCAAGAATAAAGCTGGACATGGAAGAGTTGAGGGTAGTAGAGCAGTGGCGTTGCCAGAAATTTTTCTTAGAGTTGGCTCAAGGATGGATAAAATATTTTTACGTCGGCTCTGGTTCGGTGGTCATGGTCGGCCCTAGGAATTTTTTTAAGGTGGAGCGACATTTCATGAGGGTGGCCTGGTCCCCCACCCCCCCAATCAACATTATGCTGTACTGGAGGATTCTTCTTCATGGCTTAACCTATAATGCAATTTTTACAAATATTTTGCATGCAATTTTTATTAGTGTTAAGAAATTCGGCATATAAATTTCCTGCATTTTGTAAAAAAATGGAATATTATGAAAATAAAGCAAAATATACTTTCATCAGTTAAAGAAAAGCTTTTACAAGACAAACGAAGCTTGTAAACAAGGAACGCAATGATGGGAAAAATCATTTTCAACTGATAACATGATAACATTAAAAAAAGATTTAATTTACCAAAACTCATTTAGTCACTTACTGGAATAGTAAATAGAATTCTGGAATAACCATTTTAACCAAATTTATTCAATAAATTTTTCATATTTTTGTAGGTTTTCTCATTGTTTTTACATGTGTTAAAAATTTAATTTGATCATTTTGAAACCCCCAGTAGACGACCCCCAGCGCAGTCACTCCGCTTGCTCCACCCAAGGGCAGAGTTAATATTACGCACAAAGTAGGCAGCGTTTTTAGGATGATGGAAATGCGAACGTTCAATGTTGGTCAGTTTACTGACAAACATAGAAACAAATGTGCACTAATGAACGAAGAAACTAAAACTACGGTAAAGAATAAATTATGAGAATTTAAGATTTAAAAATATAACTGCACATGAATATTAGTATTAGTAACTTATAAATAGCATGCAATTATTACAATGGAAACAAAAGTTTGCATTGTAATAATAGGTTTTTGGTTTTTGAAAAGAGGCCAAGTAATTCACGCAAATTTCCTTTATTAGACCTTAGGTCATACTCGTGATGCCCTCTTCATGCTATTCCCTGATTTCAGTGTATGTATATAATTTGTGTCAAATATTCTCTCCTGGTTTCTTTTACTTGAGCCACATGTGCTACACTTACTGGACTACAAACTGACACTTCTTTCATTTTAATATAGGACTCCCACAATATCTGAGCAGCTTTATGAACCTGGCTGTTGTCATGTTTTCAAAACCCAGAATCTTTATCCAGAGCTCGTTTCCAGTTATTAAAGCCAATTTTTGTGAATATGTGACTGTCCCATGTTTGCTTTCAGTTCCAAAGAATCTACATGGGAAACAAAAGGCTGAATCAGCTTGAACACTGTATTCTAACCATTTAAAGACTTATACCAATCACCTTAAAAACTTCTCTGTATTGCCAAATGTTTTCCAAGGATAATGCATTAATCAGGCTTTTGTGGAAGTTAATTTGGAGTTTCAACAATATCACTGAAAAGAGAGTTTGAAACAGCAGAATCACTTACTGATACGTCCCCTTCAATTGCTTCTTCTGACTCACTTTCAACGTCAACTGCTGAAATACCTTAAAATTCCTTTACACTGGCATCATAATGACTTTCATGTATGGCATTATCTATTTTATACTTTTTTCTATCTTGTCTAAAATAATCAGATGTACTAACTCGTTTACCCGACATGTTAAGCCCTCTTGATCTGGTTGCACTACACCAGACTAATTAAAATTTCATCTTTACACAGACGCAATCACAACACAACACGTGAATTTTCTCCAAATAAAACCCAAAAAATATAAAATATATGCGGGTACAATAAGTAAATGCGCCACAAATTCCACCACCGAATGACACGTTCCGAATGAACCACGGCTGTTAAAATAGATTTGATCAATTGTAAATTAAGTCCAACAAAGGAAAACAAATCGTGCCCCAAGAAACGCAAGAGAATAACAACAATCGTCAAGAATGGAAACCGATTGACGAAAAGCACTGTGGCATCTCCCACCGCGGAACAATGACATTTTGTTTGCATGTTTATATTTTACATGTGAATGAAAGGAAACCGAGATGAAGAATCTAGAAACGTTATTTGTTTTTGAAGTGAAACTGAGTTATGTTAGTCAATTGTGTGTTTTATACTATAATTCTTTACCAGCTTGTTATTTTGCGTTATCTAAATAATTTATATCATGCATTTATTCTATTTGGGTGAGCAGATGGGTGGGCTGAGACCATTTTAGAGTGGGCTAGAGGCCACCCTCGCCCTAACCAGTGGCGACATCCCTGTAGTGGAGAGCTTCAAATATCTAGGAAGCATATTTGAGAGATGTGGAAGAATAGATGAAGAGGTAAACAGAAGAGGTCAAATGCTTCTTCAAAGCATTCGAAGACTAATATTTAACAAGGATGTACCTATGAAATGCAAGACTTGGACAATGACAGAGAGAGACAAAAGAAAGATGCAGGCAGTGGAGATGAAATTTTTAAGGAGTATATTTTGGAAAACTAGAAGGGATAGAATAAGAAATGAGGAGACCCGACAGGCAGTGGGGGTGGTGAAGCTTCAGGACTGGATAGATCAGGCATAGATGAGATGGTTTGGACACATGAAGAGGATGGATGCAGAAAGACTGCTAGTAAAAGCTTACAATGCACAAGGAATGGGAATAGACCAAGGGGGAGACCAAAATGTCGGTAGACAGAGCAGATAGTGGAGAGTGTAAGGAGAGGAGGACAAGATTGGAACACCGTGGAGAGAGAGGAGTGGTGGCAGATCAGGAAAACATGGAGAGGCTTGACTTCTATGCCAACCCAGCCAGAGGCAGGAAACAGTGAATGATGATGACGATGATGGACCATGTACCATTCAATGCTCCATCACCCAATATCTACTCATGTAAATTAATTTGATTATCATCAATGGGACAAATACAATATATCAGTTAACCAGCATATCTGATGATAATTTTACCTGTCCAATATCAAACACTTATCATCAGATGATTAAACTAAGATGGGCTATATTTTTGCAGACTAAAACTTAATTCACAAGGCAACAAAAGCTCTTATACTTATTGAAGAAAGTTGATTGAATAAGTTACATAACTACAACGTGCATGTCAAAAAAAAGGGGCCGATATTTTTTAAAAGACAAGAAAATTATAGGAGAATAAATTTATTGTGATTGATAAACAAGTACATACCTTGGCTATTTTTCGACGTAGTCACCATTAAGCTCCAGACATTTCTGATAGCGTGGCACAAGCTCTGCGTAAAAATCTGTCGCCTGAGAGTGCAGCCAGTCCAGAACTGATGTCTTGAGCATGTCACTGTCATTGAAATGCTTCGATGCAAGCCACTTTTTCAGGTGAAGAAAAAGAAAGAAATCGTTGGGAGCAAGGTTGGGAATGTAAGGGGGATGATTGAATAGTTCCCATCGAAATCTTTGAATTGTCTTAATAGTACGAGCAGCTGTGTGTGAGCGGGCTTTGTCATGGATCAGTAAAATTCCAAAGCATAGCATTCCTCTCTGCCGATTTTGGATGGCAAGCCGCAGATAATTCAGTGTTTCGCAATACACCTCTGCTGTAATTGTTCATCCTGGTTCCAAGAATTAAAGAATACTCACACCCTTTTGGTCCCAAAACATGGTTGCCATGATTTTGTGAACAATTGATGTTTGTTTGAATTTGTTCACTTTAGGGGAACCAGAGTGCTGCCATTGCATTGACTGCTGCTTCGACTCCCCAGTGGTGTACGATATCCACGTTTCATCCCTCGTCACTATGTGCAAAAAGAGGTCATCCACATCTTCCCCCCAGCGGGCCAAAAAATCACGTGCAGGTGTTTTTCTTTGCTCTTTGTGAGCATCTGTCAGCATTTGTGGTACCCACCTCGCACACAGTTTGTGATACCCCAGGTTGTCAGTCACAATTCGATGCACGGTTTTCGCAGATACTTTTGGAAAGTCTTTGGCGAGTTCAGATATTGTGAACCGGCGATTGCAACGGACTTTCTCGTTAACGCGTTCCAGCAGATCGTCCATCTGAACACTAGGCCTTCCGCTATGCTCATCGTCATAGACATTTGAACGCCCTTCCCGAAACACTCTGCACCATTGCCTGACCTTCCTTTCACTCATCACTGTCAGTCCATAATGGCACGCAATTCCCGATGGATGTCAGCTGCATTCTATCCTTTGACGGTCAGAAATCGTATGACAGATCTCAATTCACATTTGACGGGATTTTGTATTACGGCAGCCATTTCACCTTACTGCTACTCACACATACGCAACTCCACACTGACGATTCTATCCCTGTTGCAAACACAGAATACTAGGGCATGCTCCTGCTCATGCTCAACTTCATGAGTGTAGCCAACCCCACGTAAAAAATTATCGACCCTTTTTCTTTTACATGCACCTCGTAATACTAATATTGGATATACACTGAGTGCTCACTGAATTGAGACCACCTACCTAATACTTTGGTGATCCACCTTTGGATTGGTGGATGGCCTGGACATGATGGCATGGATTCCATGAGATGCTGATATTTCTCTACAGGGATCTGATGGCATTCCATAAGGAGCCAACTGACGTTGGTGCAGGATCCATGGTTCGAAGAGCTCATTCCACAACATCCCACAGATGCTCTATGGGATTAAGATCAGGGGAGTTAGGGGGCCATTCATCTCTGTGGAATGTTCCTCCAGCCAAGCAAGTACAGTCCCACCTTGATGGCACTGTGCATTGTTGTCCTGGAAAATGCCATCCCCATGTGGGTAGAAGTGTTGCATTGTGGGGTGTAAGTGGTTCCCTAACACCTCCTGATACACAACGGATGTGAAATGGCAGTTCATACACACCAATGGTCCCAGTCCATGCCACCAGAAGCAACCCACACCATACAGCTGAAACCCCCCCCCCCCTGCCTGTACAGCACTCACCATGCAGGAAGGGTGCATAGCCTTGTGCTGTTGATGCCACACACGCACACACATGCACACACATGCCCGTCACAGTGGTGTAGCAAAACAATGATTTATCGGACCAACACACCCTTTTCCAATCATTCACAGTCCAATCAGCGTGCTTGTGGGCTGAAGCAAGACTAAGTCGGTGGTGATGCTTCGTGAGGAGTGGGTGCCGAGTGACGACCATCTGCTGTGGAACTTCATGCTTGCCAGTGTGCACAGCAGAGTTGCATGGGATGTGGGTGTTGTGCATCCACTGTTCTATTGGTCCCGTAATTTCTGGATTCTGATGGTGTTTTCAGCTGTCACGAACCATTTGACTCGATGCTCTCCCCATGGTGCAACCTTCCATACACCCTTGCAAGTCTGCTTCTTGGTGGTCATTGACCCATTTTCTTGCCACTCTGTACATCTTCACTACACCGGAATGGACGCATACAACTAGTGTCGCTGTCTGGGTTATTGACACAGCTGATGCTCGGGCACCCACAATTATGCCCTTTTGGAATGATGTTAAATCCTGACCACCTCCAAATTTAACATGTGCTGTTTGACTAACATGTAGTGTTCTGTCTATACATGTACCACACTACTTCCAGTCGGGGTGGTCATGTGATAGAGCAGCTGCTGGGCCCTTCCTTCTTGTTTGGAGGGGTGGTCGCAATTCAGTAAGCACTCAGTGTAGTTCAAACATAATTCACTTTATTAGAGTTGTCTAAATTCACTATTTTCCACACAAAGAATATCTTCCACCTTAGTGGAACTTGAATAGAATTTTTAGCAATGAGGCTATGAGCAGGCATGTATCTAGAAATATATTTTGGGGAGGGGTCCGAACCAAATGTTTCAGAAATAATACTATAAATGTTTAAGTTAATACATTCACATAATTTATGGGTCTATTCATATGAATATGTAAATATACCGGGTGTCCCAGAAGTCTTTCCCTGATTACAAACTTTATTCATATCTGCTATATGCAATGTAGAGATGTGAAATTGGTGCCAAAATGTTGGAAAACTAACCAAGTTTTTTTGTTACAGGTTTCAGTAATGTGACTGTAGTGTAGCAATGTCAGTGCCAAGGAATCTGGAATTAATGCTCTTGACATCAGGTGGCATCTTTCCATACAATGTTTCTTGGACTTGACAGGATTTGGGAATGAAGATAAATTCCATTTTTTAAATACCAACTTATTGATGGCAGATATTCTAGACGAAAGAATTCTGTACATTTGAAAATTCCTTTGCACTGTTATTGGTGACCAGGTCTCATGATACCAGAGGACATGCTGAGCTTTTTCCTGATTTGTGAACAATTCCAGTTTTCTGGGCACTGACACTGCTACACTACAGTCACGTTACTCAAACCTGCAACAAAAAAAACTTGGTTAGTTTCCCAACATTTTGGCACCACTTTCCGCATAAAGCGGATATGACTAAAGTTTGTAATCAGGGAAAGACTTCTGGGACACCCGGTATTAATATTGCATTATTATTACATGAATGTGTGTGTGTGTGTCAAATTTCATACTTTTTAAATTTTTCTTTTCTATTGTTTTTATTCTTACATAATAGTTCACCCTATGAAGTATTGATTAGAAATCTATATTTTTGTTAGGGATTTCTATTTTTCATGTTTTAGGTCATATTTATGGAAACTTTAGTTCATATGTGTATTTTCCATTGTGAATATATTTGCGATTTTTGGGCCATATGAATCATAGTCCTACTTATTACATACCAAAGAAGTTTCTTCAGTTTGTATGGCTTTCTCCATATACATATTTTTATTCATTTTGTCATGTAGGCTTCCTTCAAATTTAAGACATGAACAAAGCTCCATGGGTGACACCTTATATGCATCAGCATATCTTTCTGCTGTGTCCAAAGGCCTGTCATGTGAATGATAATGCCTAAACCCGGAAAGTCTAGGTTCTCTCGTTTCAGCTGAGACAGTAACTCCCTGCAAATAAGTAAAAATAATTATAATTAGTTCTAACAAACATGTTATTCATATGCAATGGGCACACATCTTATGCTATGAAGTGCATTTTCAAATGAGTGAGTCGGGAGTTAAACTTTTGAATGTGATATTTAAAGAATAGTTTAACAGTATTTAGTAAGCATTTTGAATTAACATTGTTGACATCCAAGGGGGTATAGCTACATAGAGACACTCATTTCTTAATGATCAACCCATTTCTTTTGTTATCAGTTAACGGACCCTTGAAATGCAAACAGTGAAAGGTGACCTTCTCTTACCTTACTCTGCTTGCTGCCTATTCTCCTCGGAACCCCCTCTCCCCTTCACACCACAATCACTACCCTTGAGCCACCTCGACTTCTCCCAGCATAGCCTTTTGGAATGCCTGATCAAGCAAGGTATTGACTGATTGGAAGTCTTGGTGGTATTATTTGAAGATCTCCTTCCGCTGCCTACAATATATATGTAAATGAAAAAAAATGTAGAATTGAGATTGTGCTTCAAAGAATTTTGAAAATTTATATTTGATTTTATAATTTGGATATAGTTTGTTTAAAATCAATATTTTTTCATTATCTGAACAAACTTATTCCATTACTGTATTATGTTGTGTATGCCAGCAATTCATACCTTGTAAACACCAATAGTTTTAATAAATTATTAACATGAAGAGTTGCATATAATTATAAAAATAGTGCTTTTTAGGGTGGGTAATATACTTAGCACATAAATGAACTAATATTTGCATTGAAGGGATTTTAAAAATTGCATAGTTTAATTGTAATCCTCTCAATAGTAAAAAGTAATAACTATTAAAATCTTAATATCCTAGGCTAGTGAAAGTCAAGCCCCTCCCATTCTTGATTTATACAGTATATACACAACCATGGAAATATGGAACATAGACAAAAGACTCTGAAACTTTGTGTATCAATGAATACATATAATAAAAATTAATCCCATTACAAATTTATTTGTGTGTGCACATGTGACTGCACAAATGGGCAGAAGCTGCCACTGCCTCCAAGGGTCATCTCCATTTATCCATTCATCCATCCATCTCCTTCTCCATTTGATAAGAAATTTGGTGAACCTCTGAGAAATTTTATGGAATGGCCCAGATAAGTGTGTGTCTGTGTTTATGTGTTTGTATATATACATACAGGGTGTCTGAAAAAGAACTTGAATTCAACTTATTTTATTACATTCTCAATCATACGTTTTGTGTAATGTATTTTATGGAAGTACAATGTTCAAAGTTTCGTTACCTTTAGTTTAATTCAATGTGTGCATCATTTAGAGCCCTACACACATCAAGCTGATACTCTAATCAGTCTGCAATCGGGTAAGCATATCTATTGGAATTTCATCTTTGGTTGTGGTTTTTCTTTGGCGCAGGTGCTCAACTGGCTGGATTTTTTATTGATACACAATGTCTTTTACATAGCACCAAGACAAAAAATCCATGGCGTCAAACAGGGACTTGGTGGTGGCCAAGTAATGGAACCTGCTCTGACTATTTATTTCCCTGGTAATCGGTTGCATGTCTTCTATAAACAACTTAGCTTGTACAGCTATGTGATGTTGCTGCTATCTGCTGGTGAACATGTGAAGTAAAACTTGCTTGTTGTCGATTCATGATTACGCTCAAAACACCATTTTATGCTGAAACAATTTTAATATACTTGTGTTTGAAACACCGGAGCTCTTTTTTCGGACATGCTGTGTGTGTAATTTTTTTTTTTAAATATTGATTTGAGTAGGACACTTATCCCCATAACTACAGATTTCTGGTTTTCAAGAGCAGAGGATGCTACCATTTCTTTAAAGTAGCTCCCCTACTTGTTCTCAAGATGCTGTCAACATCTAAATTTTGGAGCTTCAACAAGGGCTTAAAGCTAGAACTACTCAGTTGAACTACGTATTGAGAACCAACATTTAATCCCTCCATTTCAATATTACAAAACTTCTAAAATCACTTTAAAGTCAACATACATCACTGACATTGATACTTCTGTAATCTTCATTGAAGGTATGTCCATGAGGTGTTTCTGCATCATGTCTTCTGCTACTCCAATCATATTTTTTAAATAGGTGTGGTTCGCTGCTAGAACTCAATGTGTTAGGTTGCTGAAAAATGAAAATAACATGGTTGGTTCATCTATGTACTGAAAATAGCATCTTTAATTAGAAATTGAAAAAAATCTGGATTCACAGAAGAGCTGTAAATGTAACTTATGAATCCTTGGCATTTCTATAATGCCCAATAAAACCATGATTACAATGTTTCTTAGTCACATTGTTAAGTATGAGAAGGAGAGAGGTTACACGTATGCAGAGGGGAGAATGTGGAGACACCATATGTCACCAACAGTCAAGGAACTTCAGGCCTAAGTAAGAAGCAACATTTGCCACTTGGAACTGAACCTTGGAAATAAGTGCATTATTAATACAATCTTTCATATTGAATTGACCTGTATGCACATTAAACTGTCTTGTTTAATGGATATACACCTGTAGGTACGTCCAGTGGAAGATCGAGGTCCTATAGGTCTACTTAATTGCTATGAGGCAATTATGTTTTATGAAGGTATATAGACAACACTGTCGCAGTTGAGGCAAGTTTATTTCCATAATGTGCAAGTGCCATAAGACTACATAAATAAATATTTCGTGATAAACTCACTGCAAAAAAAACTATTGTCTCTTCTCCATTTGCCAGTTTGATTGGTAGTCATGCAACAAAACAAGTAGTAAATTAAATGGGCCTCTTGCCTATAACGATAATCAAAATAACAATAATTCGCTATTCACTTTTTCACATTGTATTGAAGGGGAAGTTCAGGAAGCAAATATAATTACATGAATGATGAGTGCAAGTTCAGGAGCTTGAATCAGTACAGAATGCACTTAACCTTCTCCTCCATATCATGGTTGCTCGGACACCTTCACAAAGTGTCTACCTTGAGGAAGTACCACTTCTTTCCCCTGTGTCAGAATTCAAAACGCACCACCTGAAAGGCTGTGAGGTCACACAGAGGCTTTGTTCTTACATCATTGCATGCGATTTTGTTGATCTCTGGTGGCAACAATATAAATGATTCAATCAAACTGGCATGAATGAAAGCAAGATATAACAAAATGATGGGCAATAAATGCTTTTTTACAAATTGAAAGGGTCTGTGTTGCTTGTTGTTTACCACTACAATGTAAAACTTCCATGTTGTGTGTCACTTGTTGTTTGTAGTACATAAATTGTCGCTTGTTATTTTGGTCTGAAAGCTCCCTAAATTTCGATCTCATACCAATCTGATATTAAATGGCAGAATCATGTAATGATTCCCAAGCCATTCATGGAAATAGTGAATCTGTAAACTTATGAATAATAATGATATCTATAAACTAAGACAGCGATATGCCAGTATCTCTAATACCCATAAAGAACTGATCTAGTCCTAAAACACACCACCCACACCCACACACACACACACACACACACACACACACACACACACACACACACATTATTGGATACTTACTTGACATGATGACCCAATGTGTGATATTTAATTGCCTAAAAATGTGATCAATGATTGATTCATTGTTTTGCTTTATTTTACTTTGCTTTTTGTGCCACTTTTGGTTAATTTGCGAAGATGAGGATGAGTGATGTCATGATGAAATTGATGAATGGACACTCACAAACATCAATGCCCAAGCTGGGATTTGAACCTGGGACCCTTGACATCGTAGCATGATGTGCTAACCACTCCACCATGGGGTCCAGCTGAAGATGTGATCAGCAATCAATGGGCTACTGACACACATTCGCACTACACATAAGGGCATTGTATCCATTTCTTGTCATCGATGCTGCCAGTTACAAGAAAGCAATGGAAACATGGCTGCCAATGGTGCCTCCAAGTATGAATCTTGCTCTGTTGTTCAATTTCTGTAAGGTTAAAAAGCACAGAGCATATTGTACTCATTGGAGGTTGTGTTCTGTCAGTGAAGAACATTCCAGAGGAAAAAGGTAGATGATGGGCATCATTCAAGATTATTTGAACTGTTAGCTGGGAACAATCTTTAATACATATACAAAAGCTTGAGCATCTCTATGACAAGTGTCTGAAATTACTTAGTGATTGTATTGTGATGTATTGTACAGTATCATAATGTTTTTGTGTATATATTTATCTAAGAGTCTACAATCTTTCTTACTGTTATTTTTTAATTACACATACTTCTCTATCCTCTTTACACCCAAATGTGAGCTCATCAAAAACTTTGGTACATATACAAGGTTCATTTCCTGCACTGGAAGGCCTGGTCCAGTGTGGAAGTGGAGCCCTCTTGTGGATATCTGGCAAAACATCCCTGTTGACTGATTTGTGTAGATAGCACTCCCTTGAAGTTTCATCATTCCAGTTTGAATGGTAATCTCTTAGTCTTGAGATTGATTCTCTTTTCTGAGGTACTGTAGGTGACTAGGAAAAAAGAATAGACATTAGTATTTAAATTTCACAGTGTATCCATGAAGCCAAAGACAGTTTGGATTGAATCCCAATATCAAGATTCATAGTTTATGCAGCTGCAGCCATTCCTTTACTTAATATTTCAACACATACATATGAGTCTTGTTTGAAGAACCGAAAGAATAACACATTATTACAGAGTTTAATTCTTTCTGTTCTACTACAGAGAAACACGTGTACAGAGTTAGTCAAAATGATGTTTCCAATTTGAAACATATATTACTTATGTTTAATAGAATCCAGTGCCCAAAATTGGTATAATGGAAAGAGAAACTAAAAAGTTTATGTTTGGCTATCTCACTGCTCTGTAGTATGCATTGTAGGGTACTGTAATGAGGGCTTTTCGCTCGAGCGCTCAATAGTTCACATGGGCAATGCTAGATGGCATACAGAAATGATAGTTCTTCCGCTTGAGTGAAAAATGCTCTAACAAGCAGAATTCACTCGAACTCTCAAAGCCTATTAGTACACGTATATCCATCATTTATCTGTGCTAGTGAGTCCCCAAATATGAATCATAAAGTAAAAGATGCACTAAAATTGAAAATTAAGTGAACATAGTCATCATTTTATCTCCATGTTAAAATGAAGCTTTGTCAGGGATGATTTCTCAAGTTCTCTACTTCTTAGGAGTTTAATGCTCTTTATAAAATTATGAGTGCAATTTATGTACAATTGACTTGGTTAGGTACTTTCAGGAGTTGACTGCTCTTGCTCGCTCTAGCACAGCCCAAAGACGATGGACATGCAGGTTTTGCCGCCGCTGGCTGAGGAACATTGGTGGTCATCCAACAGACAGATGGGTGAGAAGTGCAAGGGGCAGTGAAGGGAGGGGGGAGGGAGGTTGAGAAGATTGGCGAGAGCCGAGGAACTAGCAAAGTTTCCTCAATCAGCAATGACAACCCTAGCAAAATGGTACTAAACCAAGCACAGTTTGATCTTTGTTGGCACTTAGCACCCTGCTTTAAGCATAATAGTAAAATCTAGCATCATCTGCAAACGCCAGTCCCTGGGAGAGGGGAATCGAATTGAAAGAAATATGTTATAAAAATAAAATTATGTCCAAATCTTATTTCTACTTCAGCAGCGGACATGTTTCAAATGAAAAGGAGTATGCCTACCCAGCGGCAAGCTTTTCACAACCATGCCGATCCATTCTCTCTCTTTTCATAATTTTGCCTGATTTAGTTCGTCACGAGATTTTATGGTAGGAAAAAGTAATTATGTAAAACCTTTTAAGTTCTATGTTTAACCCATTTCATTTGTTGTGCCATTGTAAACACTTTTGTGGGAAAATTTACGTAACACAAGTTGAAAACTCTGGAAAAATAGATGCAGAATAACAGTTATCCAAAAAAAATTAATAATAATAAATCCTAGCACAATTTAGAAGCATTTAGCATAATTTCAGAATTTAAGCAGCACTTTTTATTATTAAACAAAAACTCAATATGCTGAACAAGGCAGAATTTATTTTATTTTAAAACATAAACTAAACATTATGTTTCAACCTTCTAGCAAGGTCTTCTTACGATCTTGCTAGAAGGTTGAAACGTAACGTTTAGTTTATGTTTTATAATAAAATAAACTCTGCCTTGGTCAGCATATTGCGTTTTTGGTTTTTATTACTGTTCAGGGTGCGAAATCATTGAAAACTGGTGGGGGAGAAAGTTCTTAATCTACAACCCCCTCCCTACAAACATATGTGTAAATTATACAATATACATATTTGTAATGTTATTAAAAGTAAAAATAAATTAAAATATATTATTATTATGATAATTAATTACATGAAGCAAAATAATTTGTTACTTTTATACATGTCAGAGTGTAAAGCAGCTAACTAATTCCTTTACTAACGTGTTAAAGATAAATTATAAAATAGTTGAAGTGGTTTTATTATGCGTAAGTTTTTGTTTAGTTTGTGCATTATATGTTAATATAAATCAATTAGATTTCATACTTATTATTGTGTTGCATTCTTGTTTTACTTTTATTGTGTGTATTGATGTAGATTTGTTAATGAAAATGATTTCTTGAGAGACAAAGCATTCAATATTTACAACCACACTAATTTGTGTGTGTGTTTTCGATAACATTCTTAGTAAAGTATATTTGAAATTAAAAGTAATTATTTATGTTTTGTTTGTTATAACAAAAACTCTCCCCCTCCGGAAATTTTTGGTGGGGGGATTTTTGAAGCCAAGATTGTTGGTGGGTGGGAAATCACCCTTGCCCACCCCAGAATTTCGCTCCCTGTTACTGTTAATCCACAGGACAACATGGAGGGGGAAGAAAATCGAAATTCTTGCAAAATCTGAAATATCGTCAATGTTTTTTTTCGTTGGTTTTTACATGTTTACATTTAAATATTTCATAATTCAATGTGAAGAGCAAGGGCCCCTTGCCCAAACCTTGAGCATGGGCCTGGAGCTAACATTCTAAATGCAAAGGATAGTACAGTAACGGACACTTCTGATTTTGTAATGATCCAATTTACTTTCAATGATATCATTACAACCCAGAAGTATCAATTACTGAACAAGCAATACATGTGAATGTAATTGAATGCATTTTTCAAACCTTCCTCGGTTGACCATAACTTATTCCTACACTCCGAAAAAGACACAAGTTGCCACTGGAAGTAAGCCAAAGAAACTACTTGTCTTGGCAGCATCACACACCATGGCCGTAGGCAGGAAAAATTTTCGGGGGGAGGGGTTCATTCATAATTGTTCCCATGGGCATCGCCAGAAATTTGAATAATAGAAATATCAACAATAATTATACAAAAATAATTAAAACTTCATAATAATAAAACAATTCTATTCCATAATATAATAATAATAATAATAATAATAATAATTATTATTATTATTATATCCATGAGGGGTCTTACTCAATCCAGCAGATGAGTGAATATCCAGCACACTTTTTTTTTTTTTTTTACGTTTCATACAGTGTGTACTGAAATGCACAATTGTTATACCTTTTTATTAAATTTTAGATAACTTCAAGAAAAAGCTTTAAAAGTTAGATGGAAATTTTAGTCATAAAGTTTTTGTTGCTTGACCTTAAAACTAAATTTTTGAAATTTTGAAAAGTATGGAACCAGTTACACTTTTTAAAAACAGCCTGGTGCATGGATTGTAACCTCAATCGCAAAAGTAATGCACTAACAAACTGGAGATGCTAAGTTTGAACTCCTATCAAGGGGGATTTTCGACTTTTTCGGACAGGGAATTAAAGGGAATATTGGGACAATCATAAGGGAATTCTCAGTCTATATTCCTTGTGAGGCAGGAACAACACTGGAAGGAGGACAGCAGCAGAAGTGAAAATGGAGGGGTCGCTGGTGGGCTACAATTCGGAGAATAAATACTGTTTCACTCAAGTTTCAGAATTCCAAATATATGAAAATTCTAGCTCGATCCTTTCAACATTATCTGAGTTACAGATTTTTTTTCTGAACTTCCATTAATCCAACATGTCAGAAGTTTCGGGAGAGGGGTTTGAACCCTATAAACCCCCCTCTAAATACAGTCATGTCACACACACACACACACACACACACACACACACAAATCCAATTATAACAACCACAAGGGTGTGAAAAATACTATTGTGTTCAATGTTGGTATTGCATTCTGATGCCTGAATTTACAACAACCATATTTGCCCCATTCTTACAGCCCAAATGTTCTACTTCTTTCAAAATGGTCTCTTTTAGTACAGCACCATTCGTTTCTTACACAAAAAGAAAACTGATGAAATGCTCTTTTGCTCTTTGATAGAACAGGCACAGTGCCGGATCTATAACCTGCAAAACCCTGCAGTGCAGGGGGGGGGGGGGGGCGGAGACAAGTAAGCCTTTAAGGGGGGGCCTTCAGCCATTGACATAGTAGAGGGTTCGTATATGCGCATATAAAAAATAAACGCAGTTACTCAGAGGTACAGAAACGAGTACAATATCACAGGTAAAGTTCAAGTTCCCTGTGCATGTAGCACCGTACCATTTAGGCACATTTAGGATATGTGGGGGCAGGGCCCCACATATTTTCTATACCAGACATCTTGAAGGTGATGTGATCAGCACTATGCTGATCAACCCCCCCCCCCTAATGGGTACCATTTGATTTGATGCTGGGTGGACCCTGGATCAGCTTTTTGCGGGGACAGAGACAGAAAAATTCTGACCTTAGATCAAATCAGGCTAGTTTCATGAGAAAATAGTGTCACATATGTATATCATATCACCACCAGTGTCGAAACCAGGAGGGAGGGGCCTGGGTCCATCCAGTTCTCATTTCACCCCCTTATAAGGGGCCAATGTATATCTTCCAACATATTATATAACTTTTGCACACAGAAATTTCACACACAACAGTTGGAGAATTATGCAGGATTCTGCTCTGAAATGGACAGAATCAATAATGTGGGACTATCACTCAGTTTGAGGGTGTTTCTTGTGCTTGTGTGTTTACTATATTTTTCAAACAGACAATGAATTAAGGATAATGCATGGCATATTATGAATGAATATGTGAGAGAATAGAGGAAGAATCATGGTAATACTGCAGTCTTCATGCTCTTGAATGAGCCAGTCCATTGCAAAATAGGCTCCTTTGTTTCCCTTCGGAAATGTCAAAAATCGCTCGCCCAGATGAAAATTTTATCTTGGGCCTTCCTTTTTTATGTAAATATGTATGAATATATTAAACTCCTATAAAGGATTGTAAGAATAAGTATTATAAACAGAATATGATAAAAAATTCTCAGTCAAAAGTTACATGTAAAGTATTATGTTGTATAATTACATAATCACAGTAGTGCAGTAAATTTTTTGTCCAGCTAATAAAGTTCGATGTACCCTGATATATATTTTTTATTGTCAAATACAGTTATTGCAATTACTATTTTTCAAATTTTAATTCAAGTGTATTAGGTTCCACCTTAAGGCAAAAAAAAATTGCCCCTCTTCCTGCAAACAGAAAGAAATCAGTATTTATGCTTTACTTAGCTTTACCCCCCCCCCCCCCAATCTCTTAACAACTCGGCACCTATGTACATCACCCCCTTCCCATTTTTTTAAAAAAAATTGAGTTGAATTCAATATGGCGGCCAATAATATGGTGGACATCCACTTGGAACACACCAACGTCAGGCAGGGCACATTTTTCTTTTGGGTGGGGAGGAGGGGGGGACAGTTAACCTCTATATTCCTCTTTAAGTTTTTTGAGGGGAGTTCCTTGATATGGAGTAAGTAAATTGTTCGAACACTTTGGAATAAAATTAACATTCTGATCAAGATATCTCTCCAAAGAGCATTAAATACTCACTACGTAGGAATACGAAAAATCAGCAACATATGGAACAGATTACATGAATATAAAAAAACTCGAATATTGACGTCGGAACCCTATACGCTTGCAGTAACTAAACTTTAGGTAGATACTGGAATTATTAGGAAAATGTTACACTGTAGTTTCTCTTCCATTGTCAATGAATTGAAAGGCGTAGATATTAAAGTTTCTACATGATTCAATGTCATATTCACCAAGTATCCACTAATATCAATGACTAACTAGGAAGATGATGCAGCGTTAAGTTCAGTTACAACACTTTACATTGGCCATGTACTCCCAAAAAGTTCGTTTATACTTACGAAGATATTCTGCATGTCAAGTTGCTGGAACACAGACACAATTACACAAATAAATAAACACGTACAGTAACTATAAACTCGCGAAAAACTAATTATTTCATAAGCGACCAATACACACAGACGGAATGTAACGCAAACTCACACACTAACTCAAATCCAAATCCGTATTACAATGGGAAGAAAGGAGGATCTTTTTGAAAATGCTAGGGACTAGTTTGTGCAATAAAAAGTGTTGTCAACTTTTCAGGTCGCCGGAACAAGTGCGAAGAAAAGCATTCGAGGGATTTTTTTTCTATCTTATTGCTGCAGGCTGGAAGAACGAATAAACTGCCTGCCAAGCGTTGGAAACACTGAACGATGAACGAGGCAAACATGAATGGGCAGGGCACCTCGTTCACTGCCCAGAGACGACTACGAATATTGCGCTTTTCCATTGTGAGGGGGCCATCCTTTCGGTCCCTTGCCTATGCTGTAAATGTTTGGATCAGTCAGTGACGTTACGTCTCCGGGCAGAGCTGAGATTGGACTCTCTCCAACAGGACGGAGAAATATATTAACCTCACACAGGGTGCATAACCTGTAAGTCTGGTTGCAGCAACGTAGGGGTTGAGGGAAAAAACAAAAAAAATTAGTTACGCGTATATACCGATCGTCTCTTCAGATGAACTTTTTATGTTAAAATTGTTGTGGGGCAGTGCCCTAGTTGCCCTTTATGTAGCATCGCCACTGACCAATGTGGTTCCCCCTAAGCCTAACCTGTTTCTATCAATTGTACCATGCCTAACTCCTTTACTTTTTATAGGGGGTGTTAATGGACTTTTGAATCACCCTGTAGGCCCTCGTAAGTGAGTTTGTCAACATGAGATCAAGAATTACACACACAGACATTATATATATATATATATATATATATATATATATATATAATGTGTGTGTGTGTGTGTGAAGGTAGGTAGAGAAGGCGTTTGGTAATATTTTGTGGGGGGGCCCAAGATTTGAAGATCCGACACTGAACAGGTATCAATATCAACAAATGTTAGAATGATAGTCATTTGCTCAATATGTGTGGAATCTTTGGTACATTCAACTAATATAACAAAAGTTCTTAGCTAATTCGATTTTTTTTATTATAGGCATTTTAACTTTGTTGCTCCTTAATTGTATCAGTTCATTTTGAATTTCAGGATTTAGATAATAATTTTGAATTGAATTTTGTTGTATACGTCTGAAATGCTCTTGTATTACTGGATCATATTTTAAAAGCAATTTCACCCAATTTAGAAAATCTCCTGAATTTTCTGTTCCTACTGTGGATCATGTTTCTCTATGTCCATAGAATGCCAAGTTATGAGAATTCAAAAATTGTGTTATGTTTATCAACCTTTCTAAGATATCGTGCAGTGTTTTTCTGAATGTTCTAAAGTGAAATTACTACTGCCCATGGACGTCTGCAAGATTTTTTCCAGGTAGGGGCAAGCAATGTAATTTTTTTCCAGGGTGGAGCAAAGGAGTCATATTTTTCCCCATAATGGTGATGCCCCATCCAATAAACATGCTTCAGGCTGAAATTATCATGTTCCTTCAACACTCTTATAATAATTTACATAAATTACTGTGACTGAAATGAAATTATGTGTGAAATATGTACACTTTAGATGGACATTTTTTTTTCCCCTTTGCCCCAACTTCCGGACATACATGCTACTGCCAGATTTATTTAAAATACTAAACATTTGACATATTCATCTAGATTGTAATGTTTAACTAGCTTTCCTTTTTCTAGTATTGAAGACAAGGATTTCTGAAGAGAGATTTGTAGCTCATACTTGTGTAGCTTTTTGTGCAGTGCAACCATATAATTTAGTCATAATCATAGCTAGAACAAACACACAAACATACATATCCAGAACCATTCTCAACACAAACACGGCTGAATCCTGAATCCTTGGTGTCAAGACTATAGGCAGGACTACAATAAAGTACAACTTTTAGCACAACCCTGTCAAGCACTTTGGTGACAACCCTTCGCTCCAGCAGTAACAAACAATGGACAATCTGGACGGAGGTTCTTGACATCAGCTCCTCTTATCCTTCCAGACATCAATTTTCGCTGGTTCATTCTATTAGGTAGATCATCACAAAGCTAATTTATTTATATTTCCCCATGAATTTAATTACATATAAATCAGTCAGGTACAATTTCAATCACATAAGTTAAAAGAAAACTTCAAGCCTGTGAGAAATTGAATAACATTCCTGATTTCTATTCTGTTGACATTTAGGATCAACAAGGCAACTTTTGCACATTGTATTTTTTTAATTTTGAAAAAATAGAAAAATGGTGCACCCTATTATAGGTATAAAATTAATTATAGAGGTGATTACTGTACTTACATGTAATTCTTCCATTGTACAGAAAAGTAACTATTTATTTCATGACTCATTATCAGTGAAAGTAACTAGTTTCAATCACCCCTCGCCCAACAATCCCTAATATTTCCTCACCACCCTCCTAAATTTTTTCACAAAAGTCCAAATTTTGATCATTTTGGCTCTAAATTTATCATTTCACACCACTAAATACGAACTTATAGGCTCCAGATTCAAATTCTGGATGAACTCCTGGTTTCTGTTACTGTTACCAGAAAAAGTAACTGCTACTGCCAGTGGAGTAGCGCAGTTCTCTGAGGCCCCCTTGCAAGTAGAATATTGGGGACCCCTTAGTGACAAAAAAATTATGATGCAAGAGTGGGACGGGCATACAATAGTTAGCTAGTCCCCCCCTCCCCGTCAGTTGTATAATAAATTAACTTTTACGCCAAATACTCTGACTTCTCATTTTTTGTTATCGACTTATAATGTATATCAGTGTAGTACCTTCTTGAAACTAAATCAGGATGGTCTGAATCTCTGATATATAACTGGAAGAAGAATCTGGGAATATTTTCTCTTACTTCAACGCAGCTGCACAGCCAGGAATCTTTTTTGGAGGATGGAGTGGCTTCACACTGCCAAATATTTTATTCGTGATCCTTTGTATTTTTTGCTTCAAACATTTTTAATAAGGTTACATATAATACACAGATATTAAAAGAAATAATGTTTTGAGGGAACTGTTAAAGGATAGGAAACACTCCTCTTTTGGACTCTGAGGTGGATGCTCCTTCAACCCCAAAAGCCATCCAAAGGTTCAACGTAAGAGTCGTTCACATTAGCCTTCTAATAGTGAGTAATATACTCAAGCAAACTTATCACTTCAGTTATGGGGGTTGAACTGGACCTTTATACTATCGGCAGTGACTTAACATCACAAGGTCAATTGCAATCTGCTAGGAAGTAATAGCAGCAGACTCCAGTCTTGAGAGAGAGATAATAAAGCAGCGATGGGACTCTATTCACTAAATAAATTGTTACTCAATGAAATGATGATTGGAAGGTCTGGAGCTTCCAAAACGTTGTTGCCACATGGTCAGAGTGTTTAATTTTGGTGTTAGTGGACCTCATTATTATTATTATTATTATTATTATTATTATTATTATTAATTATTTTAATGCTGCCATTCTTTTTGATAGACCATTGATCATATATTTTGTAAAGACTTTTTCATGAAACAAGAACCGTTCTTTATTATATCAGCAATGCTCGAATTTGCGTAAGCATCCTGCTCCAACTATTACATAGTCTTCAAGTTGATCCATACAAGGATTCTTCCCTCTATCCTCAAACTTGAACAAGGATATTCGCAGCTAGGAATTTTCACTTCAAACACTGCAGATCACAAAATCATAACACTGCATATTATTGCAGATGTCGTCATATCATGCTACTAGGAACCAGATTTCTGTTTCGTAATTATTTTATTTGTTCGACACTATCTATGGAATTTCTGAGATTGTATAAAATTTCAGGAGAACATTGCAGGTTCCCTACATCTCGGGACACCCCTGCATTGCAGGGGTTGCGGGGGCAGCCACTACGCCACTGGTTACTGCACTAGAAATAACTCAATACTGATTATTCTGTTGAACATTTAATCTTATAGGAAACCTACCTTTCCGGAATGATCTAATGCTCTTCTAGATGTTGACCTGCCCTCAATATCATACAATTCCTCTATCACTGGAACTGAAGTGTGGGATGAATTGCATTCCGTTATAAAAATAGACAGGGAAATTTCTGATTTCTTTTTCCTGGGTGTACCCTTTGTGTGATAAGACGAGGGATTGTAACTGGTTTTTAAATCAGTTCCTACACAGGGGTTGCATGATTTAGGACAAGTAGCCGGGTGAATAAAGTAGAAATAATTATCATCATACAGGGCTGTCCTCTTCACATTCCTTAATTTGCAAAAGTTTGGATTCTCCATTTGATGGACAAGCCTGAAATAATGAGAAAGCATGCACACACATTTTCAAACCAAGCTACCTTAATAGTAAACAGTACACTACATCATTGATTCTGAAAAACATCATATGATGATATTACCATTGTTTTCATATTGTGGTCTGTCCAATATAGGCAAAGTAGGCTGAACAAATATCTGAACGGGACACAAAATCAAAACAAAATAGTTAACAAAGAAATAAGGACCTCCCTGAAGGCATCTGGTAACACTGTCACCTTGTAATCATGGGGTCCCAGGTTTGATTCACTGTGAGGACACCTTACGTACTTTAAACTGTAGCTTCAATCCTGAATGACCTCTCTCAGCATATAGTAGACTTTAAACAAACTTTGATTGATAAGATCTATTAAAATGATAGCCAAAGGAAGAAACAAAAGGATATGGTGTTAAGAAATTTGAAGATCTAGGCAAGAAATTTAATGCATTAAAGAGAAAATGGATAAAGATAAAGAGGAGGAGGAGAGAAATTATAGAAAATGACATATTAGTGATACTGTAATCCTGAGAAATAAATCAAGTACTTTAAAAGATATTGGATTCTTGTGTAGTAAACACCCTAAATCTGAAATTCTAACTATGTGTGTGGGATTCGAAAATGTCGATATAGGGTCAATACAAACAATTTTTTCAATCTAGAATTTTACACACCTTTCTCCCTGAAGTGATTCCTTTTGTGTTTCTGGACTGAAAATCGCCATTTCCAAGAAATTTACAATACTTTTAGTGAAGAAAACTTCGAGTATGAAGCATTTTAAAATTTACAGCCATTCAGAATTTCCTGACTTCAGGATCCCGATATTCAAGAAATCATTAAGAAATCAGGAAGTTGAGATTTGGATGGAATTTTTAATGACAATCCTCTATTAACTCTCATTTGTAGATTTATCTTCTCATCTATACTTTCTATCTGAAACATTTCCACAAACTTATTTTCCTGATCTGGTTTAACCACTTAAATATTTTCTTACACCATGTGTTGAAAATGCTCTCACCTGTTGGGTTTTAAGTGCACTTCATGTACAGAAAGGCTAATTGGGACACTGGATCTACAGTTTAAAGTGGGAACCACTGTGCCATGTGCCTCCACTGGGTACCAACCAGGGACCCCTTGATTACAAAGTGATGACGTTACCACAATGCCATCGGGTAGGCCTAAACAAATTTTGACAAAAATAAATATATTTATCTTCCTTCCTCTATTAGGTAAGGATATAAAGCTCAAAAACAGCATTACCTGGGAAGTAATTGCAAGAAACATTGAAACTTTGCACAAATGTAGTACTAGTAATACTAAGCAAAAATGCAGGACATGGACTTTTTTATCCATAATGCCATTTTTCAACAAAATGGACATTCCTTCCACTAATGGGACCATGAAGCTTACTTTTGGTCTACACCTCATAGATTATCAAGTTAAATAAATAGCATAATATTGTAAGAGATGCATGATGAAAGCTTCAGCCTAGGACAATAGAAATCTTTAATCAGGCAGTCGGGTAATCACAGTAACGAGGATGAAAGTTTCTACAGAGGTCTTGATTACATGATAGTAACATTAATTCCCTATAAAGGACTACAAACTTAATCCATTAGTTAATTTCAATAGACTTTTCACAAAATAGTTAGTTTTGATTTGATTTTAAAATCTTGGATGCATCAGCACTTATATTCCTTTCCCGGATTCTCTAGAGTAAGAGAACGCGAACGCGTTCTGTGCGCATGTGGAAGGGTGTGCGCCTCGTCCAATGAACGCGCGGAGGGAAGGGGCATCCACGGGAGGGGGCTCATTCCCGGTCCAGCAGTTCCGTAGTACACATGTCAGCTCGCAAGTCTAGGGGAACTCTGCATTCAGGAGAGCGCCTCATAGTGTTGAATGTGTTCGAGAACAACTTGTTTGAAAAGTTTAAAACACATGGCTTTTTTTTTTTTTTTTACAAATCTTTAAAACAAAGTGAGTAGGGGTAAAAAGACAGTTCTGCAACCGAAAATGGGGCTCGGTGGGGCTCGCCTTAATGGATTTCTCTTGTAAGGCATGAGCCCCATTTTCTGGCAGTGTTGCCAGCTGCTTACTCGAAAAAATCAAAAAGGTTTTTTTTTGGGTCTAACCTAGCCTCAAGCAAGATTGCCAGCTCCTTGCTTGAGGCTCACCTTAATGGTTTGCTCTTGTAAGGCATGAGCCTTATTTTCTGGCAGTGTTGCCAATATTTTACTCGAAAAAATCACTAAGGTTTTTTTTTTGGGTCTAACCTAGCCTAAAACAAGGAGCTGGCAACCTTGCTTGAGGCTTGCGTTACAGTGCATAAAGCAAGAAGCTGGCAACCTTGCTTGAGGCTTGCTTTACAGTGCATAAAGCAAAGTTGCCAACCTACTGGTACTTTTGCCATAGCCTTTTACAAAAAAAGAGAGAGGAGAGAGAGAGAGGAGAGAGAGAGAGAGGAGAGAGAGAGGGAAGAGTTAAACAACCGACAGCTGCCAACACCCACCCTAACCTAACCTAACCTAACCTAACCTAACCTAACCTAACCCACCCTAACCCACCCTAACCTAACCTAACCTAACCTAACCTAACCTAACCAGGTCTAACCTAGCCTAAAGCAAGGAGCTGGCAACCTTACTTAAGACTTGCCTTACAGTGCATAAAGCAAGGTTGCCAACCTACTGGTATTTTTGCCATAACCTTTTACAAAAAAGAGAGAGGAGAGAGAGGGGGAAGAGTTAAACAACCGACAGCTGCCAACACCCACCCTAACCTAACCTAACCTAACCTAACCTAACCCACCCTAACCTAACCTAACCTAACCTAACCTAACCAGATCTAACCTAACCTAAAGCAAGGAGCTGGCAACCTTACTTAAGACTTGCCTTACAGTGCATAAAGCAAGGTTGCCAACCTACTGGTATTTTTGCCATAACCTTTTACAAAAAAGAGAGAGAAGAGAGAGAGAGGGAAGAGTTAAACAACCGACAGCCTACCTACAGCTTTTTTTTCCCTTGGTCTAACCTAGCCTAAAGCAAGGAGCTGGCAACTTTGCTTGAGGCTTGCCTTACAGTGCATAAAGCAATTTTTGCCAACCTACATATACTAAACAAGGAGAGCCGGCAACAAATATGTACTGCCGTAAAAGAGAGAGAGATGGGTGGATGGTAATATAGTATGTGCGTGCGTGTGTGCGTATAATATGTAGCATTATTAACTAGAGTGTGTTGGCAATTTACTTACAACTAAAAAAAAATAGAGATGCCAACTTTGCTGTAAGATGAAAAGAGAGAGAGATTTATGGCTGGCAACAGTAATGAGCGAATGCGTCATATCGCAATTTTCCAACTCCGACAATGTTTATATATCGTGACCTTTGTAAACCTCTCTCGGGGGGAACGATGTGCCACACACACACACACACACACGCGTGCGCGTGTATTGTGACGCAAGCAAACAGACAAAATAATAATAATTGTTGTTTTTTAGGATACCTGGCCCCCATAACCTCGCCAGGGTGCGTGGTGCCCAGACAGAGGACCTCCGTAATGCATGCAACGTGTACTAACGACTCTAGTGTTATTTGATGTTGTGATATTTTTGGATATAGAGTTTTATTGTGAGATATAGATAAAAATAATTATGTTTATTATAATATTTTCTTGATGAAGATGGAGAATATGTGTGTGTTACAAATAAAGTTGCATGCTTTTTTTCTAGTGTGTGTGTATGTGTTTTTGATGTTTCGACAGCATCTGAAACGATAAAAAAAGAAATTTTATTGTTAATTTTCACGTGTAAAAAACAACAACAAATTTTTTTGTGCAAATTTTCTGATTGTCTCGTGCTATAGTGCAAAAAAGATATTGTAACTGATAACTAATGAAATTGACATTTGTAACTGATCTGAACTAGTGAAATTCGTATTGTGCTATTGTAACTGATTGTGCTAGTGCAAAAAATTTCTTATTTGTGCAAGAAAAGATGTTAAAAAACTTGTTAAAACTGCTCTGTGACCCTCTCGTTCTTCACGTCGTAGGCGAAGGACTTCTCTGCAATCAGGATGACACTGCATAGGGTATCCTCGGGCAAGGCATCGTGGAACTCGCAGACGACCTTGATGTTGGTTCGATCGTTGACCACAACCTTCTTTCTCTTAGATGTGTTGATGACGGTCATGGGTCTCCGTGCTTTGAACTCGCTGGGCGTGTAGTACATGTCCACGCTTCCCTCGGTCACGCGTTTGTAAGCCGAGAACGCTTCGTAAAGTTTGAGGTAATCGTTTTTGGTCACGTCGAGGTTGTAATTCTCGCGCGGGAACACTTCGTTCCTACCGTTCTTCAGATAAACGTTCTTGATGTTGCAGTCGTCGAACTTGCTGGAATCTTTTTCCTGATTCTTGTCCCTCCCGGTCTGAAAAAGCACTACGACGAAATCTGGCATGTCGAACTGTATGTTGTTGAACTGCGTCGTCACGTCGAATTCCATGTGACTTCCCGACGCCATCTTCTGCACGCACTGGTAACCGTGAAAGTGAATCGGCACCTGCGGACTTTTCAAGATCTCCGCTTTGTACTTGAGGGCGTAGTTCGTTTCGTATTCCACCACCGGCATCCTCAATTCCATGCTTCGGATGACGCATTTCGCTGCTTCGGGTAAAGTGTTGGCTATCGGCGTGGTGCCGTCCGGACCCAAAGTAGCGTATCGCATTAGTGCGTCGTTGTCGTTGGCCGCTCTTCGAAATGTGATCCTCAGTCCTCCCTTCCACATGATCTCCTTGTAGTCCGAGAAGAAACCCGGCAGCAGACGCATGGGAAAGAGCACCGTGTGACTTCTCGTCGATATTTTGGTCCCGGCTTCGAATCCCCCGGCCTGGTAGTACGCTGCGTCCGTTTCGGATAATTTCAACGTTCCCACTGCCGTCGACGTGATGCCTGGATAATCTATTCTGTCGATGACGGTGTTGTGTTTCCTCACCTCCACCTGCGAGAACAGGTGAGGCACGAAGTTGTCCACGAGTATCAAGTTTGCTGCTGCGGTAAACGCGTCTCCGTTTTCTTTCTTCACCACGTCGAATTGAAGGTAGAGGTCCGCTCTGTGAGGATGAACGAACCCATCGCCTACGTCCACGTCGTATTCGATCTCCCTGTTCGCTTCGTTCAGATTGGCGAACGTGCGACGGTTGGGAGGGAAAGATTGCAATTCGTAACTTTCGATTTGCTCCATTTTACATGTATGGTTATTTATTATATGTTGATCTCCACGATGGCCGTCGTAGTGGCACCTGCGAAATCCACCACGTCTCCTTTCTCGTTCGTCACCACCAACTCTATGTCGTCTATGCGGTTGCGACATACTGGAAACTAGATCGGCGAAGAGGGTGTGTAGATGATCGGTTCCATGAACTCGGAACTTTTGAAAGTGGCTATGATTCCCGTCTGCTTGTGACTTCCTAACAATCCGTCCGAAGATTTCGTGATCATACCTTCGGCCACGTTACAGTGTACGTTCAGAGTCTCTATGGCCAAGAATTTAGGAATGTTGGTTGCTACGTGCTTGATGCCAGCTTCGAGTTTGGTGTCGTTCTCGAAACCTAAAAGTTCTCCCATGGTGCCCAGGTCCACGGTCTCCGTCGCGGATAGGATTTCCACTCTGTGCGTGACCGAATTTTGAGAAAGGTATGTGCCTTTGGGTAATTGAGCTTGCAAAGTGGAAAGATTGTATTGTCCTGGCGTGACGACGATGTGTTCGCTTCCGACGCTAATTTTGTTGTTGTGCTGCGTGACGTTAGGTATAAGGTACATGCTGTAGAATGCACGCAGAGCCACGGATTTAGGATAGACGATGTCGTCGTGCAGCGTGAGTTTTAAGATCGATGATTCGCTCGTGAGATGGAACACGCCCATCCTAGTGATGCTGTTTGAGGTTCCACAATGCTTTCTGGAAATCTTCGATCGTAGGGTTATTTATTTTAGAGAGAAACGCGAGCACGGAGAGGCAGAGATGACCGCAGTTCACGTCTCCGAAATTTTGAATGCGTTCGTCGTTGTAGTATATAGAGGTTTTGTTCGTTTTCAGATAATGAATTAAATTTGTAGGTGGAACACCTCCGAAAGAATCGAAAACGAATGCTTTATCATTGTCGTTTTTGTGGTAACATATCCAATGCGTGCCTGGATTTTCTTGACCGTCCAAGTTGACTACTCCGCATTCTCTTCTTTTAACGCTTGAAGGTAACGAGTCGGACATGAAAACTCCTCTGAAGTGTTTGATTTGTAACGGTCCGATCAGAGATTCAATGTCTCGGTTGGTGAGTGCTTCTGTTTCTTTTTTTTAAACTTCTTCATCACGCCCTTTCCTCCTTTCTTCTCCATGGCCAGGTTGTGACGTTTCTGTTCTTCCAATTCCGCTTTGTTCTTCTTCGAGTCGATGACGGTTTTCGCGATGGCGGCACTTCCGCCGGCCAAACTTCCAACGGCCCCCAATGCTGCCAGGATGGCCGGGATGCTGAATATGAAACCTCCGATCTTTTGCTGTTTCCGCGAACGCTGCAATCTTTTCAATTGAGGTGTGCTGAGCAGCAATTTCATTCCATGTCCTTTCGACAAGCAAGAACGTTTCTTCTCGCGTTGTTTCTTGGTGAGTAACCCATCGAGGGCACCTAGATTTTTAAGATTGGAGTATGGTATCTGGTACACGACACCCTTGGGCTTCATGTTGATGCTCTATGTGTTATTTTCACGGTATGTTATTTATATATATATTCTGAGATTTTTTCTTGTGTAGTTTTTTTACGGTATGTTATTTATATACCCCACCCCAATTTTTGTTTCGTGTTCATGGCGATGGTGGTACCCAGTGCGGCGACCCGTTCACCCAGCGATGCGTCTCTGCTCACAAACCTTTCGAAAGCTGCATGTTCCAATTTTTTGTCTGCTTCGTGACGTGCGTCCAGATCCGTCTGCGTGGTGTTGTAGGCGATGTCGTGATCTTTGCATGCTGCGACCAACGGATTCACACCCTTGTCTCCTCTCTCCAATCTTTTCTCGAGTTTGGTACCCGGTCCGCAGTACTGGTAGCCAGGTAAATGCATCTCGAAAGGTAACTTGTTGATGATGTCGTTCACGAGTCCCTTTCCTTCGGCCACGTTCCAAAATTTTGGAGGCAGCGTGTTGATGATTTTGATCAGGTAACCTATGCCCTTGTCGTCGTTCACGATGAAGTTGGAAAGTTTCGTGCTGATCATGTCCACGATGCCAACCTTCTCGTTGTAGAAATTACGATTGCCTGCATTCTCTTCGCCGGCTATCACCAACAATCGGTCCACGAGTTTCCTAACGTCGTCCACCCAAACGAATTCTTTGGGTAACGTGTTGTAGCGTTTGACGCCGCTGCCTGTTTTGACCTGGTTCCAAATCGGTTTGATGAGATTCCTGTACTTCTCGCCGCTGCTCGATTTCACCCTATTCTGCGAGGCGTCGTTGTTCTGGTACAAGGCATCCGTCATGATCAGAATTTCCTTGTAACTTTGGTAATCTTCGTCGGTGTAATCTTTCGGCTGCTTTTTGGCGACGAGTTCCCACAGTCCCACCGTACCCGGATACCTGGTCCAACTATCCTTCTCGCCTAAATTGACTTTAATGTCATTGCCTTCGAAGGTCACCTTCGATTTCCCAATCTTCCACACCACACCGCCGCCTTCGCTGGTTTCCATGCTAGGATACAATCCGAACACTTCATCCTTGTCGAATTTCCCCGTGCTCAGGTAGTCTCGTGCCAAAGGTCCCAACTCGATTTTATCCGAAGACGTGCTGCCTATGGCTCGACGTCGTGCCGGTGCATCCTTCAGTTCGAACGGCGTCGAAGGAATGCTCGAAATGGGCGTGGGTACGGCGTAACTTTTAGCTGCGAGCGGTACGAGTTCATTAATCAAATTTTTATTTTGTTCCGTGACACTTTTAATTTCTTTACCTAGACCGCTGATGGCATCGATCACAGGTTGATCCTGACGTTTCTTCTCTTCGTAGAATCCGCGATTCTCGGATTTCCAACCTTTGAAGCGTTTCGCGAGGTAATCGCGAAGCTTGAGATTTTCGTCTTCGATTTTTCGTTTCGTCATGACGTTATTTATACACGTCGTTTCTCACAACGTTGCAACGTTTAGAAAGTCGTTGATTTTGTTTCTGTATTTTCCGTCGTTGGGTTTTCTCGTCATGTCGATCGTAGCGAATCCGAAATCGTCACTGTTCCAGCAAGAAGAGCAGCCTTCCGAAAATTGATTGTAGTTCATGTCTCCGCCTACGTAGTCATCGTACGCATGCTTGAGGTTGGTGTGATCTTGACGAAACAAACATATGAAATTAGCGTTGTCGCGTAGTAACTGTTTTGGAATTTTGGAAAACGTTTGAGCTAGGTAAAAGCAATCCATTTCTTTGTGACGACCTTGCGTGAAAAAGTTGCGAATTTCATTTTGATTTTCCAGGATGGCGTCGTCGAACACGACGACTGAATTTTCACGACAATCGTCGAGTGGTTTTATTTCCGAAGCGAACGTTGCAATGTCCAGACCATCGTACACTTTCATCAGTTGCTGGTATTTGGATTGCTCCAAACTTTTCGAGAACACGTACAGGTGCCTGTTCTTCCAATTTAACCAATTTGGTGCGAGGAGAAAATTGTCCACGAGCAGTGTCGTTTTCCCACACCCCGAAGGACCTACGATCAGACAGCGGATGCTGTCGGGAAGCAACTCGCCTTTCTTTTCTTTTCTCGTTTGACTTTTCGGATCCGGTAGACGCTTCACCACGTTCCACGTACTCACAAGATCACTTCGTCCGCGTCGATCCAACTCTTTTCCGGAAGTCCCAGCCATTTGACAAACAGTTTGTCACCTTTCCTACGCAATACTTTCTCGATGAGGTACGTGTCGGGGTGTTTCGTTTTAGAGAGTTCCTCTTCGTAAAATCTTCCTTTCAAAATCTCGCCGCTACTATCTTTTATTATATACGTGTGTCGGTTTCCAGGTAAAACTCGAACCACCGTAAAGAGTTCCGTGCTCCAATTTTTTGTGAATCCCTTCTCGAAGGTGCGTTTGAATTTGCTGATCCTCACCCGGTCTCCAATTTTGTATTTAGCTTTTTTTGTCGTGGGTGTGTACTTTGGACAGTAAACTGTAGAAATTAAACGCTGCTCGTCGGACTTGGTAACGTCAACTGGCTTCATGCCTATCGTTCTGTGTACCGTTTCATTATAGGTGTCGACGAGTTCCGGCAGGATGTCGACCCATTTGTAATTTCCCCGAAGCGTGAATCGTTTCCACATGTGTGTTTTCAAGGTTCGATTGAATCTTTCCACGATGCTGGCTTTGATGTGACTGAAGGTCGAATAATGTCGAACGTCATGTTTTTGAATAAACTTTTGGAATACGGCGTTGTAAAATTCTTTACCGTTGTCCGTTTGCAGAAACCGTGGTTGTCTGCCGCCGCTTTCGCGAAAAATTGTCTTGAATGCTTCCGTGACGCATGTTCCCGTTTTCGCCTTCAAAGGTAGAGCCCATGCGAATTTCGAAAACGTGTCTATGACGGTGAGAAGGTACTTGTTGCCCTTGTTCAATTTATGTACGTTTTTCAAATTGCCGCTACTCATCTCCACGAGGTCACTTTGCCAGAGGTCGTCGATGCCCTTGGTTACCACAGCCAAACGTTCGTAGTTACGGCGTGCAGGTTTATGCAATTCTTCGACGATGGCTTGCCTAGACATTTTTTTTTAGAGATTACGTTTCAAGAGAAGCACAAGCGTGATGGGATTCAAAGAGGGTGGCACTTCGCTCGTGTTTTGAACGATCAGCTTATCGCCGGCACTCACGTCGAAAACGGTGAGATCTTCGTCTTCGTGTATTTCATATATGTTGCGCGTTTCGTTCCAACGTGCCAGAGGAATGTTTCCTGCTTTCTGGACACCACGATTCGATATCAGTCATGGTAGGAACGCTAGCTTTTCTACCGTGAGACCAGTACGAAAATTCGTTTATCCGAATCGTGCCATCGAGGAGAAACTTGTAGTACGGATGATAAGGATGCAACATGTACAGTTTGTTACCTTCGACGAACGTGGAGATTCTCTGTTGATTGGGTACGCTGTTGATTTCGATGGCTTGCAGAGAATGCAGTTTAGCGAATTTAGTGTCGACGCCGAGCAGATTACTGTGAACTTGTCCGAGTTTATTTTCGATGGGCAGCAAATGCTCGATTATGGTATCCGTTACGGCAGAAAACGACGGTTTGATTTTCACTTCCACGTTCAACTGCTTGTAGTTTTCGTTGAGTTCTTGCAACTTGGCACCGAAAGAGGCCAGCGTCGATTCCTGCGTGGATTCCAGCACTCCAACTTGATCTCTGATGTTGACGACAATATTCTGAAGGTTCTCGACTTGATTCAATTTCGAGCTCTTCTCGGTAAGATCGTTCACGATGCTTCGCATCTCTGTAAACTGCGTGTGAAGGTCGGCGACGCTCTGCGAAGTGGGCAGCGTCGACACCAGCGAACTAATTTCGTCTCGAATCTGTTCCACGTTCGCCGTTTCCGTTTCCAGTCGTTTCAGCATTCGAGATATGTTCCTTTTCAAAGCGTGCAATTCTTTGGAGGTGGGGAGATTGGCCACCCTACTCTCGAGATCGCTCAAAGAACTTTTGATGTCGCTCGATTCGGATAGTGCCGTCACCGCTGTTTTCAATTTTTCCAAATCTTCGCTCGAAGGCACGCTCGTCCGTAACGATTCCAAGTCACCCTGTATGTTGTCCAGTACGTGATGAAAATGAGCGAGATTCGTTTCGACGTTCAAATTTTCTAAATATTCGATCTTCTGCTGAACCGTGCCCAACGTGTCTTGAATGCTCGTCAACGCTCTCGCTTCAGCGTGAATATTTTTAATTTCTTCGTTGATCAATTCCAAGGACGCCTGAAGCGTAGCGATGGTGGTTTGAATGTGTTCGAAATCTTGATAGGCCTCCAATTGAATTTTTATGTTCGCGACGCTTTTACCGATGACCTGCAGTTCGTCCGACGATGGTAGGTTCGTCATGGTATCTTCCAAAGTCTGCAACTTGGATTTAATTTCTTCCAACGTGCTGGTGAATTCTTCTTGTAATTTGGAAACGACGACGTGCAAGCGTTCTACATCAATATCCTTCACGACGGTTTGAATTTCAGAGAAATTTTTTTCGATTGCGGAAGTTCGTTCTTCGATTTCGAGTTTCAATTTTTCCAAATCTTCATTTTTCGATTGAAATTGCTGTAATTTGGCCAAATCATTTTGAAGCGAATCCACGCTCAACTGTATATTTTGAACGCTGTCGTAAGAAGGTACGTCGACATAATTTTTTATCAGCGTCTTCAGTTCGGAATCGATTTTCAGAATGGGGTCGAGACATTGGGTTTGGAGCGTAGCGATTTCCGACTCTAAACTTTTGTTTAAGGTTTCCTGCAAAGCGATCAAATCGGTCCTCAACTTCTTAACTCGAATGTCCAACATGAGAATCTCTTCTGCGTGGTCTACACGCTTGGTGTTGCCGAAAATGTCGTTAGGCATTTTTGGTTAACGGTTATTTATAATAGGATAGACGATTCGTAATTCTACGAAGAGAGGAATAAGTTTGTCGTAATCTCCGAGAAGTTCCATGTAAAGATAATCTCCTGCAGACACATCGTACGTAATGTTAGAAAGCATCTTGTCGTGCTTAATTCGAAAAATGTTCTTGCCGGTAGAAATTTTGATTTCGCCTGCGTTTTCCGGATTCACGGTGATTTGAAGTTTCCCGTCGATCGGAATTTCGTAGAAATGTAAATTGTTATTAAAAACATAAAACATCTTGCCCACATCGTCATTCAGTTTCGTCCAAATGCTGTTGAGGTGAATGATCAACAGACCGTTGAGTTTAGGTAACACGGAAGGTAAGACTTCATGATCTGGTATGGTTTCCATAATGATCTGTTTTTTGAAACCGAACAAGTTCATAGGCATGCTGGTTATTTAAGAATACGGTCAAAGTTTTTTTTGTAATGACAGTCAAAGTGTTTTTTTTTGTTTTGTTTTGTTTTTATGAATCTTCTGTTGAAGATGGACATATGTTGCAGGTTTTGCTTTCTGCTAAGCGATAGTGCCCCCACGGCAATGTGTGAATACCACACTCGAGGACGCACCTCTTATCGTCATCAGGATCCAGCGCAATTTTTCTAACTTTGTTTGTGGTCAACACATGGTCGACGCTCTGGATGCGCTGTGCTGCTCTTAGAACCGACGACCTGGTCTTGAGGCAATCGACGAAGTCCTCGAATGTGAGATGCCCCCGAACCACCTGTCTGCCGACACCCTTGGCCTTCTTGGTAACGCTGCCCTCGGCTTTGATGGCATAGGCCTTGGCGCGAGGACCTGCAAACTCGAGAATTACATCACCGTCCTTCTCGTCTTTGTGTTTGCCAGGCACCTTCTTGTTGCGGGGCAGGATACCGTACTTGTTTTGCTGGGCATAGCCCGAGGTGTCGAAAAGGTTAACCAAAGATGGAACTGTGGCTATATCCCCGTACGCGTCGTCCGTGCGAACGTGGTACACCAAGCTGTCCGTGTCCGTGTAGAGTAGGCTAATATTGTCGTTATAGTGCTGGCGTAGTTTCCCATAATATATTTGAAACATGTGCAGCTTGCTCAGGTCTAATACTGAGGCGCCAACATAAATTGGCTTGTTGAGCTTCACCTCGCTCTTCCTCATATGCACCAGAGCAAGCTGTTCGTTATAAATGGTCCTCGATTTGAATAACGGGTTTGCTACGAGCCTGCGACATTGTGCTTTGTTTGATATTAGCCTTACATCTACACGATTCCGTACATTCTCCATGGTTTTCCCGAACACCGCATTGTTCATAAGCTTGAAGAAATCCTTATCAAGCTCGGACGTGGCTGCGGTGCGGTGTTTGGTATTGACTTCAATATATGGACGCAACCACGGAGAAAGCTCGAACTTGAGGATGCGGTGAACTGCGTGGACCGCGACCCCTCGCTGCATCAACCACCGGAGATTCTGGTAGTGTAGGACGTAATTCTTCTTGGGCTCGAAATCCATGACGAGCTTCTTCTGGTTGGAATCGGGTGGACACTTGAACTCGGGTGCAGGGGGAAGATCGCTGAACAAATCCTGCAGCTTCTCGGAGAATTGCAGATCAACCTCGGCGAAGAACCCATGTTCTGAATCGTCGAAGCTTTCGATGTCAAAGTTGGAGGGGTCAGCCCACTCGAAGCCTCTAAAGGGGAGTGGCTGCATCATGGAGTGTCCGTAGAGGTTATTGACGTCCGTGTACATGATGTAGCTGGATGGTTGTGAGGGGTCGTAGCCGGTGGCCATGTGGTGATTGTTGGCGTGCGAGTGTCGCTGCGACACCTGGACCATTCCACCCCGCACGGCACGTTCCACAAACAGCACCATGTCCACGTCCGAAAGAAGCTCCAGCTCGATCTTCGTCACCAGAAACATGGCTGACCACGCCAGTCCGGGGAGACTGTAGAAGTAGGCAGGGTCCAGCTGGTAGATCTTCATTGCGGTCGCACGGAACGTCTGGAACACGTCGGCGAGGAGCGTCACATCAAGTCTGAGGTAGGCGTCGTGGTAGTCCCCGAGAGTTCGACAGCCCAGCTCGCGCCACATGGACTGAGCATGGTTATAGTCATCCTCAGAGATGCCCAAGCCTCGCAGCTTGCTATAGAACTTCGCCTGGGGGGTAGCGACGTCTCTGCGAACTTGGAAGGGTCTGTGATGTATTCGTAGGGATAGACCCCCTTACGCTTGAAGAGGCCGGCGTCCAAGTTCGGAAAGTTTCCGGAGGTGATGAGCATTTGCTCGTCGCTAAGCTTCCCTGCGAGAGCATCGAGGCTTGCTGGGAGGAACCTCAGGGAGTCGAGGAAACGAAGCTCGACGGTAGAGCATAATTCTGGGATCGACACTCGTTTGCTCACACTGATGTAACGCTCCTCGTTCTGCGCCAGGACGCTGATTCCCTTGTTGTCGTACCCAAGATGCTTGACGAGGTGGTGGAAGTCGTATCCCGAGCCATTATGAAAAAACACAGGGATGAAGCGCGGGTCCCGGGCCATGAGGTTGCATCCGTTGCACCATGGACCAACATACCTACCGTTAAAGTGATCATGGTGTTGGACTTTACGGTTGTTGGCGGTGTACTCCTTGACGCAGACAGGTCAAGCGATGGCCTCGTCGTGTCTACGTTGATCGTCAGGGGACAGTGGGAGCATAGACTTGGGGGCCAACAGTACCTTCCCTATCTCGTTGGCCTCGACAACCATCCTCTCGAGGAAGTGTTTGGCTGCGTCGGGGCCACGGTACACGTAGGGCTCGGGGGCGATGTGCTGGTCACGTCGCACCACAACGTATGCGAAACTGGATGCCTCGTGGAGTTGGTAAGGGGTGGTAGAGGAAACTTCGGGATCTGGATCGCAAGTGGACAGGGGTTTGAGGAAGGCCTCGAAATCTGCGATGATGATAGCGGGATGCTCCACCATAGCACCGTGCATGTGGAAACGCTCCACGGTGCCAGGTTTGGGCAAGACTGCCACACCCGACTCGTTGTTACTACAGTAGAACTTGTGGCGAGCGAGCTTCTCTGCAGCGATGTTGGGACCTCTGATGTGCTGATAATCCTGCTGTTTTTGATTGTCAAAAGTGAACAGACATCTTCGACAAACTTCTATGCTACCATCATGCTTGCTTTTTTGGCTCGACACCAACCGGGAGAGCGAGCGAATGAGGGTGTAGTGGTGATGGGTCTCGTTCTTGATAAGTAGGAGATGGATTTCTCGAGCATCATTGTTGTCTACCTCGCTCACGCAAATAGGGTACACCGCATTTTTGTCAGTGAGACCGTAAACGTTGATAGCCAACCGCGCACGAACCTCAAACTTTCGAATGTCCGAAAGCGCCACCGGGTAGTCGATCCCAACCATCGCATCTTCCAGCTCTGACTCGTAGGGTAGGTAGTGGTTAACTCGGTGTGGTTGGTTTTTCCGGTCGACAGGGTGCAACGCTGCAAGCACCGACCAGAGAAAGCACTTGGCGTCACTGTTCTGAATGTTCAGGACGGCCTTCTTTGCCGCAATAGTAGGTGGTAAGGGGACGTAGCTGGAGGCGGAGAGAGGCACAAACTTACAAAGTTTGACGCACAGTTCGTGAGGCTCGCCACACAGCGAACCCCCCGAGCCTTTAGCTTGATGTTCTTCTTGTTTTGCCACCAGCTCCTCTGCAAACTGGTTGTAGATGACCTCGAGGTTGTCGACATCCGCCAGATGCAGCGTCTTCGCCTTGGTGTTGTGGCAGAAGCTGTAAATTTCATCAGACGGCTTCTTGTACTGGCAACGTAGCGATGCGTAGAATTTGGTGGAGTGCGTTGCAAGCGCATCACCGAGGATGGAAATGATTTTGGCTTGCACGTTCTCCAAAAAACTACGCACGTCGCATGAGCCCTCCGAAGTGAGGACAAAGTCCTCTAACAACCGCTCGAAAGCAGTCTGGTTCGCTTTCGCCACAGGCTTGACGCGTTTCGTGGGTGGTGCATTGATGGAGGCTGCTTCTGCCTTCCTCTTGGTGGAGGTCGAAGGCTGGGCCCCAGATGTATTTTTGCTTAGACAATTAAGCTTATGGTTCTTGGCATACGCAATTGTGATCTGTATATTGCATCCGGAACATAGTTCAGTGGCAGCCAAATGCTTGCCTGGCACGCAGGTACGACAATGTCTTGCAAAATGTTTGCTTGATTTGGTTCTCTTGCACACAGGACAACTTTTCATGGAGCGCATTTTTTTGGGGGGTATGTTTATTTATATGTGATCTGTTGGTGGTAGAGTGTTTACAAAAAAAAAATGCCTTACGAGAAAAATTTTGTAGGCTAATTCTAATTAGTGTTAGTTTGAGGGGTTTATTTATATATGGGTGGCGTTGTTTTCCTCAAATATGTGTTTTAATCAACTCTGTAAAAAAATTTAAAAAAATATATAAGAAAAATATGATTGTAGATAGAAAAAAGCACAATAAATATTGTATGCATGTGTAATTCTATTTAGCTTATTTTTGCTAGACACGAATCTTCTTCAGATTTTATTGCCCATTAGTATATTTTTCTACCAATCTAGTAGAGGTATGAAACTATGAAAATGTTCTTGTTTAAGCACTAATCATTATGTTTCCAATAGGACTCCTATGGGACGTAAAACCTTGTAACTTTGCTCTATGTATATACTAGTGCTTTTCCAATATATTCACAAAACCTTAGAACCTTCACAGACAAAAAGATAAAGTTTCCTCCTGTGCACATGTATAATTCGAATCCCACTGTAGGTCCAGTTTCGATTAACCTTACTGTGCATAAAGTAAACTTAAAAAAAAAAAAAATCCAACTCAGAGTATCAACACATTCAAAAAGATAAACACACACAAAAGAAAATACTCGAAAACTAGCTAAATTTACTCAAGCTTTTATTTTTCATAATGTCAAGAGCATCTACCTCTAGCGCAGGTTGCTTGTTGCTGACTTACAGACTGATAAGAGCTTATGTAAGAGCACCCTGCTTGGCGACGAGCTGTAGAAGCCACAATTACCTAACCTATTTTTTTTAAATATATTTGTAAAATCCATCTAATGTCTGAATTAAAAAAAATATATTATATTTGTTAACTGTTTAAGAAAATTTTTTGCAAAATACCCCGACAACGTTTCAGCTACTAGGACCTCATTACCATGAGCCTAATCCTAGTAAGCCACATACACACCTGTTCTTCGTATCGCATATGCTAGTAAGTCAGATGACATACTGGGAGAATCACATTTCCCCCAATGATCCCACCACAACAAACGTCGCACATGCTAGAAGAAACAGGATCAGGATATTTTATGCTAAATTTACGGCTGCCTGTATGCAGTTATAGGCAAATCATTAAAAGAGCGCTCTAATATACAATGATTTCTCCTACCATGTACCCTAACATACAATTTAACATAACAAATAAAATTTCGATTCGTCTATATATACCCAACAAAACTCAAAAACTGTCATACGCGAGAGCTAATATTTTGCAACAACTATAATTACCCAACACTAGCAACAAGAACAAAAAAAATATATCAATTACTTGTATAATATTAATTAGTAACTTTAGATAATATTAATTATTAGTTTTCAGTTGTAATTAATTTTAAAAAACAATTAATAACATGTTAGGTGATGATAACCAAGTGCAAAAAGCATTGCATTTCTTTTTTTTACACACAAACAAAACACCACATAGTTCACAAAAACCTCTAACAGATGGCAGATAGTTACATGGTTCTAGTTAGGATGATTTTTGGGTTGTTGGATTGGGGTTGAAGAAGACTATTTGTTGTAGTGACCACAGTATTGTTTTTTTTTTTTGTGTGTGTGTGTTTTCTGTTCTTTTACGAGAATTAATATAGGTTGTCATAGAACCCTCCAATTCATGACTTAGGAAAAATCTGTTTGGTGATTCATCATGTACACCTATATGTGAGAAAAAGTATGAATAGAACCTATGATCGGAAATCCAAAATGGCGACCGGAAGTGGGGTTATCTTGGAAACGGTAAGACTTAGGAAAAATCTGTTTGCGGATTCATTAGGTACACCTATACGTGAGAAAAAGTATGAATAGAACCTATGTTCGGAAACCCAAAATGGCGACCGGAAGTGGGGTTATCTTGGAAACGGTAAGACTTAGGAAAAATCTGTTTGCGGATTCATCAGGTACACCTATACGTGAGAAAAAGTATGAATAGAACCTATGTTCGGAAATCCAAAATGGCGACCGGAAGTGGGGTTATCTTGGAAACGGCAAGACTTAGAAAAAATCTGTTTGCGGATTCGTCATGTACGCCTATATGTAAGTAAAATATGAATAGAACCTATGCTCGGAAATCCAAAATGGCGACCGGAAGTGGGGTTATCTTTGAAACGGCAAGACTTAGAAAAAATCTGTTTGCGGATTCGACGACTGCAAGATCAAGAACGTTTATCTGAAGAACGGTAGGAACGAAGTCTTCCCGCGCGAAAATTACAACCTCGACATGACCAAAGACGATTACCTCAAACTTTACGAAGCTTACACCTCTTACAAACGCGTGACCGAGGGAAACGTGGACATGTACTACACGCCCAGCGAATTCAAAACCCACAGGCCGATGTTCGTCATCAACACATCTAAGAGAAAGCAGGTGGTGGTCAACGATCGCACCAACATCAAGGTCGTCTGCGAGTTCCACGGCGCGCTGCCCGCCGATACTCTATGCAGCGTCATCCTGGTCGCAGAGAAGTCCTTCGTCCACGACGTGAAGAACGAGAGGGTCACAGAGCAGTTTTAAAAAATAATTCGTAAAATAATTGCCACATACTAAAAAAAATCAACAAAATTATATAAAATACAATGTAAGTTAGTTCGGTGCGCAAATAAAAAAAAAATAATAATTCACGAAACTCTCTACAGAGGCATTGTTGGCGGCTTTGATAGCCCCACGACCATTATATAGAACTTTTTTGGTGTTGGGCACCACGCACTCCTGGCGGGGTTATGGGGGCCAGGAATCCTAAAAAACAACAATTATTATTATTTTGTCTGTTTGCTTGCGTCACAATACACGCGCACGCGTGTGTGTGTGTGTGTGTGTGGCACATCGTTCCCCCCGAGAGAGGTTTACAAAGGTCACGATATATAAACATTGTCGGAGTTGGAAAATTACGATATGGTGTATTCGCTCACCACTGTTGCCAGCCATAAATCTCTCTCTCTTTTCATCTTACAGCAAAGTTGGCATCTCTATTTTTTTTAGTTGCAAGTAAATTGCCAACACACTCTAGTTAATAATGCTACATATTATACGCACACACGCACACACATACTGTGTTGCCATCCACCCATCTCTCTCTCTTTTACGGCAGTGCGTGTTTGTTGCCGGCTCTCCTTGTTTAGTGTGTGTAGGTTGGCAAAAATTGCTTTATGCACTGTAAGGCAAGCCTCAAGCAAAGTTTCCAGCTCCTTGCTTTAGGCTAGGTTAGACCAAGGGAAAAAAAAGCTGTAGGTAGGCTGTCGGTTGTTTAACTCTTCCCTCTCTCTCTTCTCTCTCTTTTTTTGTAAAAAATTATGGCGAAAATACCAGTAGGTTGGCAACCTTGCTTTATGCACTGTAAGGCAAGTCTTAAGTAAGGTTGCCAGCTCCTTGCTTTAGGTTAGGTTAGATCTGGTTAGGTTAGGTTAGGTTAGGTTAGGGTGGGTTAGGTTAGGTTAGGTTAGGTTAGGTTAGGTTAGGTTAGGTTAGGGTGAGTGTTGGCAGCTGTCGGTTGTTTAACTCTTCCCTCTCTCTCTTCTCTCTCTTTTTTGTAAAAGGTTATGGCAAAAATACCAGTAGGTTGGCAACCTTGCTTTATGCACTGTAAGGCAAGTCTTAAGTAAAATTGCCAGCTCCTTGCTTTAGGCTAGGTTAGACCTGGGTAGGTTAGGTTAGGTTAGGTTAGGTTAGGGTGGGTTAGGTTAGGTTAGGTTAGGTTAGGTTAGGTTAGGTTAGGGTGGGTGTTGGCAGCTGTCGGTTGTTTAACTCTTCCCTCTCTCTCTTCTCTCTCTTTTTTGTAAAAGGTTATGGCAAAAATACCAGTAGGTTGGCAACCTTGCTTTATGCACTGTAAGGCAAGTCTTAAGTAAGGTTGCCAGCTCCTTGCTTTAGGTTAGGTTAGATCTGGTTAGGTTAGGTTAGGTTAGGTTAGGTTAGGTTAGGGTGGGTTAGGTTAGGTTAGGTTAGGTTAGGTTAGGTTAGGTTAGGGTGGGTGTTGGCAGCTGTCGGTTGTTTAACTCTTCCCTCTCTTTCTCTCCTCTCTCTCTCCTCTCTCTCTCTCCTCTCTCTCTCTCCTCTCTCTTTTTTGTAAAAGGCTATGGCAAAAGTACCAGTAGGTTGGCAACTTTGCTTTATGCACTGTAAAGCAAGCCTCAAGCAAGGTTGCCAGCTTCTTGCTTTATGCACTGTAACGCAAGCCTCAAGCAAAGTTGCCAGCTCCTTGCTTTAGGCTAGGTTAGACCCAAAAAAAAAAACCTTGGTGATTTTTTTCGAGTAAAATGTTGGCAACACTGCCAGAAAATAGAGCTTATGCCTTACAAAAGCAAACCATTAAAGTGAGCCTCAAGCAAGATTGCCAGCTCCTTGCTTGAGGCTAGGTTAGACCCAAAAAAAAACCTTGGTGATTTTTTCGAGTAAGCAGCTGGCAACACTGCCAGAAAATGGGGCTCATGCCTTACGAGAGAAATCCATTAAGGCGAGCCCCACCGAGCCCCATTTTCGGTTGCAGAACTGTCTTTTTACCCCTACTAAAGTGTTTGAAACATGTTTTTCATACTTGTTTAAAACTCATTTTGATACACGATGTTTCATAGTGTGTGGTTATTTGCATGTTTTTTGAAAATGTATGTTTAAATTAGTTTTAATTTTTTTTCTGTTCTTCGCAGCATCAAAAGACAAATAAACGTGCAATATTATTTGTTATTTGTGTAAAACAATACACTGGCCATTGTTAAGAATAAAAGAAGAAATTGGCAGCAGAAAGCGTTTTGCTTTACGGCCGTTACACCGCGCAGCACTTCGTTGCTTTCATCAGGCACCCTTCCCCACCTAGTCTGGCCCCGCCCACAGGCTTTCCCCTCTGCGCGTCGCTACTCCAGAGAATCCGGAAAAGCAGTATAGGCTATTTTGCACATTTGCACATTATACGGGGTCTAGCCCCTTACCATTACAAATAACAACTCTAACGTTGCATAACTAAAATCTAAAATATTCTGACCTCAGTTAAAACCTGAGTCTGTAAGGGAGAATTCACACGCGACACGCAACATGCAACATGCAACATGCGACATGCAACACGCGACACGAGTGTTTCACACCGAAGAGACAAGATGCACGCTGCAAGCGACACTTGGTTTCTTTGCTCAGTTTGCATGATGGTACCGATATAATTGCATTAATCAGTTTATTAGTCACCCGAAAATAACGTAACAAGAGACATTGTTACATGTAAACTGCCTTGTAAAATTTGTGCAAGTTATTGAAACTTGGGAGAGGCATGTTGTGCACGAGAAAACTGAGAAATAATATGCACTGAAATCAAACTGTATACGCTAGACTTTTCAGCCTGAATAAAGCGAATACCTAAACACTAGTGAAATGGTTCTCAACCTTCTTGAAACCATGTCACTGAATTATTTTTAAGTCAATGCCCTTAGCCGAAGAATTTTCCTTGTAAATCTTTACAGTATTGAAGATTTTATGCATGAATTAACATGTACCTATGAAATTAAATATTGATAAATAAATTCTAGCATAATCATAAGAGTAATAATAGTTTGATTACGTGTGTATATTTGTTGACAAATATAAAAATATGGAAGACAAAGTGGTAACGTCGTCTCCTTGTAATTTATTAAGTGATCCCGGGTTCGATAACCGGGGAGGCACCGGGCAGATCCAGTTCTGATTAGTCTATTTGTGCATAAAATGGACTTAAAAAACGAAAACTCACAACTCAAATATGATATTGGGATTATGATAGTGTAATGACTGCCTACCGGTAGAAATAGGGAGCCACCACATCATGGAGGCAACAGTGCCTCCGGGAACCAGTTGGGCAACAAAACAAGACAAATCAAAAATTAAATCCACGGCTAGCTACGCATACAACCTCAACTGGCTCCTTGTAACACACACATATGTAGGTGAAACTTAACATAAGCAGGTAAATCGAGATGCAAACACAACCATTATTATTTTGATAATTTTAATTTATATTATTTTAGCTAACTGAGGCATGAAACAAAACTGATCCAAGAATCAAGACCTATAAACATATTTATGAAATTTACACACACTGTCACAAACTAAATTAGCAATAAAGAGTTGAAATTATTTGGCCAATTACATAATGCATGCAGTACGCGTACTACACTACAGTTTGCACATTACCTTGTCTGCCGATGCACATTGGAAAGAAAAATATATATATAAGCGCGCACTGAGTTCATCGTTGGGGCCCAGTCTTCTAATATGGTCCTGATGTCACGTTTGAAGAGATATGGAAGGGGGGGAGGGGTAATAGATGAAATGATAGCGGTCCTTCTGTATACCAGCTACAACCACTGGTGGGTTCCTTGGTCGTCTCCGGTTCAGTCCATTTCAGAGCGCTTGATTACTGTATAAGCTGTTCTGAAGGCATCTTAACGTTTGAATCGCCGTACTTGACGATGCTTCAACACTTTCCCGTTCACGCATCCGAGCGTCAACAAATCAGCACTGCACACAGTTCGTACTTGGCGCTGTTTTAACACTTGCACGTTCACACGCCCGAGCGTCAGCAGATCCGCACTGCTCTCGTATGCGTACAAGGCAAAGAATCAAAGAACTTTTCGAGAGCGACCACTTCGCCTCCTTACTTCTTCACCGTTAAAACTTAGACTCTCTGTCCCAGGACTCTCCACACTCCTGGAAACACTATTTTGCACTATTGTGCTCCTCTGACCAATCAGGAGCTTGCACTTTCTTCTCCATTATGCACTACTGACAATGAACCTGGAGGGTGTGTGACCTCGCAAGTTTACAACGTTATATATATCTCACCCTTTTACTAAAGTCGACAGAAACATGCCTAGGTTCGAAATTTATGAAGGTAAATAGTTCTCCATTGAGCTTAATTCTGAAATTTACACGCAAGGGATGCTTTCGAAATGGTGACAGGCTTGTAAATATTCGAGAGACAAATATATGGTCGCACAGATGGACGGAGAAAAGGCTTGACGTGAGAATGTCTGAAAATATGGTGCGACTCGAATCGGAAGAGACCCCCCCTAGAATGGAGGGTGTGGAGCCATCTAGCATGGAAGAAAATCACTAGATTTAGAAAGTTGAAAGAGGAAAAGACAAAGTGATACCTTTACATACTTATGCCGGTGAAATTTTGATATGCCTGGCAACACTGACGTCCAGACGCGCATTTTGTTGGGGAGACCTAGCTCTATTGTTACATTTTTTTCAGCTTTCTAGACTGGCTGCTGCATTCTGTCCCTCGGCCGTAAAAGTCGCATGGTGGTAAATTCACATACTGTGACAGCACCATGCTGTGCGAAGGAGGTGGTCAAAAATAGGGGTGACGTCCATGAGAGTTCCCACGACCCACGCTAACTTTCGAAATAAGAAAAAAAATAAACAAAAAAAATAAACCTTGGGGTGGACGCTGGGAAAAGTCCATCACAGAACCCCCCCTTCGGATTAATCACGATGAAAATCTGAATAATCTGAATATTCTACACAATAAATTATTTGGGGCATGTGCCTGTTCACCCCTCACAGTACGCAAAAAAAAAAAAGTTTACTGGGATGAACCTACAAGATATAATATCCTTATGAATAGATAATATACAGAAACAAAAATAAACTTATACATGTAACCATAAAAAAAAAATAGAAATACAAAAAGTTTAAATATTCAAAAATACGAAGAATAGACAAGTACATAAAAGAAAATAAAGATTCCCTTCTGGATCCGGAAGAGGTCTTTCCACTTTCTTTTCTTTCAAACTGTCCCTGGAAGGGTCGCAAACGACCTGTGGTCATTCATTCATTCGCCGGCGACCTTCAGCCAAGGATTCCTTCCTACAGCTGGTCGACCGTTTCCTTTTCTACAAAAGGACCCCTCTTGTTAGCCGCACAGTCATAAATACCTGACACTTCTTCCTTTTTCCAATATTCCGAAAAAATATATATATTTATAATCTTCTTATCCTCTTCCCTTTTCTTTTCAGCAATTGCTGACGAAACTTTTTCATTATTATTTACAATTGACACTTTAAACATGATGCACAATACCATTATAAAAACACTAATGATGATAATAATAATAATAATAATAATAATAATAATAATGACAATAATACTAATACTAATAATACAATAGAGAAACACTAAAATCACTAAATTACATTTAAATTCCATCATCAGCCTCACTGTGCTATTCCAGTGTTGCAGTGTACCGGCGTAGGTTGGTGGTGTTGTAAACACCAATCTCCTTGTTGCTTCGTGGGTTGGACAAGAGGTATGCATTGGGCCCTACTTCCTTCACCACCACGAATGGGCCTTCAAAGAGATGCACGAATTTTCTGTAGATCCCTTTGTCTACATTTGAGGTTGCAAAGGACCTTTTTAGAACATAGTCTCCTTCGTTGAATGTTGTCAAGTGTCCTTTGTCGTGCTGTTTCTTTCTAGCAGCCGCAGCTTTTTCTAGATTTTCCCTGGCTCTCATTAGCTTTACCTCACGACTGGAATCGTCGTTTAGTCGAGGGATATTGAATATTCTCCTTATTTCCTCCTCCGGGTTTCTGTTGAGAAATAGCTCGTAGGGAGCGTATCCCGTCGAACTGTGCACGGCCAGATTCATGCACTTTGTGATGTCCGGGATGTGTTGCGGCCACTCACGATGTTTGTCCTTTAAGCAAATGCGAAAAAGCCTCCCTATCTCCCTCATGGTTCTCTCCACAGGGTTAGCTCTAGGGTTCTTGGCACTAATGAATCGCACTTCGATTCCCCTATCATTCAATTCCTGCTTCCATCTCTTCCCCGTGAACTGAGTCCCTTTGTCTGTGAGGAACGTCTTTGCATTCGGACAAAGTACTAAAAAGTCATTCACAATCTTATTTAGGACTGCGTTTGTTGTGGCTTTCTTCAACGGATAAACCATCACAAACTTGGAGAAGACGCACAGAAGTACCAGGCAGTACTGGAGACCGTATCTCGCCTTCGGTAGTGGACCGTAGAGATCAGCTGATATAATTTCGCCAACGTTATTTGCCACCACTGGGTGCATCGGTCCTTTCATCTCCTGGTTAGAATATTTCGTTCGCAGGCAGAGATCACATGCATTCACGTGCTTCTTGATGCTTGCTCTCATCTTCTTCCAAGTGAAGAATTCGGAGATTGCAACGTGAGTTTTCTGTTGTCCGTAGTGGCCTCTCTTGTGATAAAAATCCATTATGCCATCCGTTAGGCACTTCGGAATGCAAATCTTGAACACTCCGTTTTCCTTTTTGCACAAGATGTCATCTTTTATCACATAACGAGAACTTTCTTCTCTCTCCTCTTCTTGGTGTCCCTCTAGGGATCGAACTATTGGCCCTAGCACTTCGTCTTCTCGTTGCAGCTTCGGAAGGTCCTGCATCGACGATCTTGTCTCCTGCCCTTTTGCTTTCTTCTCGTAGGCTCTGGCAACACTGCGATTCTTTTCTCTGGCTTCTACAACTTGTGCCGCTGCGACCATCGCAGCCGGGAGGGTTGGTTGACAGCTGTTCCCCGTCACAACAAACGGATTTGCTACCTGGATGCGAAAACTGCATTCCGGCTCGCGACATCCCTCTCCACATGGTTCCAATTGTTTCACTGGAAGGAGCGGTGCCATTACGTCGCCATCGCACCGACATATGGGTCCTTCGCACTCGTAGCCAACAGTAATGTGGTTCGCATCTTGTTCAATGCTTTCGCACTCGGCGGAGACAAATTTTATTTCTGTGTATAGGCCGCTGCATCTCAATCTCATCGTCTTCTTGTGGAAGTCCAGGTGGGCGTGGTTGTCCTCTAAAAAGTCGTTCCCCAGAATTACAGGTTTAACCAGGTTCCTAACAACAAGGAAATTGACGTCTACCGTCACACCTCCAAACGATACAGGCAGATAAGTCTGCGTGACAATCTTTGAGGCCCTGGAACCGAAAGCTGAAATGATTTTCAAACATCCAACGCTTAATTGTGGCAGGTTGGCGTTTTCCTCCAATAGGGATAGCCATATCTCCTCGCTCAGGCAGCTGTGGCTAGCCCCGGAATCTAATAGCGCTTCACACATTTTTCTCTCTACGAGGACATTTACAAGGGGCAAGGGGCGGGGCTTGTTAAGAGCATCTTGATTATTCTCATCAAACACCTTATCAAATAACGTATTTACGTGTGCATTTTCTTCCACGAAACTCTTCACATGTGTTTCACACTCTCCTTCGTCACTGTAGTCACCTTGGTAATCAAAATTCCTGTTTTCGTTTCCTATGTCGTTTTCCCGGGACCGGGGAGATGACGTCATACTTTCACTCCTTTCTCCCCTTTCCCGTTCTGGCTGTCAATCGCTGCTTCGCCTTCGATCCACGTCGTCTTGCCTTGCTTCCATTATAGAATTGACGTTCATTTGTTGCCTTTCTTCCGCATCATCCCTGGTCGGTCCATTATTGTAAGAGTCATTATAACCTTGTTGCCGTCTGTCGCCTCTGTCCCGACGGGGGGCGTTGCCTCGAGGTGGCTGTCGGCCGTGTGGTTGAGGGTCGAACCTGAGTGACCGCGAAGGGTTGTCATCCGATCTGAATCCCCTGCTGCTTGCACCGGCGCGAGAGGACCGACCGCGAGTCTCAAAAGTATTTACTTGCCTGCGGTTGCGATTCTGCACAGAAGCCAAGTTTTGCGTCGGCGTGTAAGATGTTTCTTGAACCTCCCTAAGCACGTTAAGTAGCTCGTTACATGTTGTAATTTTGAGTCCTATAACTGCTCTCCTAACATATGCTGGGTACTGCTTCAGAGCCACTTGCACCAATGTTTGTTCAGAGAGAGGATCCGGCAACACCGCATTTCGCTGCACCAGGTCCATGAAATATTCTGCAAGGGTCTTCCCGTCTCCCGGCGCGTACCTGCTTGTGTAAAGTTCGGCCTTCATTTTTATGAGTTTCTCTTCACCCAAAAACTGTGCCATAAACCGCTCTTTGAAAACCTGAAAATCCGTGAAATTGCGCTTATCGATGTTGAACCATGCTAGCGCACTTCCTCGAAGGGACAACCCGACGACCTTGATCTTCTGGTTCTCCGGAATCTGCGCGAGATCCATATAAGTTTCCATCTCTTGGATATAGGTGCAAGCTTTTAATTCATCCTGATTTTTGGCGTCGAACTTGGGTAGCAACAGGTCCCTCTGCAGATACACATTTGCCGCTGCTATCCCCGTACCACACACTGAAGCGGGGGAAGTGTTGGCACTCGCCGCGCGTCTGTCGCAGTTGCTTTCCAGCGTATCAACTCTGCGTGTCTCTAACGAGGCTGTGCTTGAGATCTGCGTCCTGAGAGCTTGAATCTCCTCATTGATGGTCTCCCGCACTCTGCTATCTCTTCGTTCGATTGTGGCTTCAAGATGTTGAGACAGGGTGTCTCGCAAGTTCTCGGATATTTCTTGCATCCGGGTCTCCTGGACCTGATCCATGGATTCCGCAAATTCAGCCCTGATGTTATGCAGGCTCTCTTCAACAGTTTCCGTCCGCTGCTCTAATGATTCGGTTCTGTCTACCACTTCATCGATCGCCTTCCCTAGTACGGTATTCACCCTTTTGAGGTCCCTCTGCATCTCTCGTCTTAGATCCTCGTTCGACCTCTGCATCTTGCGTTCAAGTTCTTCGAATCTCCGGTCCATTTTTTCATCCTGTCTTCTTTCCAGGTCTCGAATATCCGTCTGAAGGACATCCAGCTTCCCCATGATGGATTGTAGCATCGCAAACATCTGAGCGTTGCCGACCGTTGTCAACTCACCCGCGATGGTTGTCACATTAGCTTCGCTTCTTCCCTGCATCTCTGGAGTCTCAATGACGTCCCCACGATCGGCGAGCTCTCGCCTTTCACCTTCCCGATCGCCCGACTCTTCAACAGAACCAATGAAGCTAGCCAGCCTAGTATGCTCGCGAAAATTATACCTCGAATTCATGGTCGGTTATGACAAAAACGCTCAATTGCAACAACAAAACAAACACTACTACTACTAAATATGGGAGGCCAATATGTGAAAGAGAACGAGAAAAAAAATGAACGGCACAAGTATATCAAGATATAACACTTTGAGAGTGGGAGGGGGGAGAGTGGCGTATCAAAAAGATGTAGAAAAATTACTGCATGAAACGTAAAGGATAATGCAAAAGAAAACAATCGACGCTAACACGTAACATAGCTTAATGGGCAGAGAAAAGAAATAACAGAGAAACGAGAAAAACGCTGCTAGCGGCAAACCCTGTCACCATCTCAAAACCAATCTCACGTGCGCAATAATTTCCGTTTTCAGAAAGATATTCTACGGGCATGTTTCAAGCCTTTGCATCTCGATTTCCTTTTATTACTGATATTACTTCCATGAATTTAAATAATTAGTTGAAAAAATGAATCAATGATTACAATTACTAATATATGACAGATATCCAAATTCAATAAACAGGGTTTCTTAGCTGATTTAACAGATATTGCCCATTAGTTGGGGGCCACGCTGTAATGACTGCCTACCGGTAGAAATAGGGAGCCACCACATCATGGAGGCAACAGTGCCTCCGGGAACCAGTTGGGCAACAAAACAAGACAAATCAAAAATTAAATCCACGGCTAGCTACGCATACAACCTCAACTGGCTCCTTGTAACACACACATATGTAGGTGAAACTTAACATAAGCAGGTAAATCGAGATGCAAACACAACCATTATTATTTTGATAATTTTAATTTATATTATTTTAGCTAACTGAGGCATGAAACAAAACTGATCCAAGAATCAAGACCTATAAACATATTTATGAAATTTACACACACTGTCACAAACTAAATTAGCAATAAAGAGTTGAAATTATTTGGCCAATTACATAATGCATGCAGTACGCGTACTACACTACAGTTTGCACATTACCTTGTCTGCCGATGCACATTGGAAAGAAAAAAATATATATAAGCGCGCACTGAGTTCATCGTTGGGGCCCAGTCTTCTAATATGGTCCTGATGTCACGTTTGAAGAGATATGGAAGGGGGGGGGAGTAATAGATGAAATGATAGCGGTCCTTCTGTATACCAGCTACAACCACTGGTGGGTTCCTTGGTCGTCTCCGGTTCAGTCCATTTCAGAGCGCTTGATTACTGTATAAGCTGTTCTGAAGGCATCTTAACGTTTGAATCGCCGTACTTGACGATGCTTCAACACTTTCCCGTTCACGCATCCGAGCGTCAACAAATCAGCACTGCACACAGTTCGTACTTGGCGCTGTTTTAACACTTGCACGTTCACACGCCCGAGCGTCAGCAGATCCGCACTGCTCTCGTATGCGTACAAGGCAAAGAATCAAAGAACTTTTCGAGAGCGACCACTTCGCCTCCTTACTTCTTCACCGTTAAAACTTAGACTCTCTGTCCCAGGACTCTCCACACTCCTGGAAACACTATTTTGCACTATTGTGCTCCTCTGACCAATCAGGAGCTTGCACTTTCTTCTCCATTATGCACTACTGACAATGAACCTGGAGGGTGTGTGACCTCGCAAGTTTACAACGTTATATATATCTCACCCTTTTTCTAAAGTCGACAGAAACATGCCTAGGTTCGAAATTTATGAAGGTAAATAGTTCTCCATTGAGCTTAATTCTGAAATTTACACGCAAGGGATGCTTTCGAAATGGTGACAGGCTTGTAAATATTCGAGAGACAAATATATGGTCGCACAGATGGACGGAGAAAAGGCTTGACGTGAGAATGTCTGAAAATATGGTGCGACTCGAATCGGAAGAGACCCCCCCTAGAATGGAGGGTGTGGAGCCATCTAGCATGGAAGAAAATCACTAGATTTAGAAAGTTGAAAGAGGAAAAGACAAAGTGATACCTTTACATACTTATGCCGGTGAAATTTTGATATGCCTGGCAACACTGACGTCCAGACGCGCATTTTGTTGGGGAGACCTAGCTCTATTGTTACATTTTTTTCAGCTTTCTAGACTGGCTGCTGCATTCTGTCCCTCGGCCGTAAAAGTCGCATGGTGGTAAATTCACATACTGTGACAGCACCATGCTGTGCGAAGGAGGTGGTCAAAAATAGGGGTGACGTCCATGAGAGTTCCCACGACCCACGCTAACTTTCGAAATAAGAAAAAAATAAACAAAAAAAATAAACCTTGGGGTGGACGCTGGGAAAAGTCCATCACAATAGTTGTCAACCAGTTTCAGCAGAACATTTCACAGCTCAGTATAGTTGATACGAGGGCACGGTATCGGGTCGCGGCCCGGTGGTTGAAAAGCAATGCACTAGAGTACTTTACCATGTTGACTAATATATTTTGGACTAAAGTGCCTCCATAAGCTGACTTTTTCAAATAAAAGCAGTCAGGTAAATGGCCAAAACACGGCCTCTTTTCACGATGTTGAAGGCAAATTACAGCCGATAGATAACTGCATCAAAAAACTTGATAAAGCGAAATGAACGTTGTGTTTAAATCTTAAAACATTGTTAAAACATTGTACATATCGATACTTTATTATATCAACAAATTAGAGGATCAAACATAATGCCGGTTGGGCTCTCTTCAAGAGTCTAAATACAGCTCGTTGGAATGAAGCATTCGTTGCGCATGCGCGAACAACAAACTGAAGCAACACGATGCACGGTATTGAGAAAACGGCACAGTCCGAGAGGCACGTAAGCGACACGCGACACGTGCATCTTGCCGTGTCTCTTCGGTTCGAAAGGTTGCATTGATTCAGAGGGGGCCACTCCGCGACTTGCACGTTATTGGCTAGAGCTTGTGACGTCACCAAGCGGACACGAGCGGAAGAAAGCTATGCGTAGAATGTAGCAGACAGATGGCCCATGAAACGCTGTGTTTTCATGCATCTTTTGATATTATACACCAAAGCTGTTAATTTAATTTGACAACAAGAGATCAAATACGCGATAGAAGAATACACTTATTCCGAAACAATGCATAGTTTATTTTTCATACATTATATGCGTTATATGTTGTCCCTGTAGGCTGTAGTCCCCTGCCAGCTTTTCTTTCCAGCTAACCTATTGCATTTATTTTAAATGTCTAATTCTAAGGAAAGTTCTTGTCCGGGCATATTCTGATATGACTTTTTACTGAATATCCTGGAATTTCCCTTTAATATTTTTACGCTACTTTTCAGATTCTTCAGTTCATCGCCACGATGAGGATAAATTTGTTTTTGTTATTTAGTGTCTTCTTCCACTTTTGGCTAATCGTGACGAACAGGATGAGTGATGATTAGTTTAAATTGATGAAGGGACACTCGCAGCAGGCACGTATCCAAGGGGGAGCTTAGGGGGCTCGAACCCCCCGAAAGTTTGCGGTTTACAATAGTTAAAATGAGGTTTTTGGTTTCTTGTGGTGTGAAATAAAATAACGTGACGATAATTTAAGGAGAGAAATAATTATTGAGTCAAGCACGTATGCAAGGTGGGAATCAGGGGGCTCCAGCACCCCATTCAGGAAATTACGCTACATAAAATTAGGTTCATGGCTTCTTAAATAATGTGATGATAATTTGAGATAAATAATTTTCTAGCCAAGACACAGAATGTTCTATAACCCTGTTATTGTTAATAGCGCGCACCCAAGGTGGGATCAGGGGGCTGGAGCCCCCCTTAATTTTTTCAGTTTACACTACATAAAATTAGTTTTTTTTTTATTTGATTTATTTTATTTTACTTCGCGTTTTGGTCCTATTAGCTAATTTACGAAGATGGGAATGAGTGATGAAATGACGAAAATGATAAATGGACATTCACATACAGCCATGGCTGAGCGGGATTCGAACCCGGGACCCTTGGCGTCGCAGCGCGATGTGCTAACCACTCAGCCACAGGATCCGGCAAAATTAGGTTTTTGTTTTCTTGAATAGTGTGCCGATAATATATAAGGAGAGAAATACTTACCAAGGCAACACGGAGAATGTTCTATAAGCCTGTTGTTGATAATATTGCATTAAAACTTTTCTTGCGCTTTCGGTGTTGTCGCAACACTATGCAAAGACTTGTCAGCATTTGGAAGCTGCAAACGTAGCGCCACACGTAGGACGATTCATTGTAATTTTTTAATCTCCGGAAAGCGCGAGAGGGAACGTTCTTGAATAAGAGAAGGAGTCGAACTACTGGCAACATTAACGAATCGTTTTATCTGTGGAACGTTCTAGAATATAATGAGGTTAAAATACGCGGCTTCAATTTCCAGGTTGATCTGTACAACAGAATCGGTTAATGAGTATTCAAAGGTAAGTGTGATAGTTCATACAGTCTATTGGTGGCTTTATAAGATCTAGTGATTCGAAAATGAAAAGGACTAAATACCATAAAGTAACGAAGTCTACTACTAGTTCCAGTTCGGGTCCAAAGCAGAAGACATTAACGACAGCGGAATTTCCGGAGCCTCAGTGTAGTGCTAGTTCGGGTCGAGGGCCGAAGAGATCGAAGGTCTCTCTCTAAAGTGAATATTTAAGCAGTAACGGGTATTGGAGCGGTTAATTAAAAAAGAAATAAGCTGCACAGATCAACTGAAAATCAAAGTTTTGAGTGATGAGTTAGTTGTGCCCGGACCAAATTTTCCCAGAATTTTAGAAGAGGAGGGTTATGCATACAATTTTTGGTGGTCAGTCCTTATTTTGTCATCTTTTCCTCTCTTTGACGTTCATTTTTTTTAAGGAATACCTGGTCAAATTGGGTTATGACCTCACCAACCCTCCCTTGGGCACGTCACTGGAGATAAATGAGTAAGCATTTAATCATATTGGGAGAAGAAACACTAGATGCGTTGGGATCGGAAGGGTTTTCATTGTGAATTAATTGTTTCGAACTGTATTCGAGAAGCCTTGCTTTGTTTCGTGCCAATATATGACAAGACTGGGGAAGTTGTGATAGACAATTGTGAACACTTGCGAGTGCTTAGGCCTCAATATGAATAATTTGGTGAGTTTCGGCTTTTATAAGAACTGTAAACATGGTAGGACAAGACACAGTAGTGGTGTTCAGGCTCGAATCAGAGAGAAATATTCGAGAAATTTCTGCGTCCAGTTCGCAGCCCACAGTTTGAGTCTCGCGTTGTCGAGTGGATTGTCCATCCCGTGCGTGTGTAACAGCTTCGTAAACCACTCGAAGACACCATAGATGTTTTGATGTCTGATGATAAGAAATGGACAAACACACATACTGAGATGGTTCCGGCACACAATGTTAATGCATGGAAACAGAGGAGTTGAGTGGTAAAAAATGTTCCGATTTCACGTTCTGAATAATTTGGCAGCCTTGAACAGTGGCGACGATTTTGGGGATAGTTGCTCCCCATTTTTTTGCCTTCACACTACGAGTATGACCTCTTTATGCTAACCCTTGTATACCAAGGGAAGAGAAAGTAAACTTTCCTTGCACCCCCCACTCCTGTTTTGAACCCAATTGCCACCATTGGCCTTAAACATACAATTGTGAGGTTCTATCTATACCCCTTAAAAATATGGTGTTTAGCCCCCCACGAAAGGAATTCCTGGATACGTGCCTGACTCGCAGAGAACACCTATGCCCATGCTGGGACTTGAACCGGGAACTTCGGAGGCGAAATCGAAAGTCGACCACTTAACACCCTCGGCTACCGAGCCGGCGAATGAATTAGATAATGGCTATTTTTATAAAGAGTGTCTTTTCGGGAAACATTCAAATAGCAATATTTCTTCCAGGTAATATATCCTAGGAACTTCATTCTTGCGGGCTTACTAGGTTCTGGCATGTGGGCCAACAATCTGTGTAGTACTCTGTACTGTTTGTGATCCACATGGATTTGTGATCATCCATTTCATCTACTCACCATTCATTTTCATCTTTGCGATTAGCCAAAGGGTAAATTATACTTGAAATAAAACAAAAGCAATACAAATACAAAACAAAAATAATGGAACGATTATGCTGTTACGTTTTCCTGTATTTTAGGCACGTCGCATGTATCAGCCAACAGTCAGAGATTGCTTTTCGGTCGAATGATACTTCTAATAATCGGAGGTAAATGCAAGCTGAGAATTATAATTTGATCTCTTATCCACCTGAGTTGAGGATCTAAATTTTTGGATTTTATTTGTAACAATATTTACTACTGCGAGGAATTAAAAAAAAAACTTACGGCTAATTTCGTCACTGGCTTCCTATTCTGTAATAGTTACATTTGTTGTAAGAACATAATACATTAATTTACTTTGTATAAATATCCATCGCTTTTCCTAATTAAATCTCATAGCATATCCAACACACACATAAAATGTGTTTTACTAATAATACAGGTAGGTTTGGTTTGAGTTGGTTTCTTAAGTCTACTTTATGAACAGTAAGGCTAATTGGGACTGGACCTACAGTTTAAAGTGGGATCCGAACCACTTTGTGCCTCCACCGGGTATCGAACCCGGGACCCCTTGATTTCAAGGCGATGACGCTACCACTGCGCCATCGGGGAGGACGTGATCCTTGCATTTTTCTTCCAGACGGCCAAGGGTACTTGCAAGGGGCACAGAGGGACAATTGCACCCTTCGATTTAAATTTTATACAAATAAAAATACATTTCGTAAAATTATCTTGCTCGCTTCGCTCACAATTTCTCCTATTCTTATAGTCCAAGTTCAGAGCCATATAGCTATATGGGGCGGCGGGAGTCAGACCTGGGAGCCCCCGTAAAATTATTTGCGCCCTATTAAAACAATTTCTTTCTATGAAACTTAATATCAAATATTAATGATGACATTGTAATCCAAGAAGTCATTGGTCAATCAAGGGATTCCTATTTTTTGTCAGGTGTCGAAACATGTATTTCAACTATAATATAATACAATTCACACAATATTTTGCAAAATGGTTAACGTAACCAGTAGGCAAACATTGTCTGTAGTCATACAAGAGTCTCCCCTTTGAAGGAAATAGAGTCCGTGGTGGACTAAGGGACCCATGTTTTAATGTTTTAGCAAGGTCAAAAAAAGTATTACAATTTTTTCCACAATTCATCAAACTGCAGATCCTAACCATTATTATGTAATTAATCCGATTTTGCTTGTACAACACAACACAATGGTACCTTGGCATTGATTACTGAGTGTTGGCTTCCAAGCGACACGTGTTTCGTGTTTCTTGTCGCGTGTTGCATGTCGCGTGTTTCTTCGGTGTGAATTCTCCCTAAAATAGGCACTCAGCACACATAAGGACAAAAATCAGGAAAACACACAGAATTATACTGACCATAGGGCCAGTCGCCAGAGCCTCGTTTGTCTGCAAAATGCAGTCCAGGTGTACTATGTGGAAGAGAGGTTGACAATTGGTTGTCACCCCGTACACGGAAGGTCACCCAGTACACCCCACAATAGTTAGTTCTCACATTAGAAAATTGTTCTTCAAGTATCCAGTTGACTTGCGAATAATCATATTGCCATTTCTAAATTTTAACATGTGTATTGACAAAATGTTGATACAGTGAATAAAGGATTTCTATAAATTAAAAGTATTACCATCTCTTGTCTGCAAGATTGTAACACACAGCATTACATTAGAAATATGAACACATTTATTGACACATGTAGATTTCTAAGAATATGTAGTAAAACTACAAATCATGATTTTCTATTCATGATATATGGCATTATTTTCCCAGCCTTCCGAGCCTCTTCGATGTTGCAGTGGTAGCTTCATCACCTTGTAATCAAGGGGTCCCAGGTTCGATACCCGGAGGCACATAGTGGTTCGGATCCCACTTTAAACTGTAGTTCCAGTTCCGATTAGCCTTACTGTGCATAAAGTGAACTTAAAACACCAACCCAATCAATCAATCAATCAATCCTAGCCTTCCCTCTGCTACTTGTCAATGCCAAATCAAATGGTTGTCATACTAAGTCAAGACCACAGAGTTTCCATTGCTCCTCACACACCTCCTCGATATTGTAGTCTCTTGCCCTGTCATCTTGCAAACAAGGGGTCCGAAGTTAAGTTTCTGTGTGGAGGCACATTGCACAATGATTCTGATCCTACTTTAAACTGTGTGACCAGTCCCTATCTGAGCATAAATTGGACTTGAAATAAAATTAGCATGCAATGTTAATTGTTGGGATCTGACCATGATTCACATCCCGTCATTTTGAATAATTACTTATTTTTTACACAATCCTTGGTCCTCGCATGATCTGGTTTTAATCGCGCTTGCCTCGATTGTAAAACAAGTGCCATCCCTATTATCACTGAATCGTCCATATATGCCTTGATTAACCTTAAGAGATAATTAGGTGACATAAAGCAACTAAAATACAAAATAAAAACCGAAAAAGATTTATCTGCCTGTTTCAATCTTAGATGGGTGGATGAAAGTACATTCTTGTAAGTATCAAAGTAAATTAATACCAGGATGTCCATCAAAATAGATCATTCTGTTAAATTTTAGTAGGTGTGGTGATCAAACATGGACTGCCATTTTATTATGGTTGCCATGCACTAAGTCTGAAGGTCTTAGTACCTTTAGAACCGCTAACTTTATTTTGAAGTATTATCTGTTTATGTAATGAAACATGACCTGCAAGCAATTATTCAGGCTGCCTGCGTAGAAAATTATTTTAGGATTAATTTAAAACATGAAGGCTTGATGATTCTCTGGTGCAAGACTGTAACATTGATGATTCCAATCCAAGTGCAACTACCAGTTGCGGCTGGCAGCTAGTATGATGGGTAGTGCCAACGTGATCAAGAAATCGAAAAATTTTGGCTAGCATATGTCATAGAAATCTAATGAAAGAGGTAATTTTAATGGAACTTTGTTTACTAAAATTGCAGACAAAAATTCAGAGTTCCTAAGATTGGTTTATTTTACTTCGCATTTGTACTACTTTTGGCTAATCGCGAAGATAAGGATGAGTGAACACTCACAAACAACACCGATGCCCAGTGCCGAGATTCGAACCCTCAATCCCTGGCGTCGAAGAATGCTGTGCGGAGGTCGGCCAGAGTTTCTAAGCAATAAATGCGACTATTAAAATTTCGACGCCTGTCACCTTTACAATTTTTTTGATATTTTTAAATAGAATTGATGTTTAAATCTGGCGTGGGACAGCCAAGTTGTTTAACTTTTAATTTAATATCGTATAGTTCCTTGGAAAACGGTGTATGTAATAGTGCTCTAATCTGACTCATCTTTACTAACTACCCTTCCTTTCACACACCATCGGACACTTTCACTTCACTAAAAAGAAAAACACTGAACAGTTAGAGACACCGAGTCGATCACGGTATTCTCTCCTTGCTTTGTTTATAATTTGCAACCCCAGCACGGCAGACGGTACATCAACAATCGGTGTTACTAACAACTGAAATATGATTATCTGCTAAATGAACTGTAGATCTACAATTTTTAGAATGCAATGCAAGAAATTGAATTATATCTCCAAGTGAAATTCTTATACTGATAGATTTTCCGTGTGATTTTTTACAAATATTAAAGTAAAATATCCCCTGGTGACAGGCCCGTAGCCAGAAATTCTTAGTAGGGGGGGCGAAGTCAATCCCAGAGGGGGCAAATTTGTAATATATTGTGTTGCATTGGCAGATATAGCAAGGTACAGAGGGGCACTTGCCCCCCTCCTCCAAAAGTGATAAGTAACAGGAAAGGAGTGATATCTTGAAACTCCAACGAACAAAAAAAGGTCGAGCAACATCAAATAACAATATTTCGATAATGACCTATCGGACTACCAAAGAATATAAAAATAAAATTTAACATAAATAGGCTAATCGGGACTGTATCTACTTTATATTTACAGGTCAATAATATTAATAGACGAATAATATGTACCAATAGCTTTGGGTTTCTCTGCAGAACTGATCAAGGAAGTCCTTTATAAATCGTGCTTCATAATGTTTCCCTCTAGTTTCCTGTATGCAAGATTTTTACGCACAAGGAATCTAACGAGAATCCAACAGCACCATTGTGTTGTGTTATGCAAGAAGAATCGAATTAATTAAATAATAATGGTTACATATTATCTACACTTTGATGAATTGTGTAAAAATTTGTAATACATATTTTGTAGGCCTACTTGCTAAAACATTAAAACATGGGTCCCTTAGTCCACCACGGATTATATATTCTTCAAATGAAAGACTCTTGTGACAATGTTTGCCTACTGGCTACGTTAACCATTTTGCAAAATACATGTGTTTGATTGGATTGATTTGGTGTTTTAAGTCCACTTTGTGCACTAAGGCTAATTGGGACTAGACCTACAGTTTAAAGTGAGATCCGAACAACTATGTGCCTCCACCGGGTATCGAACCTGGGACCCCTTGATTACAAGGCAACGACGCTACTACTGCGCCATCGGGAAGGCCCTACATGTGTTTGACACCCGACAAACAAATAGGAATCCCTTGATTGATCAATGACTTCTTGGATTCTTGATATTTCACATCAAGTTTTATAGAGGGAAATGTTGTATCCTCTTTACATTATGAAAAATGCCTTCCTTAATGACTATGATATGTAACCGAACGATATAAGGGGCCTCCTTCGCCTTACCCCATTTCCGCGGCACAAGGTCTCTGGGACGCTTTTCGCCATCACCTTTTGAGCAGAAGCGTACAAACCCCAAAATATCAGGGTTTTTTTATGCTGATACTGATTTCTGCCAGTCACAGAATGGCTTAAGATATATAAATAAATTAGGAGAATCCACTCCAAAGCAGAAAAGTTGACATAATTATTTGTCAAAAAATTAGGTTGTGCCTGAGGTACTTGAACAGATAACATCTGCTACAGACACAATGTAATATTATAAATATAAAGAAATAAATATAGTATAATTTGAGAGATTTTCAATCATATTTATTTCATTGGAGCTTTTTTCTACTTGTCATTTTCTTGAACCTATATTCATAGGGTGCCGCCTGATAACGCCGACAACTTTCACAGTGTGTACAGGACATCAAGACAAGCAACTTTTCTCAGTCACTATTTGCTTGTCTAATTCTTCTTTGGATGTTACAAGAAATCGAAATATGGCATTTTCTGTCCTTAATGTATGCAATCCCATTGATAGCTTCACAGTTGCAAATGGCATTAATTTTTACTGCCGTTTAAAATTCTGAGAGCAATATATAACATGGTATGGAAACGATATCATGCAAACAGTCAGGGTTAAAACTTAATTTTTTCTTTATAAAATGGATATCATAACACACAACTATGTTGCTTATCATATTTGATGCGTTTGCATAGAGAAATGATTCATAAGATTTGAAATTGGCATTTACACTCCATAAGGTGCTTAGTGTAACCCGTATCAAACTACAAATTTTATCGCTTTCTAACCGAAATAATAAATGTGAAATACTATCACATTTTTATCGTGTTTGATAATAATTTGAGCCAGTAAGCTGTCTTACATCTTTCACTAGCCGACCTCCATGGTGGTGGGATGGTTACGTAACATGCTACGAAGCCAGGGGTTCAAGGTTCGAGCCTGTGCATGAGTGTTCTTTGTGAGCAGAGGCAAAACCACAAATTTTTATCTGGAGGGGAGAGGGTCAGGTACCAGGGCAAATGTGCCAATAATAATAATAATAATAGTGGTGGTAGTGGTAGAAATAATAGTAGCATTAAAATACGTTATTATCGTCGTAAATCGAGCAAAAGGGGGTAGAAGTAGTGCTAAAGCATTTGTGTTTGAACAAATGATTTGAAATAATTTTTCCAACACATTCAGTTTCATGTTAGCTAATAATGGAAAACATGCACACAAACTATGTTTTTGAAAGACAGAATATGCATGACGAATGTTATTCTTTTTGTACATATGACGCGTATAACTTTCATGTACAACATATATTTTACACGTATGCAACATGGAGCGACGTAAAATAAGAAAATACATGTGCAACATGTTAACACCAAATGGTGTAAGTATTAAAAGTTTTTTTAATATATATATATATTATTTATATACATTACATGATAAATTCATCCGGCAAATTGTCTCTCAAGTGTGCGTGCCCTACCTTTGCGAGCGAAGCGAGAAAGAAAATTTTACGAAATGTACTTTTATTTGTATAAAATTTGAAATCGAGGGGGCAATTGCCCCTCTGTGCCTCCTGTAAGTGCCCTTAACCGTCTGGAAGAAAAATGCAAGAAACACTTGAAAATTAATTTCATTTTGAGTATCCACTTGTCCTGCTATCCTTACATTCTGCTAGTCATGTTTCTTTACTTCAACGTTTGCCCCCCCCCCCTAGAATGGGCATCCAGCCAAGATTGGGGGAGGCAATGCCCCTGCCCCCCTGTGGTTGCAGCACTGTTTGTGAGTGTCTCTTCATCAATTTCACGTCATCACTCATTGTCACGATTAGCTAGATGTGGTAGAAAAGCAACGCTAAGTAAAAAAAAAAAATATCCACTCCCCCTCTCTATCACATGAATCGCTATTACCAAAACGTAGACTGGGGAAACAAAAAATTATGCAGTTCAAACTTCATAGCAACACATCCAAGAAAAACATCCAAACACATTAGGCACCTTTAACACAAGACTTCTCAAAATATCACAACTGTTCTAGATACTTAAAATTGCGAGATCATTTCCCGAAATCTGAATCTGGAAGGTAATTGTTCCCCCCAATACTGATACGTTATATGGAATCCCACACACCTTCATAAATCATAAAATCAATAAATGTCTTTGTTATGTTGCTAGAGTAATACGGGATATAATATTGTAAAGAGTAGTGAGAATTCCAGGTAGGAATGTGGTGTGTATTTTCACAGGGGGGGCAGAGCAGGGTCTCAGGGGGGGCAACTGCCCCCCCTGCCCCCCTCTAGCTACGGGCCTGCCTGGTGATGAGAATTCCCTTTGATATTTAGGCAATTCTTTTGTACAGTAAATGACTTCAATGTTGACAACGTCAGTTGCAACACATGAGTGTCTGTGTGCGTGAGAGCAAGGGATATATCTTTTCTTAAGGAAGAAATCGATAACAAAAAAGTCTGGATGGCTCTCTAGACGCATCTATATAAATGGTTATATAAATTTGGAAAAGATATTACGTTCGTTCTTGCCAAGTATGCAGGAAAGTATCTTTCTCGCGAATTACTTCTCCAACGAGTATTACAAATCGGTCAGGATTAGTCACTTCTCTGTGAAGTTTGCAACTATGTCAACACAATGCGAAAGCTCTCGCGTCGTGCCACGACGCGACCTGGCACGGCTGATTGACTTATGGCTGCCACTGGGCTACCACCCCACCTCCTCGCTCGTTGACTGCGGAGACTTTTTCATGCCTCCGCGCATGACTATGCTGGCCCAGAGCAAGTGAGAGAACAGCTGGGGATGCGGCGAAGGAATTGAGGCGGCCGTAAGCTGGAACGCTTACGAGATTCGAATCTCCTCGTTTGTAAATGTATTAATTCAGTGGCGTACGCAAGGGGGGTTACGGGGTTTAACCCCTCCTTGAGCTTGTGAAATATTATGAAAAATGCTGTGGAAAAAATTAAATGGACAATTTTTCACAGTCAAAGATCTGGGACAATAATATTACTATTACTACTTCTACTACTACTACTACCACTACTACTACTACTACTAATAATAATAATAATAATAATATAATTTGAATTATTATTTCCATGCAGCACGGAGAAAAGCACAGTTTGTGAAATATTATGAAAAATGCTGTGGAAAAAATTAAATATCCAATTTTTCACAGTCAAAGATCTTTGACAATAATATTACTATTACTACTAGTAGTGCAATAAGGCCGGTTCTGAAACCGAAAATGGGGCTCGGTGGGGCTCGCCTTAATGGATTTCTCTCGTAAGGCATGAGCCCCATTTTCTGGCAGTGTTGCCAGCTGCTTACTCGAAAAAATCACCAAGGTTTTTTTTTGGGGTCTAACCTAGCCTAAAGCAAGGAGCTGGCAATCTTGCTTGAGGCTCGCCTTAATGGTTTGCTCTTGTAAGGCACAAGTCCTATTTTCTTGCAGTGTTGCCAATATTTTACTCGAAAAAATCACCAAGGTTGTTTTTTGGGTCTAACCTAGCCTAAAGCAAGAAGCTGGCAACGTTGCTTGAGACTTGCGTTACAGTGCATAAAGCAAGGAGCTGGCAACCTTGCTTGAGGCTTGCGTTACAGTGCATAAAGCAAGAAGCTGGCAACGTTGCTTGAGACTTGCGTTACAGTGCATAAAGCAAGGAGCTGGCAACGTTGCTTGAGACTTGCGTTACAGCGCATAAAGCAAGGTTGCCAACCTACTGGTACTTTTGCCATAGCCTTTTACAAGAAAAAAAGAGAAAGGGAAGAGTTAAACAACCGACAGCTTACCCACAGCCTTTTTTGGTCTAACCTAACCTAAAGCAAGGAGCTGGCAACTTTGCTTGTGCAATCAACCCGGTTGACCGCCCTCAAGTAAAAATCAGCGTTGCCAACTCCTCACTCGAAAAAAATCACCAAGATTTTTTTTGGTCTAACCTAACCTAAAGCAAGGAGCTGGCAACTTTGCTTGTGCAATCAACCCGGTTGACCGCCCTCAAGTAAAAATCAGCGTTGCCAACTTCTTACTCGAAAAAAAATCACCAAGATTTTTTTTGGTCTAACCTAACCTAAAGCAAGGAGCTGCCTTACAGCGCATAAAGCAATTTTTGCCAACGTGCATATACTAAACAAGGAGAGCCGGCACTGCCGTAAAAGAGAGAGAGATGGGTGGATGGCAACGCAGTATGTGTGTGCGTATGTGTGTATAATATGTAGCATTATTAACTAGAGTGTGTTGGCAATTTACTTACAACTAAGAAAAATAGAGATGCCAACGTTGGTGTAAGATGAAGAGAGAGAGAGATTTATGGCTGGCAACAGTAACGAGCGAATGCGCCATATCGTAATTTTCCAACTCCGTATATCGTGACCTTTGTAAACCTCTCTCGGGGGAACGATGTGCCACACGCACGCGCGCGCGCGCGTATGTATTGTAACACAAACAAACAAACAAAATAATAATAATTGTTGTTTTTAGGAGGCCTGGCCCCTATAACCTCGCCAGGGTGCGTGGTGCCCAACCAAAAATGTAAAAGTTTTCTAATGGCTGCGGTTATAGATTACCGCACCTCTGTAGAGTTTCACGTGTTTTTTTTTTCCCCCAAACTTCCATGAAACCCTACAGAGGACCTCCGTAATGCATGCAACGTGTACTAACGACTCTAGTGTTATTTGATGTTGTGATATTTTTGGATATAGAGTTTTATTGTGAGATATAGATAAAAATAATTATGTTTATTATAATATTTTCTTGATGAAGATGGAGAATATGTGCGTGTTACAAATAAAGTTGCATGCTTTTTTCTAGTGTGTGTGTATGTGTTTTTGATGTTTCGACAGCATCTGAAACGATAAAAAAAGAAATTTTATTGTTAATTTTCACGTGTAAAAACAACAACAAATTTTTTTGTGCAAATTTTCTGATTGTCTCGTGCTATAGTACAAAAAAGATATTGTAACTGATAACTAATGAAATTGATATTTGTAACTGATCTGAACTAGTGAAATTCGTATTGTGCCATTGTAACTGATTGTGCTAGTGCAGAAAATTTCTTATTGTGCAAGAAAAGATGTTAAAAAACTTGTTAAAACTGCTCTGTGACCCTCTCGTTCTTCACGTCGTAGGCGAAGGACTTCTCTGCAATCAGGATGACATTGCATAGGGTATCCTCGGGCAAGGCATCGTGGAACTCGCAGACGACCTTGATGTTGGTTCGATCGTTGACCACTACCTTCTTCCTCTTAGATGTGTTGATGACGAACATCGGCCTGCGGATTTTGAACTCGCTGGGCGTGTAGTACATGTCCACGCTTCCCTCGGTCACGCGTTTGTAAGCTGTGTAAGCTTCGTAAAGTTTGAGGTAATCGTTTTTGGTCACGTCGAGGTTGTAATTCTCGCGCGGGAACACTTCGTTGCGTCCATTCTTCAGATAAACGTTCTTGATCTTGCAGTCGTCGAACTTGCTGGAATCTTTTTCCTGATTCTTGTCCCTCCCGGTCTGAAAGAGCACTACGACGAAATCTGGCATGTCGAACTGTATGTTGTTGAACTGCGTCGTCACGTCGAATTCCATGTGACTTCCCGACGCTATTTTCTGCACGCACTGGTAACCGTGAAAGTGAATCGGCACCTGCGGACTTTTCAAGATCTCCGCTTTGTACTTGAGGGCGTAGTTCGTTTCGTATTCCACCACCGGCATTCTCAATTCCATGCTCCGGATGACGCACTTGGCTGCTTCGGGTAAAGTGTTGGCTATCGGCGTGGTGGCGTCCGGACCCAAAGTAGAGTATCGCATCAGTACGTCGTTGTCGTTGGCCGCTCTTCGAAACGTAACGCGCAGTCCTCCCTTCCACATGATCTCCTTGTAGTCCGAGAAGAAACCCGGCAGCAGACGCATGGGAAAGAGCACCGTGTGACTTTTCGTCGATATTTTGGTCCCGGCTTCAAATCCCCCGGCCTGGTAGTACGCTGCGTCCGTTTCGGATAATTTCAACGTTCCCACTGCCGTCGACGTGATGCCTGGATAATCTATTCTGTCGATGACGGTGTTGTGTTTCCTCACCTCCACCTGCGAGAACAGGTGAGGCACGAAGTTGTCCACGAGTATCAAGTTTGCTGCTGCGGGAAACGCATCTCCGCTTTCTTTCTTCACCACGTCGAATTGAAGGTAGAGGTCCGCTCTGTGAGGATGAATGAACCCGTCGCCTACGTCCACGTCGTATTCGATCTCCCTGTTCACTTCGTTCAGATTGGCGAACGTGCGACGGTTGGGAGGGAAAGATTGCAATTCGTAACTTTCGATTTGCTCCATTTTACATGTATGGTTATTTATTATACGTTGATCTCCACGATGGCAGTAGTTGTTGCACCTGCGAAATCCACCACGTCTCCTTTCTCGTTCGTCACCACCAACTCTATGTCGTCTATGCGGTTGCGACATACTGGAAAATAGATCGGCGAAGAGGGCGTGTAGATGATCGGTTCCATGAACTCGGAACTTGGTTTGAAAGTGGCTATGATTCCCGTCTGCTTGTGACTTCCTAACAATCCGTCCGAAGATTTCGTGATCATGCCTTCCGCCACGTTACAGTGTACGTTCAGAGTCTCTATGGCCAAGAATTTAGGAATGTTGGTTGCCACGTGCTTGATGCCAGCTTCGAGTTTGGTGTCGTTCTCGAAACCTAAAAGTTCTCCCATGGTGCCCAGGTCCACGGTCTCCGTCGCGGATAGGATTTCCACTCTGTGCGTGACCGAATTTTGAGAAAGGTATGTGCCTTTGGGTAATTGAGCTTGCAAAGTGGAAAGATTGTATTGTCCTGGCGTGACGACGATGTGTTCGCTTCCGACGCTAATTTTGTTGTTGTGCTGCGTAACATTGGGTATGAGGTACATGCTGTAGAATGCACGCAGAGCCACGGATTTAGGATAGACGATGTCGTCGTGCAGCGTGAGTTTCAAGATCGAAGATTCGCTCGTGAGATGGAACACGCCCATCCTAGTGATGCTGTTTGAGGTTCCACAATGCTTTCTGGAAATCCTCGATCGTAGGGTTATTTATTTTAGAGAGAAACGAGAGCACGGAGAGGCAGAGATGACCGCAGTTCACGTCTCCGAAATCTTGAATGCGTTCGTCGTTGTAGTATATGGAGGTTTTGTTCGTTTTCAGATAATGAATTAAATTTGTAGGTGGAACACCTCCGAAAGAATCGAAAACGAATGCTTTATCATCGTTTTTGTGGTAACATATCCAATGCGTGCCTGGATTTTCTTGACCGTCCAAGTTGACTACTCCGCATTCTCTTCTTTTAACGCTTGAAGGTAACGAGTCGGACATGAAAACTCCTCTGAAGTGTTTGATTTGTAACGGTTCGATCAGAGATTCAATGTCTCGGTTGGTGAGTGCTTCTGTTTCTTTTTTTTAAACTTCTTCATCACGCCCTTCCCCTTCTTCTCCATGGCCAGGTTGTGACGTTTCTGTTCTTCCAATTCCGCCTTGTTCTTCTTCGAGTCGATGACGGTTTTCGCGATGGCGGCACTTCCGCCGGCCAAACTTCCAACGGCCCCCAATGCTGCCAGGATGGCCGGGATGCTGAATATGAAACCTCCGATCTTTTGCTGTTTCCGCGAACGCTGCAATCTTTTCAATTGAGGTGTGCTGAGCAGTAATTTCATTCCATGTCCTTTCGACAAGCAAGAACGTTTCTTCTCGCGTTGTTTCTTGGTGAGTAACCCATCGAGGGCACCTAGATTTTTTAGATTCGAATATGGTATCTGGTACACGACACCCTTGGGCTTCATGTTGATGCTCTATGTGTTATTTTCACGGTATGTTATTTATATATATATTCTGAGATTTTTTCTTGTGTAGTTTTTTTACGGTATGTTATTTATATATTTTCAAGGCCTCGCAGTCGTTACACAAATTCTATTACGTGCTTCGTTTTCTTGCCAAGAAGTTCCTTTGTCCCCTTGTACACAATTCGAGTTTTGTTCTCGATTAAAATAGATAGCTTCTTGTCGGATAACATGTTAGCGTATCGATCTGGTAAAAATAGACTGTATTGTGCGTTGAGCAACAGGCGTACCTTGGGACCATACTGGGTAGAAACGATTGAACCAGAAGTTATCGTGTAAGGTTTGTCGACTTCCAATTCCTGAATTTTTACATACTCGACTGACAAATTTAGCATTTGTTTTAATGCTTGGAGATCACTTATTTTTTCAGTCGTCATATCAAAAAAAATTTCAAAGTGTTAGAGAGAAATTTAATTGTTTTTCACGATGTATGTTATTTATATATACCGAAGATTATTTATTTATATATCAAGTTTTTTTGACACGTATATATATTATTATTTTTTAACAGAGGAAGAAAGTCCGTGCTTCGGAAAACGCGATGATGTGCGTAATGATATCTTCCGTCTCCTGCATAGACTTGTACCAATCATTAGTATACCATCTTCTTCCCTGCCTTGCCTCGTGCAATTCATCGAACCTATCGTTTAATTTCTCCCCTGCAGCCGAAAGCAGAATGTTGAGATCACCGCACCTCAGGCCGCTGATCTCCCGAAGACGGTCCTTGAGAACTATTTCGCATCCCATGTGAAATGCCGGCGTCGTTCTTGCTATGATCACAAGTTTATTAACATCTCCGTTAACTACCTTTTTGAATATTTTAGATAGTAGTTCGTGCGGCAAATCAGTTATGCGAGACATGTTGTTATTATTATTATTTTTTACTCTATGTTATTTATATACCCCACCCCAATTTTTGTTTCGTGTTCATGGCGATGGTGGTGCCTAGTGCGGCGACCCGTTCACCCAACGATGCGTCTCTGCTTACGAACCTTTCGAAAGCTGCGTGCTCTAACTTTCTGTCTGCTTCGTGACGTGCATCCAGATCCGTCTGCGTGGTGTTGTAGGCTATGTCGTGATCTTTGCATGCCGCGTCCAACGGATTCACACCCTTGTCTCCTCTCTCCAATCTTTTCTCGAGTTTGGTACCCGGTCCGCAGTACTGATAGCCAGGTAGATGCATCTCGAAAGGTAACTTGTTGATGATGTCGTTCACGAGTCCCTTTCCTTCGGCCACGTTCCAGAATTTCGGAGGTAGCGTGTTGATGATTTTGATCAGGTAACCTATGCCCTTGTCGTCGTTCACGATGAAGTTGGAAAGTTTCGTGCTGATCATGTCCACGATGCCAACCTTCTCGTTGTAGAAATTACGATTGCCTGCATTCTCTTCGCCGGCTATCACCAACAATCGGTCCACGAGTTTCCTCACGTCGTCCACCCAAACGAATTCTTTGGGTAACGTGTTGTAGCGTTTGACGCCGCTGCCCGTTTTGACCTGGTTCCAAATCGGTTTGATGAGATTCCTGTACTTCTCGCCGCTGCTCGATTTCACCCTATTCTGCGAGGCGTCGTTGTTCTGGTACAAGGCATCCGTCATGATCAGAATTTCCTTGTAACTTTGGTAATCTTCGTCGGTGTAATCTTTCGGCTGCTTTTTGGCGACGAGTTCCCACAGTCCCACCGTACCCGGATACCTGTTCCAACTATCCTTGTCGCCTAAATTAACTTTAATGTCGTTGCCTTCGAAGGTCACCTTCGATTTCCCAATCTGCCACACCACACCGCCACCTTCGCTGGTTTCCATGCTGGGATACAATCCGAACACTTCATCCTTGTCGAATTTCCCCGTGCTCAGGTAGTCTCGTGCCAAAGATCCCAACTCGATTTTATCCGAAGACGACGTGCTGCCTAGGGCTCGACGTCGTGCCGGTGCATCCTTCAGTTCGAACGGCGTCGAAGGAATGCTCGAAATAGGCGTGGGTACGGCGTAACTTTTAGCTGCGAGCGGTACGAGTTCATTAATCAAATTTTTATTTTGTTCCGTGACACTTTTAATTTCTTTACCTAGACTGCTGATGGCATCGATCACAGGTTGATCCTGACGTTTCTTCTCTTCGTAGAATCCGCGATTCTCGGATTTCCAACCTTTGAAGCGTTTCGCGAGGTAATCGCGAAGCTTGAGATTTTCGTCTTCGATTTTTCGTTTCGTCATGACGTTATTTATATACGTCGTTTCTCACAACGTTGCAACGTTTAGAAAGTCGTTGATTTTGTTTCTGTATTTTCCGTCGTTGGGTTTCCTCGTCATGTCGATCGTCGCGAATCCGAAATCGTCACCGTTCCAGCAAGTAGAGCAGCAGCGTTCCGAAAATTGATTGTAGTTCATGTCTCCGCCTACGTAGTCATCGTACGCGTGCTTGAGGTTGGTGTGATCTTGACGAAACAAACATATGAAATTAGCGTTGTCGCGTACTAACTGCTTTGGAATTTTGGAAAACGTTTGAGCTAGGTAGAAACAATCTATTCCTTTGTGACGACCTTGCGTGAAAAAGTTGCGAATTTCATTTTGATTTTCCAGGATGGCGTCGTCGAACACAACAACTGAATTTTCACGACAATCGTCGAGTGGTTTTATTTCCGAAGCGAACGTTGCAATGTCCAGACCATCGTACAGTTTCATCAGTTGCTGGTATTTGGATTGCTCCAAACTTTTCGAGAACACGTACAGGTGCCTGTTCTTCCAATCTAGCCAATTCGGTGCGAGGAGAAAATTGTCCACGAGCAGTGTCGTTTTCCCACACCCTGAAGGACCTACGATCAGACAGCGGATGCTGTCGGGAAGCAACTTGCCGTTCTTTTTTTTTCTCGTTTGACTTTCCGGATCCGGTAGACGCTTCACCACGTTCCACGTACTCACAAGATCACTTCGTTCGCGTCGATCCAACTCTTTTCTGGAAGTCCCAGCCATTTGACAAACAGTTTGTCACCTTTCCTACGCAATACTTTCTCGATGAGGTACGTGTCGGGGTGTTTCGTTTTAGAGATTTCCTCTTCGTAAAATCTTCCTTTCAAAATCTCGCCGCTACTATCTTTTATTATATACGTGTGTCGGTTTCCGGGTAGAACTCGAACCACGGTAAAAAGTTCTGTGCTCCAATTTTTTGTGAATCCCTTCTCGAAGGTGCGTTTGAATTTGCTGATCCTCACCTGGTCTCCAATTTTGTATTTAGCTTTTTTTGTCGTGGGAGTGTACTTTGGACAGTAAACTGTAGAAATTAAACGCTGCTCGTCGGACTTGGTAACGTCGGCTGGCTTCATGCCTATTGTTCTGTGTACCGTGTGATTATAGGTGTCGACGAGTTCCGGCAGGATGTCGACCCATTTGTAATTTCCCCGAAGCGTGAATCGTTTCCACATGTGTGTTTTCAAGGTTCGATTGAATCTTTCCACGATGCTGGCTTTGATGTGACTGAAGGTCGAATAGTGTCGAATCTTGTGTTTTTGAATAAACTTTTGGAATACGGCGTTGTAAAATTCCTTACCGTTGTCCGTTTGCAGAAACCGTGGTCGTCTGCCACCGCTTTCGCGAAAAATTGTCTTGAATGCTTCCGTGACGCACGTTCCCGTTTTCGCCTTCAAAGGTAGAGCCCATGCGAATTTCGAAAACGTGTCTATGACGGTGAGAAGGTACTTGTTGCCCTTGTTCAATTTATGAACGTTTTCCAAATTGCAACTGCTCATCTCCACGAGGTCGCTTTGCCAGAGGTCGTCGATGCCCTTGGTTACCACAGCCAAACGTTCGTAGTTGCGGCGTGCAGGTTTATGCAATTCTTCGACGATGGCTTGCCTAGACATTTTTTTTAGAGATTACGTTTCAAGAGAAGCACAAGCGTGATGGGATTCAAAGAAGGTGGCACTTCGCTCGTGTTTTGAACGATCAGCTTATCGCCGGCACTCACGTCGAAAACGGTGAGATCTTCGTCTTCGTGTATTTCATATATGTTGCGCGTTTCGTTCCAACGTGCCAGAGGAATGTTTCCTGCTTTCTGGACACCACGATTCGATATCAAAGTCATGGTGGGAACGCTAGCTTTTCTGCCGTGAGACCAGTACGAAAATTCGTTTATCTGAATCGTGCCATCGAGGAGAAACTTGTAGTACGGATGATAAGGATGCAACATGTACAGTTTGTTACCTTCGACGAACGTGGAGATTCTCTGTTGATTGGGAACGCTGTTGATTTCGATGGCTTGCAGAGAATGCAGTTTAGCGAATTTAGTGTCGACGCCGAGCAGATTACTGTGAACTTGTCCGAGTTTATTTTCGATGGGCAGCAAATGCTCGATTATGGTATCCGCTACGGCAGAAAACGACGGTTTGATTTTCACTTCCACGTTCAACTGCTTGTACTTTTCGTTGAGTTCTTGCAACTTGGCACCGAAAGAGGTCAGCGTCGATTCCTGCGTGGATTCCAGCACTCCGACTTGATCTCTGATGTTGACGACGATGTTCTGAAGGTTCTCGACTTGATTCAATTTCGAGCTCTTCTCGGTAAGATCGTTCACGATGCTTCGCATCTCTGTAAACTGCGTGTGAAGGTCGGCGACGCTCTGCGAAGTGGGCAGCGTCGACACCAGCGAACTAATTTCGTCCCGAATCTCTTCCACGTTCGCCGTTTCCGTTTCCAGTCGTTTCAGCATTCGAGATATGTTTCTTTTCAAAGCGTGCAATTCTTTGGAGGTGGGGAGATTGGCCACTTTACTCTCGAGATCGCTCAATGAACTTTTGATGTCGCTCGATTCGGATAGTGCCGTCACCGCCGTTTTCAATTTTTCCAAATCTTCGCTCGAAGGCACGCTCGTCCGTAATGATTCCAAGTCACCCTGTATGTTGTCGAGTACGTGATGAAAATGAGCGAGATTCGTTTCGACGTTCAAATTTTCTAAATATTCGATCTTCTGCTGAACCGTGCTCAACGTGTCTTGAATGCACGTCAACGCTCTCGCTTCAGCGTGAATATTTTTAATTTCTTCGTTGATCAATTCCAAGGACGCCTGAAGCGTAGCGATGGTGGTTTGAATGTGTTCGAAATCTTGATAGGCCTCCAATTGAATTTTTATGTTCGCGACGCTTTTACCGATGACCTGCAGTTCGTCCGACGATGGTAGGTTCGTCATGGTATCTTCCAAAGTCTGCAACTTGGATTTAATTTCTTCCAACGTGCTGGTGAATTCTTCTTGTAATTTGGAAACGACGACGTGCAAGCGTTCTACATCAATATCCTTCACGACGGTTTGAAGTTCAGAGAAATTTTTTTCGATTGCGGAAGTTCGTTCTTCGATTTCGAGTTTCAATTTTTCCAAATCTTCATTTTTCGATTGAAATTGCTGTAATTTGGCCAAATCATTTTGAAGCGAATCCACGCTCAACTGTATATTTTGAACGCTGTCGTAAGAAGGTACGTCGACATAATTTTTTATCAGCGTCTTCAGTTCGGAATCGATTTTCAGAATGGGGTCGAGACATTGCGTTTGGAGCGTAGCGATTTCCGACTCTAAACTTTTGTTTAAGGTCTCCTGCAAAGCGATCAAATCGGTCCTCAACTTCTTAACTCGAATGTCCAACATGAGAATCTCTTCTGCGTGGTCCACACGCTTGGTGTTGCCGAAAATGTCGTTAGGCATTTTTGGTTAACGGTTATTTATAATAGGATAGACGATACGTAATTCTACGAAGAGAGGAATAAGTTTGTCGTAATCTCCGAGGAGTTCCACGTAAAGATAATCCCCTGCAGACACATCGTACGTAATGTTAGAAAGCATCTTGTCGTGTTTAATTCGAAAAATGTTCTTGCCGGTAGAAATTTTGATTTCGCCTGCGTTTTCCGGATTCACGGTGATTTGAAGTTTCCCGTCGATCGGAATTTCGTAGAAATGTAAATTGTTATTAAAAACATAAAACATCTTGCCCACATCGTCATTCAGTTTCGTCCAAATGCTGTTGAGGTGAATGATCAACAGACCGTTGAGTTTAGGTAACACGGAAGGTAAGACTTCATGATCTGGTATGGTTTCCATAATGATCTGTTTTTTGAAACCGAACAAATTCATAGGCATGCTGGTTATTTAAGAATACGGTCAAAGTTTTTTGTAATGACAGTCAATGTTATTTTGTAATAACTAACAACATGATTTTTTTTTGTTTTTTTTTGTTTTTATGAATCTTCTGTTGAAGATGGGCATATGTTGCAGGTTTTGCTTTCTGCTAAGCGATAGTGCCCCCACGGCAATGTGTGAATACCACACTCGAGGACGCACCTCTTGTCGTCGTTGGGATCCAGCGCAATTTTTCTAACTTTGTTTGTGGTGATGATATGGTCGACGCTCTGGATGCGCTGTTCTTCTCTTAGAACCGACGACCTGGTCTTGAGGCAATCGAGAAAGTCCTCGAATGCGAGATGCTTCCGAACCACCTGTCTGCCGACACCCTTGGCCTTCTTGGTAACGCTGCCCTCGGCTTTGATGGCATAGGCCTTGGCGCGAAGACCCGCAAACTCGAGAATTACATCACCGTCCTTCTCGTCTTTGAGTTTGCCAGGTACTTTTTTGTTTCGGGGCAGGATGCCGTACTGGTTCGGCTGGGGATAGCCCGAGGTGTCGAAGAGGTTAACCAAAGCTGGTGCCGTGACTATATCCCCGTATGCATCGGCTGAGTGGACGTGGTACACCAAGCTGTCCGTGTCCGTGTAGAGAAGCGAGATGTTGTGGTCGTAGTGTGGACGTAATATGTCGTAGTACGTCTCGAACATGTGGAGCTTGCTCAGATCCAGAACAGTGGCTCCAACGTAGATGGGCTTGTCGAGTTTCACCTCACTCTTCCTCATGTGAATCAGAGCCAGCTGCTCATTGTAAATGGTCCTCGATTTGAATAATGGGTTTGCTACGAGCCTGCGACATTGTGCTTTCCTCGTTACCAATTTTATGTCCATGCGATTCCGTACATTCTCCATAGTTTTGCCAAACACCGCATTATTCATTAACTTGAAGAAATCGCGATCAAAATCAGAAGTGGCTGCGGTGCGGTGTTCGGTGTTGACTTCAATATATGGACGCAGCCATGGAGAATGCTCGAACTTGAGGATGTGGTGAACTGCGTGGACGGTAACCCCTCGCTGCATCAACCACCGGAGATTCTGGTAGTGCAGGACATAACGCTCTTTGGACTCGAAATCCATGACGAGCTTCTTCTGGTTGGAATCGGGTGGACACTTGAACTCGGGTGCATGGGGAAGATCGCTGAACAAATCCTGCAGCTTCTCGGAGAACTCAAGGTCCACCTCGGCGAAGAACCCATGTTCCGAATCGTCAAAGCTTTCGACGTCGAAGTTGGAAGGGTCAGCCCACTCGAAGCCTCTAAAGGGGAGTGGCTGCATCATGGAGTGTCCGTAGAGGTTATTGACGTCCGTGTACATGATGTAGCTGGACGGTCGTGAGGGGTCGCAGCCGGTGGCCATGTGGTGATTGTTGGCGCGCGAGTGTCGCTGCGACACCTGGACCATTCCACCCCGCACGGCACGTTCCACAAACAGCATCATGTTCACGTCCGAAAGAAGCTCCAGCTCGATCTTCGTCACCAGAAACATGGCCGACCACGCCAGTCCGGGGAGACTGTAGAAGTAGGCAGGGTCCAGCTTGTAGATGGTCTTCGCGGTCGCACGGATCGTCTGGAACACGTCGGCGAGGAGCGTCACATCAAGTCTGAGGTAGGCGTCGTGGTAGTCCCCGAGAGTTCGACAGCCCAGCTCGCGCCACATGGACTGGGCATGGTGATATTCCTCGTCGGTGATGTTCGAGCCTCGCAGCTTGCTGTAGAAGTTTGCTCGAGGAGGTAGCGACGTCTCTGCGAACTTGGAAGGGTCTGTGATGTATTCGTAGGGATAGACCCCCTTACGCCTGAAGAGACCTGCGTCCAAGTTCGGAAAGTTTCCGGAGGTGATGAGCATTTGCTCGTCGCTAAGCTTCCCTGCGAGAGCATCGAGGCTGGCCGGGAGGAACCTCAGGGAGTCGAGGAAGCGAAGCTCGACGGTAGAGTGTGATCCTGAGATTCGCACCCACTTGCTCACACTGATGTAACGCTCCTCGTTCTGCGCCAGGACGCTGATTCGCATGTCGTCGTACCCAAAGTGAGGCACCAGATGGTGGAAGTCGTATCCCGAGCCATTATGAAAAAACACAGGGATAAATCGCGGGTCCCGGGCCATGAGGTTGCATCCGTTGCACCATGGACCAACATACCTACCGTTAAAGTGATCGTGGTGTTGAACTTTACGGTTGTTGGCGGTGTACTCCTTGACGCAGACAGGGCAAGCGATGGCCTCGTCGTGTCTACGCTGATCGTCGGGAGACAGTGGGAGCATAGACTTGGGGGCCAACAGTACCTTCCCTATCTCGTTGGCCTCGACAACCATCCTCTCGAGGAAGTGTTTGGCGGCGTCGGGACCACGGTACACGTAGGGCTCGGGGGCGATATGCTGGTCACGTCGCACCACAACGTATGCGAAACTGGATGCCTCGTGGAGTTGGTAAGGGGTGGTAGAGGAAACTTCGGGATCGGGATCGCAAGTGGACAGGGGTTTGAGGAAGGCCTCGAAATCCGCGATGATGATAGCGGGATGTTCTACCATGGCACCGTGCATGTGGAAACGCTCCACAGTGCCAGGTTTGGGCAAGACTGCCACAGCCGGCTCGTTGTTACTACAGTAGAACTTGTGGCGAGCGAGCTTCTCTGCAGCGATGTTGGGACCTCTGATGTGCTGATAATCCTGCTGTTCTCGATTATCAAAAGTTGACAAGCACCTGCGACAAACTTCTATGTGGTGTTCGTGTTTGCTTGTTTGGCTCGACACCAACCGGGAGAGGGAACGGATGAGGGTGTAGTGGTGATGGGTCTCGTCCTTGATGAGCAGAAGGTGAATTTCCTGCGCACCATCAACATTTACGTCGCTCACGCGAATAGGGTACACCGCATTTTCGTCAGTGAGACCGTAAATGTTGATGGCAAACCGCGCACGAACCTCGAACTTTCGAATGTCCGAAAGCGCCACCGGGTATTCAATCCCAGCCATCGCATCTTCCAGCTCTGCCTCATAGGGTAGGTAGTGGTTAACTCGGCGTGGTTGGTTTTTCCTGTCGACAGGGTGCAACGCTGCAAGCACCGACCATACGAAGCACTTGTTATCTTTATTTTGGATGTTCAGGACGGCCTTCTTTGCCACAATGGTAGGTGGTAAGCGGACGTAGCTGGAGGCGGAGAGAGGCACGAACTTACAAAGTTTGACGCACAGTTCGTGAGGCTCGCCACACAGCGAACCCCCCGAGCCTTTAGCTTGATGTTCTTCTTGTTTTGCCACCAGCTCATCGGCAAACTGGTTGTAGATGACCTCGAGGTTGTCGACATCCGCCAGATGCAGCGTCTTCGCCTTGGTGTTGTGGCAGAAGCTGTAAATTTCGTCAGACGGGTTCTTGTACTGGCAACGTAGCGATGCGTAGAATTTGGTGGAGTGCATTGCAAGCGCATCACCGAGGATGGAAATAATTTCGGCTTGCACGTTCTCCAAAAAGCTACGCACGTCGCATGAGCCCTCCGAAGTGAGGAGAAAGTCCTCTAACAACCGCTCGAAAGCAGTCTGGTTCGCTTTCGCTACAGGCTTGACGCGTTTCGTGGGTGGTGGCGAGTCGGCTTCGGCTTTCCTCTTGGTCGAGCTGGTCGACGGTTGAGCACCAGATGTATTTTTGCTTAGACAAATAAGCTTATGCTTCTTGGCATACGCAATTGTAATGTGTTTATTGCATCCGGAACATAGTTCAGTGGCAGCCAAATGCTTGCTTGGCACGCAGGTGCGACAATGTCTTGCAAAATGTTTGCTTGATATGGTTCTCTTGCACACGGGGCAACTTTTCATGGAGCGCATCTTGTTGAAAATATTTGTGGGCATGTTATTATATATATATAGTGGAGTGCCACAAAATAAATACTGTGCAATAATTCACAATGGTGTTGGGTTTGGTGGGAGTGTGCTATTTATGCTACTTCTTGCTTCTTAATGAATCCTGTAAATAATTGAAAAAAATAATTAAGCTTGTGTATAGAAAACACAAAAATATTATGTGTGCATAATTCTACCAAACAATCTTTTTTTTCTAACCCTCAGCCCTCTTGGCATATGAAGTATAAATCATAATTTCAGAAAACATAGTTATTTTCCGCTCGCCATTTTAAAAATCAAACCATAAGCATTATTTATGTTTATAGTATTCGTCGAGCGATAGCAGATAGAGCAAGAATCGTTTTCCTACAACCCATAGTTGATGAATTACAAAACATCTTAGAAATTGCATGAAAAAAAAAGCATGCAACTTTATTTGTAACATATTCTCCATCTTCATCAAGAAAATATTATAATAAACATAATTATTTTTATCTATATCTCACAATAAAACTCTATATCCAAAAATATCACAACATCAAATAACACTAGAGTCGTTAGTACACGTTGCATGCATTACGGAGGTCCTCTGTAGGGTTTCATGGAAGTTTGGGGGAAAAAAAAACACGTGAAACTCTACAGAGGTGCGGTAATCTATAACCGCAGCCATTAGAAAACTTTTACATTTTTGGTTGGGCACCACGCACCCTGGCGAGGTTATAGGGGCCAGGCCTCCTAAAAACAACAATTATTATTATTTTGTTTGTTTGTTCGTGTTACAATACATACGCGCGCGCGCGCGTGCGTGTGGCACATCGTTCCCCCGAGAGAGGTTTACAAAGGTCACGATATACGGAGTTGGAAAATTACGATATGGCGCATTCGCTCGTTACTGTTGCCAGCCATAAATCTCTCTCTCTCTTCATCTTACACCAACGTTGGCATCTCTATTTTTCTTAGTTGTAAGTAAATTGCCAACACACTCTAGTTAATAATGCTACATATTATACACACATACGCACACACATACTGCGTTGCCATCCACCCATCTCTCTCTCTTTTACGGCAGTGCCAGCTCTCCTTGTTTAGTATATGCACGTTGGCAAAAATTGCTTTATGCGCTGTAAGGCAGCTCCTTGCTTTAGGTTAGGTTAGACCAAAAAAAATCTTGGTGATTTTTTTTCGAGTAAGAAGTTGGCAACGCTGATTTTTACTTGAGGGCGGTCAACCGGGTTGATTGCACAAGCAAAGTTGCCAGCTCCTTGCTTTAGGTTAGGTTAGACCAAAAAAAATCTTGGTGATTTTTTTCGAGTGAGGAGTTGGCAACGCTGATTTTTACTTGAGGGCGGTCAACCGGGTTGATTGCACAAGCAAAGTTGCCAGCTCCTTGCTTTAGGTTAGGTTAGACCAAAAAAGGCTGTGGGTAAGCTGTCGGTTGTTTAACTCTTCCCTTTCTCTTTTTTTTCTTGTAAAAGGCTATGGCAAAAGTACCAGTAGGTTGGCAACCTTGCTTTATGCGCTGTAACGCAAGTCTCAAGCAACGTTGCCAGCTCCTTGGTTTATGCACTGTAACGCAAGTCTCAAGCAACGTTGCCAGCTTCTTGCTTTATGCACTGTAACGCAAGCCTCAAGCAAGGTTGCCAGCTCCTTGCTTTATGCACTGTAACGCAAGTCTCAAGCAACGTTGCCAGCTTCTTGCTTTAGGCTAGGTTAGACCCAAAAAACAACCTTGGTGATTTTTTCGAGTAAAATATTGGCAACACTGCAAGAAAATAGGACTTGTGCCTTACAAGAGCAAACCATTAAGGCGAGCCTCAAGCAAGATTGCCAGCTCCTTGCTTTAGGCTAGGTTAGACCCCAAAAAAAACCTTGGTGATTTTTTCGAGTAAGCAGCTGGCAACACTGCCAGAAAATGGGGCTCATGCCTTACGAGAGAAATCCATTAAGGCGAGCCCCACCGAGCCCCATTTTCGGTTTCAGAACCGGCCTTATTGCACTACTACTACTTCTACAACTACTACTACTACTAATAATAATAATATAATAATAATTTGAATTATTATTTCCATGCAGCATGGAGAAAAGCACAGCATTCCAAACACACGCATCTTTCAGAGTGATGCCTTGAAAATAACCACGAGATTATGAGGTTAGGTTAGGGTAACTATGATTTAAAAGAGAAAAAAGTTGTTTTGTATCTCAGTTGCAACAATGTTCAACACACTGGCGTACAAAGGATTTTTTTTCGGAAGGGGCTGGAATAGTAAATGTGGATAGCAAATGGCTTCGATTTTGAGGGCAAGATGCATAATAAAATATTTCGTATTTTTGGAGCTTTTCAGTCTATTAAAATTGTATTCAAAGACAAAAATGATAATCGGGATTCACTTTAAAAGAGGTTTCGCATTTACACATTTTGAATTTTTAAAGTTCTTAACGGATTTTTATTTGAAAATTCTGATTTTATCAAAATTTCGGTAGGGGCTGGAACACCATCGGCCATCCCTCTACGTACGCCATTGTTCAACGAACATGTATTTTTTTGTGTGTGAACAATGAGAATTAACTAAATAAAATTATTGGTTCGTTGTAAGAGGCTAATGTATAGACAAAGGTGTAACGTGCCCATCGTTACATGGTGGTATGGTAAAGTGTGGCATGGTTTGGTAAAGTGATATATATATATATATATTGAAAAACATTCTGCCGGCACACTGTCTATGGCTCACATTTTAGTTTTGTAAGAAGGACGCTATTGATTTAAGTTATCTCTCTTTCGGTCAAATAATGTGTTCTTCCCATTGTTGTTGGTTTGTAACTGATAAAGAATTGTCTATTTTCTTCTGTATAGAATCGGTACAATGCAATGTGCTTTTAGTTATTTTTATGTTTGGGGATTTTTACCGAGTAGGATTGAGAGAATTTTAAACGTACGGTTTGTATCTCTGTTTAAAGTGAGTTGGCAACGCGTACTCATAGTTAGGTTTTTCGCCGCCCATGCGCCACTCCCAAACGTTATAAAAGCAGCGCAGACGGGCCGAGAGCTCATCCATATCATCCAAGGAGGGAGTCCCTGGTGTGGTGGATACCAAGCCACGCCAGGGGATTACGGAAGACGCGCCTAGTTCTGGAACCTGTGCCTAGATGTCGGTGAAGCAGAAGATTTCATTAGACGACCGCATTCCTTCCGGTGTGTTGTTCATCTCTTCAGCCATGGGTACCGAAGGAAGACGCGACTGGTCAGACGAGGTCGAGATGGAAGAGAACCTATCAACAGAGACTGCCAACCAGGATGGCACGCCAGCAGCCCAGATGACTCCACATTTCCAAGATCTGAAATCCAGAAATATCGGCGCCATCCCTCGGCATCATCCCTACCCAAGAGGTGGTTTTCGTGGTGGCCTGAACCCCAGACAGGTGAGTAGGCTAGATATTGAAGAATCTCGCAAGAGAGAACGTCAACAGTCGATTTCCAGTGCAGACCAAGATACCAACTCCGATGGTTTTCAGTTAGTGAATCCAAGGAAAGCTGCGAAGCCTAGTCAATCTGTGCCGCTTGCTGCCTCAGTGCCAGTGTCCAACGCATATCAGCTTCTTCAGACTTATACCAAGGACTCTGATTCTACGGCAGGAACATCTGCCACCAACGGACATCAAGATGGAATTGAATTCGCGGGTGAAACAACTTCGTCCAATCGCAAGATACCTCCGATATTTATTTACAATGTATCGTCCCCGCACACATTTGTAGCTACGCTGCACAATATTCTGAAATCCGAACCGCGAATTCGATATACAGCTAGCAGTATCCGAGTTCACTGTCAAACAACTGCTGACTTCGAATCTCTCGAACGCAACCTCACCACCAAGAAGATTGAATTTGCAAGTGCACCGGTTCGACAAAATCGTCCTCTGAAGGTCGTAATCAGGCAATTACCTATCGACGTGCCCTATGATACTTTGTTTGCGGAGTTGGCAAAGAAAGGCTACGATGTGCAAAATGTACAACGCATGACGCAGAGGGACCGAAAAACTCACGTCCGGAAGCAAATACCTCTGTATCTGGTCACACTTCGCAGGAACGAAAAGTCTGCTGACATCTATACAGAAGAGTACCTTTCCTATTATCGGATCAAGATTCTGGCATATCGACCACCCAGCATCCTACAATGCCGCCGATGTCAGCGCCTGGGCCACACCCAAAGTACCTGTGCAGCTCGACCACGTTGTGTGAAATGTGGAAGTGACCACCTTACCGCAGTTTGTCCAAAGAAGGACAGAGAAACACCCGCAGTCTGCTGTAATTGTAAGGAAAATCACCCGGCAAATTACCGTGGATGCCGATACTTCACCGCCATGGCGAAACGGCAAACAGTACAACCGACACAGTCTACACGCGCGTCGAATGCGAACACAGAGTCCTTGACCACTCCAGCCGTAACCTCCTCTCAGGATGCCACCAGCTATGCAAATACCGTGAGTGGTGTGGCAGAAAACAGACGACGTCAACGTCCTAAGGCTAATGAAGAAAACGAAGAAGATGTGGGTTCCATACTCAAATCTCTACTGGATATGGTTAACAAAATGCACTTCGAGAAGATATTGAAGCACATTAATAGAGGACTCCAGCGAATGTCACGCGCTACAACCAGCATGAACTATGTCACGATTGTTCTGCAAACACTCATTGAAATGCAAAGCGATGGGTGCTTTTAATCGCAATACACTTCTACGTCAGATAAATTTGCTTGTCTTTAATGCAAATGGCATCGAAAAACAGACCTTATTGCTTCAACATTATTTATACTCACGGAATATAGATGTCGCTCTTATCAATGAGTCTCATCTTAAACCTCATATCACATGGACAGTTCCCAACTATAAAATATTTCGAGAAGATCGAATTGGTCGTCGCAAGGGAGGTCTGTTAATACTTGTTAAACGTGGCCTCACTGCTATCAAGATACCAGTTCCACCTTTAGCTTCGTTGGAAGCCTTGGCGGTGAAGCTCCATGCACCAAATGAAGACCTAGTTGTTATTTCAGCATATAAGCCTCCACAAGAAGTTCTGACCACCAACGATTTCCTTGTACTAGAAACACTTGGTGATAGAATTGTACTGGGGGGCGATTTGAACGCCAAACACGGTGACTGGCATTCTATCACCTCCAACACAGCCGGGAACGCTTTGGCTGGTATAATGGATCAGCTGGCTTTTTCCATCTCTGCTCCTCACGAACCGACGCATTATCCACGCAATGGAAGTCGCCCCGATGTGCTAGATGTCATCCTGACCAAAGATGTCGGCCTCAGCACTATGCCATTTGTAACTTGGGACCTCGATTCCGATCATCTCCCTGTCTCTGCTTCCATCGGATATGGTTTATATCAACATCAGTTCCGCACCTTACGAGAAGCTATTACTGATTGGACTCTCTTTATCGCTCGTGTCCACAATTCCGTTGACCTAACTACTCCGTTGTCATCACCTGCAGACATCGACAGGGGTGTTACTATCTTCACCAACGTCATCGCAGATTCCTGGCGCCAATCCACGACATTCACAAGTGATCCACTCTCTACTCAGGCTACTCCAGTTTTGTATATATTAACACGACTTGGGCGCGCCGACGATGGCATCGCTCCAGATCGCCCATCCACCGGGGAGACTGGATGCTCCTTCAGCGTCATCTTCATCAATACTTACACCGTGAACGAATCCACCAATGGGATCGCAAACTTGGCCAATTGACAGAGCTTGATCCTACATTTTGGAAGATTGCTCGTAATTTAAATCAACGTCAACAGCCTACTATGACGGCCATTAATAGCCCTGCAGGCCCAATTATGGATCCCCAGAGACAGGCTGAGCTTTTAGCCGATCATTTTTATGATCAGTTTCAACCAAACAATGATCTTCATGACGCTGTTACAGAACAGATCGTCGATGCTGCTTTTCAACGTCTTCAACGCCAGCCTTCGTCGTTGGATGTTCCACCTGTCTCGCCTCGCGAGGTGGCAAATGCAACACGAAAATTGAAAAATAACTCTGCTGCCGGCTTAGACGGGATACCGCCAGCTGCACTGAAGCATCTGTCCCGTAAGGGCTACGTCTTTTTTGGCGAAGTTATTTACAAACATCTTGAAGCTTGGTTACTTTCCACTTCAGTGGAAATTGGCGAAACTCATTGTACTACCAAAACCTGGTAAGGATCCACAAAATGCCAACAATTACCGTCCCATCAGTTTGCTTTCTCATCTTAGCAAGCTTTTTGAACGAGTTATGCAACGACGACTTCATGAGATCATAGAAGCTAACCATCTGCTCCCAGATCATCAATTTGGTTTTCGCCGTTCCCATGGGACGAAAGAACAACTTGTTCGCGTCGTCGACTATGTAGCGATTCGTCTTGATTGGAAGCGCCGAGCATTAGGATTATTTCTTGATGTACAAAAGGCGTTCGATCGAGTTTGGCATGCTGGACTCCTGTATAAACTGCGACGAATGAGGTTGCCACTCAGCTATAGAAAGGTCATAGCCAGCTTTCTCTCTAATCGAAGTTTCATTACGTCCATAAATGGGCAGAAATCGACGCCAAGACTGGTCCGTGCTGGGGTACCTCAAGGATCGGTGATTTCTCCGATACTTTACTCTTTGTATACTGCAGATGTACCCACCCCAGATAAAGGGATAATTGCCACATACGCAGACGACACTGCACTATTCACTACCGGCAAACGTGTGCTTCACTGTCAGAAACAGATGCAAACTTTCCTGCCGATCTTTGAACGTTGGGCTCAACGGTGGAAAATCAAGATAAATCCAGAAAAGAGTACTTCAGTCGTTTTTAGTCTATCCAATGCCAAAGAAGGGGCCAGCTTGCAACTATTTCAGCGAGATGTACCCAGCGCTGAACAAGTTAGATACTTGGGGGTGTTGATTGATAAACGCCTTACCTTCGGACCACACATCAATGCCCAGACTAAGAAGGCCAAACAGAGGATAGGATATATATACCCAATGTTCCGGTCCATGGCACTCACACTCGAGACACGCCTGCATTTACATAAAAGGATGGTGCGGCCGATATTACTATACGCCAGTCCCGCCTGGCAGCATGCAGCGAAGACTCATTTAATTAAACTGCAAAGAGTCCAAAATCGAGCTGCCAGAACAATTGGAAGGCATCCTCCTCTTACTCGCATAATCCAGATACATGAAGATCTGAATTTAGAGCTTCTTGATGTAGCACTACGACAAGCCAAACTATCCTTTTGGAATAAAATAAGAGGACACACAAATCCACTAATTAGCAAGCTGGGGTCGGAGAGGCCTCGTCATTCCCGCATTAAACTCCCAAGATTGGAGTAACTTTTTGATTGTTGTGTTATGTATGTGGTGATTGTAATTGTTTTGTTCACTTTGGGAACACAATATTTTAAACTTCGAGCGACAGTTGCCGAAGCTTGTTCTTGTTATTATGTATATGAAGTTAATTGTTAAAGATGTTGTCTACAGAATATAACAGATTGGAGTCAAATATAAGTATGACACTCCATATCGATTATGACATATTACCGCACCGCACCGCACCGCACCGAGAGCTCAGTTGACTGCCAGATGCCAACTGCGGAAGGATAGGAAGATCTGGTCCCCAAGACTTCGGTCTAGGATAAGTCCCCGGCCAGATCTTCCCTAACTGATGTTTCCCCTTACTGATCCGGTTCCAGGTTCAAACCTCGGACAAGTCCCCGACCGGGTCCCTTCTTCAATAGTACCTTGGTTCCCAGGTGCAAACCCCGAAAAGGTCCCCGACCAAGGAACTGAAATGGATGTGTCCCTCACGAGCCGGTTCCTAGGTGCAAACCCTGGACAGCCCCCGACCGGTTCTCCCCGTAGAACTTGGTTCCAGGTTCAAACCTCGGACGAGTCCCCGACCAGGTTCTCGCACACCGTCCGTCCTGATTCGTTGGGAGGTACCGTTTGACGCTATTCACCTGGCTCACGCCCAAACAGAGGTACCCGCGGACCCTGTGCATCCTGTTTCTTTAACTTCTACCCCCCCCCCCCCCAGTTGGCAATCTTGATAGAGGGCGCTTTTTTATTATTGGTCACGTGTGTTTGTTTAGTCACATGTGGTTCTCTTTTAGGTAATCACGTGGGACCCTTTTTCTGTTAATTGGTTTTTGTTAATTAGTCACGTGCCCCGGATAATTATTAGTACATTATGGGACTCGCATATTTGTATCAAGTGCGAAACCCTAACTGGGATAAAGTAAAGTAGCGCGTTGTTCCCATGTGGGCTAAGGTTTGTATTATTATTATTATTATTATTATTATTGGTGCCTAAGTTGAATATAATTGTCACGTGGCATGAAAACAGGAGGTCCCTAACTGAAATAAACTTTGGCTATTTGGATCCAATCTGGTAAGGTAATTAACTGTAATCTATCGGGGATAAAATTGTATCAAACCACCAGAGTATTTGTAAGGTAATTATTTTGTCATGTTAACGGGTCAATGCTTTACCCGGGGGTCGAACCGATTATCATTTAACACAATATTTTGTCGTAAATACCTTGTATTCACTGTTTTGGGTAATATATAAATGATCATTGCTCACACTCAAATGTGATATTCATGTTTTTCATTTCGAGCTTCACTGTTATTCAAGTTACACCCAGCAAGCCCTGAGATATCCAGAATCTGTGTTCTCCGACTGGAATGAAGTTAGCATTTATGGGTAGACTTTTGCCGTCCTCCTAATTGAAGTGTTTGGAGTGTAGTAATTGTGTGTACGCGTGGATGGGACGTAGCAAAGGCTAGGCGGACAAGAATACAGTCACCAGTTCGCCTTCCCATTATATTGTTTACCACAGCTCGTTTGAATGTCTCTCTTTAAAATGTCGCACCTTGTTGACTAGATAATTATTAAAACGACAATAAGTAACTATTGTAAAATGTTTTGTTGGTAAGAACAGCGAGATAATCCAGATGTGAATTATCGGGGACATTTATGCGGGGAAAAAGCCGGAAAAATTCCAACCAATTTCGGGAATCGAATCCGGATTTCCCGCGTGGTTGTCACTTGTCAGACGCTCTACCGACCAGATCACCGCAGCTCCTTGAATGAGTTCCATACTTTGATTATTTAAATTTATTTTAATATATTTTCTTGTATTTATGGATCTTCTTCACCCATTAAATGTCTCACCTCGATGACTAGACAATTATTTCGTAACAAAGAAACAAATAATGCTTCCAGGATTTGATAAAAATCGAATGACTAGAAAGTAATTTCGTTCTATTGTTTTTATAAATACAATATTTATGTAGATCTCTACTACTTAATAGTAGCAGTAGTTGTATTTGTAGTATTATTGTATTAATTCAGCTAATTAATTAATTATAAGTATTATTAATTAATTGTAATTATTATTATTTAATTAAAGTATAATAAAACAATGGTAATGTGAATTTGGAAAAAAAGTTTTAGAAATAACACCCCCTTTGATGAAATCCTGCGTACGCTACTGTATTAATTTAACTATATTTTGGCAAAGCAAGTGCTATTTCTTTTTCTGAGGGTAGAGCCATGGCACGGCGGCTCTCCCCTTAGAGCCGCCGCTGGCAACTACTACATAAAGAACCACACAGAAATAATAATACATTTCAAAAGTGTTACATAAACTAAAAATGTCTCACTTGTTTTGCTCTTGAAACTGGATTTTGTAATCACTGCCGCCAAAATAAGACATTGGCTTGAATGTGTCACAATTTCCCACAGCAACATAAATTCCATCATTCTTCAAATTACGTGGGTCTCTAAGAACATCACCATCCAGCGTTCGTAGGCTACAAAAACAATGACACGTGTGTACTAATTGGTAGACCATAGATAATACTTGATATTTTTACCACTGTAATAGTTTATAAACAGCCTGTGACTATGAATTATTATATTTTGTTAAGGAAGGAACAGGTTAGTCTGGCTCAGCGACTGGCGTCACTCTTGTGTCACTCTGGAATGGAAGGTTGCGTTCATTTTTGAACTAACATTGAATACTGAAGATGAAGAAGCCTTCCTGTCAGTGGCGTATTCTGAAAATTTTACCTCGTTTTCAGCAGCAATTCTTATTTTCTGTATGTACGTATTTATTATACATCCCATCTAGATTAATTACTTACAATATAAATAAGACACCAATGCAGCCATGACTGCAAACAAAGAAAGAAGTCCGACAAATTTTTGGATAATGGAAATTTCCCTTCATGTAGCAACCCGGTTGTCAGAAGAGTGCGATGGAGACCTATCAGTGGCGTACGTAAACCAGTCTTTGAGTTCCTTAAATAATTGATTAAATTATGGTTTAGAAGCTTGTTTTAATAGTCCGAATCTGAATATTATATAATGAGCAATAGGCGGTAAACTCGGTAACATGGAAAATACGCCGCTGCTTCCTGGGTTCTAGGGAAGAGTTGAATCAAGTATGACCGTTCAAGGTCAATTGAAGATTTAATTCCGAAAAATGAAATAAGAATTACTTAGAAAAGGAAAGAATGGTACTATGACATCCATAACTAATAGTGCAACAATTCAAAATAAAATTAAATCAGTTTCAGGCCTCCCAATAAGACAGTGGTTCATGTTATTGCCTCGTAATCAGAGGATGCCGGGTAAGATTCCTAGTGTAGGCATGTACTGATTCCAAAAAAGTAGATTTTTAACTTTGACTTTTTGAATAGCGTTTTATTCATAACATCAATGATAGTTTGTATTTGTTAAAAACTTGGGTGCATATACATATTTATTAATAACAATTACCTACCTGCGAAGGGCTCCTGTTTTTAATTTCATCTTCTGGCTTATCATGTCTAAAGTGGCTTCCCAGTTCTTCAAGTTCATATGGGTGAGGACGAATTTATGTTGCTGAGAAAACGGGTCGCCATTCTCCAGCACATATATTGTTCTCACCAAGCCATGCAGCTTGTTCTGAATCTGTTTGCATCTGGCGGAGGAGTTGCTTTTCTTTCTTCCCTGCAATTAAGGGAAAATGAGTAAAACGATGCACTGGCGTACGCAGGTTTTTTTTCAGTGTGTACATATAAATATACATACATACACACACACATATATATATATAGACTGTGTGCTGACGGACGCTGGCGTCAGGATTCTGTGCCTCTACGCTTTTGTACTCCATACTTTCTACTAGTGCCGCAACCACAGGGGGTGTAGGGGGCATTGCCCTCCCCAACCTTGGACGGAGATGACTTCTAGGGGGCAAGGGGGAGCAAACTTTGACGGCCAAGTGTACCTGTAGGGGGCAATTACCGCCCACAACTTCAAATTTTATGCAAATAAAAATACTTTTCGTAAATTTTTTTGCTCGCAATGCCTGCTTTTCTTAGTCTTATAGAGTTCAGAACTGTAGCTAGGGGGCGGCGGGAATCGGCCGTAGGCGCCGAACGATTTAAATGAAAATAATTTGTAAAATTGATTCATTGATTTGTAGTTTTAAGTCCATTTTACGCACAGAAAAGCTAATCGGGACTGGACCTACAGTAGAGAGTGGGATCCAAACCGCTGTGCCATGTGCCTCTACCAAGTATCGAACCCAGGACTCCTTGATCACAAGGCGACGATTACACAACCGGGGAGGCACAAAAGTTGTAACAGAGAGAATTTATTGGCGTCCCGTGAAATTATTTGCACCCTATTAAATCAATATTGATTTCAGAAAGCAAAATAATTTGATCCAAAAATTTTCTTGCTCGCTTCGCTCGCATTACTTCATTATTCACCGAATGGATTGTAAATTACCAGACAGAGAAGTAAGACTTGTCTTCCCAACTGCATTAGTACCAACTTCTACCCCCTTTCTGCATAATTTACAACGGTAATAACACTTTTGCTAATATTGCTACTACTGCTAATAATAATAGTAATAATAATAATAATATTAGTCCCGGGTTCGAATCCAGGCTTTGGCATAGATGTTTGTGAGTGTCCATTCATCAATTTCATCATGTCATCATCACTCATCCCCATCTTCGCAAATTAGCCAAAAGTGGCACAATAAGCGAAGTAAAATAAAGCAAATCAATAATAACAATAATAATATTATTGGTACGTTTATCTTGGTACTTGCCCCCCCCAAACTAAAATTTGTGGTTGTGCCTCTGCTTTATACCTACTGTGACAATGAGGTCAGGACCTCGAAATATCAAAACTTTTCTTCAATCGTGGTAAGTGTTTAATGTCTCCCACCCCATTTTTGTATATATATATATATATATATATATATATATATATATATATATATATATATAAATATATATAAATATATATATATGTATGTACGTATATATGTTCACACATACATACACGCATAATGTTGGGGCATGGAAAATTCCATTTTAGAAGAGCTCACATAAATACATTTCATTTCATTTCTTTAATTTTTAGAATTTATGGCTATTTTAAAAACAGACAATTCCGAAACATACAAATATAAAGCTCTAGACCTCGTTCCTCGTTTGGGCTCATTTGGAATGTGACGGAACGGAAAATCAGAATTGTGTCCTTTGAAAGTAGCGAACAAACATGCATCTATTCAATTTAATGCAGGGTGCGATTTGAGGGGGCAATATGAGGGATTCTTCACCCCCCCCCTCTTTCCTGTCTTGAAACATCAAATCTCTGGTAATGAATGACACATCTAAACCGGGGATCATTATTTCCAAAATACTTGTAAACTGCATCGTACTTATGGTGTTGATTGTTTGATTGATTTGGTGTTTTAAGTCCACTTTATGCACAGAAAGGCTAATCGGAACTGGACCTACAGTTTGAAGTGAGATCCGAACCACTATGTGCCTCCACCGGGTATCGAACCCGGGATCCCTTGATTTCAAGGCTACGACGCTACCAGTGCGCCATGGTGTTGCAAATTAATTCAATTAAGTTTACCTCACCATAGCTACGTACAAAAATTTCGATACTCAATTTATGGCGACTATGTACAGTGGCGCCAATTTATATGGGTCCGTGGAACCCGAGCCCACCCAATAATTTATGTGATTTTTTGTGAACTAGTGCCACGAATCTAACCTTTACTGAGAGTGACATTATTAAATACTTGATTGGATCATAGAATGGATCGGCGTAAATCAATTTTGGTGACACGAAGTTGTTGGTGTTTTATTTTCATGAGATATGAGCTCCAATTACCATTCTAAACCATAATTTTAAAAGTTATTCAAACACAAAAATAGTTATCGGGAGTCATTTTAAGTTTTTTTTCCCGACTTCATTACAGGCGCGGTTGGCCCTATAGCGCACAGGATCAGTGAACCCCCACTTATAATATACGGTATTTACCTCGAGAATGGACAATAAACAATGTATTTACCTTTTGACAATTTTTCACTAAAATTTCTACACAAGAAGTCATGTATTTGTGTCCGTAACACGGCAAATTCTTTTGCTGAGAAAGATAAACCGCGAGTCGACCGCCCTCGTGCAGACCTCAGCTGAACCCCCACAGGAGAGCTCTTGCCATAGGGAAGGTTCGGGCGGCAGGCAGAAGCTCGGGGTAGCTATATGGACAAAATACATGGAAGAGGATACTGAAGAACCTCGATCTCCAACCAATGGTCATGTGCAGTTCGTGCTCTCTCAGAAGCCTCAGCAGAAGCCAGAAGGCACCGTCCTCGCCTCGCTGCGAGTGAGACCCAGCTGGTTCCTCCCTTCCAGTGTTGCCCTGTGAGGTTCAAGTTTGAAGCGCATTCATTACATATTCAATCTTCTCTGTTGAATAATTTTTGTGACAAACCTCTTGACATAAATGCAAAATTGTGGCAGAGAAGGATGAGTAGAAATTAATGAAAGCTGAAATTAGGCACGATGAATTAAAATAAAATAAATACATTACTAAAATAACTCGTGCATGCATTCAGACTTTTTCATTAAAGATGGAAACACTTCGGATATGTGAAAGTAAAAGAATGGCGCGATCTTAGACAAGAAAGGAAGACGTGACAAACCCTGTCAAACGGGTGTCAATGTTTCAAATTTGTAAGTTTTCGAAGTGCTTGGATAGTTGTTGCAAAGTATTGATGCTCCAAAGGATGGCCTATGTTACGTCATTTGATGCAGTGTAGGTGTTGCTGTCTGCGCAGGTAAGAAATGACTGCTAAAATGCATACAATTAAAGGAAACAAACTTTCTCGTATGATGAAAGAAAATTAGAGATAATGCGTGTGCTGGTCGACCAACTCCAACTTTGAAGATAGAAAAAAAAACTGTAGCGTTTCAATGAAAGGGTCTCAGGTTTCTAGTACGCACATGCCATTGGTTGCCATTTCCCTTTAATAATTGTAGGACCATTGTGATTAGTAGTTTTATAATTGCAGGCATGGACGTCCGAAGGGGAAAAGGGGCCACACCTGCCTGGAAAATTAATGTCAACCTAAAACTATTTATTATCCACATATAATTTCATTTCAGGGACTGAAGGAGTGTTTTTTGAGAGATCAACACTATTACATGGGAAAATGTGCCTCGTTTGTCCCCTGTTGAAAAAAAATGATCTTGCTTCCCATCCCTGGAACAAATCCTGAGGACGTCCATGATTTTCTAATAAAACCCGAAATTTCTTTCATAGAGGCAAAATTATTGTACTTAGTTTTAGCCTTAAATTTATTCGCACACCTCTGCTATGAAACTTTATTCTGTGAAAAATTATGTACCAATCTTTTAAGCCCCCTCGATCCCTTTATTTCCTAAAAAATTCGGCGGGGGGCGCTGTAGCCCCTTTAGCTCCCCCTTTGCGTACGCCGGGAGCCGATGCAACATTTTTAGTTGTGATGAAACAACATGAAATATTAAGTAGGCCTGAGCTGATACCACTTTGATCTGATAGCGTTACCAATGCCGATGCTCTTACCGATTCCCACCAATGTCTAAATACCAATACTTAACAAATTAAAGCAGTTCAAAACATTTATAAAGTCTTAACATACAGTTGGAACTAAGCCATATTAATCTGCTACAGTTTTTCTTTAAAATACAGTATATTGCCAATAATGACCGGACACCCCTTGAACTATTACCCTCCAGCGAGAGGTGGTTGCAGTGAGATTTCATGGAGCACATAAGCCAATGATTACTACCCGGAACGTAGTACGTCGGTTACAGTGGTGGTGCAAAGAACGCCCCCAGTGGTCCCTAAGAACAATGGAAAAACTTCCTGTGGACTGACTAATCACGCTACATGTTTTGACGATCTAATGGACGTGTGTGGATGTGGCGAAGGACTGGGGAGACATTCTCACCGCAGCGTATTGTCCCCACCGTGAAATTCAGCCGAGGTGGAATCATGGTACTGGGCTATTTTTTCGTGATATGGTGATGGTCCCCTGGTTTTGGTACCTTGCAACTTTTAATGTTCAGGATTTGCTCTGTGAAAATCTTGAACCCTGCACATTATTTCTCACGGGAGTGATTGCTTTTTCATTTCCGGAGTAAAACTTTCATTTCCGCAACTTTTTTTTCAACATTAACCCACCCCTGGAATGTTTTAGTATCGTTCTTCAGACGGGAATTCCTTACAGCAAATTTACTTTGTAAAACTAAGTGGTCCGTCAGAGTGAAAAAGTGTAGAAGTCTAAACAACGACTTTTGGTCTATCATTGAGATGTGTCGATGAACTGGCCAGACAAGAGGAAGAACTTGAATACTTCCTCCTCTCTAAAGTTAAGAGGATCGTGAATACCATTTGATAATTTTCAGCGTAGAGTTGTGCCTTTGAGAGAAAACATCTTGAAAGAGCCAAGCTCCGGGGCCACAAGGATAAACAGAGAGTGTGGCCTCTACAATAAGAAATAAGAAGAGAAAGGAAGAAGGAACACTCTTCTTCGGCATTCTCATCATTTTTGGCGACAACCATGACCCTGCTCGGAAGCAGGCAAGCTCGACTGACACGAAATTGCGGAAAATGCACGATGACAAATGGAGGCACCCCGCTGGTCGAAGTAATAACGTTCGCAGGAGCAGGACAAGAAATAACAATCCTGCGTTACAGACGAGAAAACATCAAGGGGAAAGAAATAAATAGTGCAAAAGTAGATGCATCCTTTGGGGCTAAGAAGGGAACACAAAAAGCGAAATTTGCTCTTAGCAAGAGTGGAGCGAGTGCTGAAAGAATGGAACGAGCAGATGATAAAAATGAACTCAGAGATGACAGCTCATCAAAGTAGCGGAGAGAAAGTTAGTCGCTCTGCTTACCAATAGCAATACCAATAGTAACTAAAGGAGAAGGAACTGAAGAAGTCCATGGAGGATAAAATGTCATTGTTGAGGAAGACTCTGGGGAAGAACGTGTTCTCAAGTAGCGTACAGGTTGAACGAGAAAAGGAAGTGGACAAATGGAAAACATGTTAAGCTGATCGAAGGACGTGCCAATCTTGATAGGAGCATTCTGGCATTACTTGCAAACGAAACGCTACCTCAATCACGATGACACGGTTGAATAAATGAGATTTGAGTGCAAGGAGGTTGACAATATCAAGAAAAAGTTACTGGGAGAACTGAAGTTTGATTTAGAACATCGGCAAGTAGCTGAAATTCTACAAGAAAGGGGAGACAAGTGTTGGAGAAGAATTTCTTCTTTCTGCCGAACGCCACTGATTTTTTCCAGAGTGATATACGGCTGTTTATATGAAATCTCATGTTTGTGGACACATTAATAAAGAAAGGAGTTGTCGTATCAGTAACTGTGAAAGTTTTTCATGCAGCCAAGAGTGAAAGTCAGTGGTGTTAGTAGCAGTGATGAATCCAACCACTTTCATCCGAGAAGGGACATCAAACTTCACGGTGAGGGAGGGGGGGAATGTCATAGACATCAAATTATAATACTAATAGTTTTAAAATGGCCCTTACTTCTGATATGTAATTAAATTATATTAAGTTTAATTAATTATCACTTTAAGAATGATATTATAAGAATCGATATAATAATTTATTTTACAGTAAAGTAACCAAGACGGCTACGCTTTTTACAACATATCTGTGGATGACATCATCATAGGAACTTTCTGTGGGTTTCTCGTTGACACTTTCACACAAGCTTGAAGAGTATCCTGATCCATCATATTTCTTAATTTAGAAGTTAACAAAATGGACGATAATTTAAATGCTTTCATTACTTTGATTTTTAATTGAAATTGAATATGGTTTGCCAAATATATTAGCTATTGTCCGAATGCTCTTCAAGGTTATTGAAATTTTCGAGTGAAGGGATTCCCTCCCCCCCGGGTCACACCTTGAATTAATCACTGGTACTAGTAATAAGATAAATGATCTTTCGAGACCCCCTAATGTCTCTAAACGTCAGTCAAAAATCAGGCCTCGCCTAATTTGCTATGGGGCCCTATTTTGGGCATGCTTGACTGGGTTAATTGGCGAATAGTCGATAGAACTCAAGAAAGATGGCGACAGACCATGCAGTCTGCAATGGTTTAGCTATGGACTGTACTGCCATGTACTTGGTATAATGATGCTGATTTTAAAATATCATCTTTTCTCATTTCATCATAAGACTCGTGCGATTTTCTATTGTAAATAATAATAATAATAATAATAATAATCATAAAATAACAGTTTAAAACTATGGTAGTGTAACGTGGGCACGGGGGGTACCAGGGGTGCCTGGACACTCCCTAAGAGACCAAGGGCGCCGACTTTCCAAAATTTTTGTGGATGCATATCAATGGCGGTTAGATCTGTAATTATCAAGTATTGTATACTTTAAACAACTTACATGCACAATGATTGCAAGAGGCAAGGATATTATCAACACGTTACTAAAAGAAAATACCACATTCATACAAATTAAAATGAAAAAAATATTCATAAATGCAAATAATTGTAATTATATTGCAGAAAGAACTATGCAAGGATTTTGTTTGTGAACAGAAACTACAAAATGACTAACTTTATGTACAAAATAATAATAATGATAATCATGACATTTTAACTTTCAATATAAAACACATTCCTTCTTACGTCATTTGCACTTATGAATTTGTTTGCAATTTTGGTAATGTCAATATACTTCCATTGTTATTGTGAGGACTGCCTTTGACTTGGCCAGAGACAGGCAAGGAAGGGGGGAATGTGTTGCTTGGTTGTCTTTGCACAAACACATTTGAAACAATTATGTTTTAGAGGTTAGAAATTTTAACTTCCATATCAATGTTTTAATTGCTTATTATTTTTTGATAATGGCAAGTGAGAAATATTTACTTTATTTTGTTTTTATCAAACTAAAAATCTTGTGGGTGCGGAGCACCCACAAGATTATTTATGTGGGTGCTCGAGCCCCGGAGCACCCACGTAGTCGGCGCGCATGTAAGAGACTACTTTTAAAATACAATAAAAATCTGTGTTTTAGAAAGTAAGCTATTTCGTTTCAGTTGAGATGCCCCGCTCTCTCCCTCTCTCTCCTAAACAATGTGAATTTGTTTACTATAATACAATCAGTAATCACGTAGTAAAGATGATGTTTTTCACTTTATAAATCGCACAGAGTATTGACTCTCAAGATACAATGTTAGATTTTATGAATTAATACGCATTAGAAAAAGTGGAAGAAATTAACCAACATATTTACGCGTATTTAATTAAAGAAATCCTGCTAATATTATCTGTCGAGATATAACCTTGTATTGTATTACATTTGTTAGAGTAGGTTATTATGAACCAATATTGACTTTCAATTGCTTACTTCCATTAATTAAATAATATAAATAGCGTAACAATGATTGGAAAACCTGTCCTAAAGTGATAATATATATTTATTTATTTACTTTTATTTGGAATTACCGCTTTTAAAGGTTTTTCCTATATCTATAAAGGGATAATTTATAACCAGAGACTATATGTTAAAACTTCATCTTCATATACCTAATAGTTTCTGTGAATAGGAACATGAAGTTACGACAATTACCCTTAAGGTACTCCCAAATAAATTAACGTGCTCTCGCCTATGAGTGCAACCTCAACGTTTCTGTTATATGTATATTTCTGAATACCCATTTAAAGTAAAATTTGTTACCTGCGAAGCGATATTTAGCGGAGAAAAAGAGTACTTTTCTCTTTCGAAATAGTTAGAGATGGCCAAGAAGTGCTTTGCCCTCTCAAAGCCGGAACCTATGGGTCTATTGGATACTATGTGGAATAGGTTGACTCATCACAAATTTACGCGAAAAGATAGTTTCCAATGAAGGCATTACAAAGATTAATTCAACGTAAAATGTGTAGCAAGTCAATGATCCAAAGCATTAAAACTATAACATTGTTAACCTTCAGAAAACCACACACAATCACATGACGTCGTTTAGCAGTGACCGTTGAATATTCCGAATGGTTCCACCTTTACGTATTCACCTTGAGAAATGTCCTCTTTGAGAAGAGGATTAGTTTCGTACAATACTGTGCAGTTTATAAATGTAAGCTATTAAACGTTCTATATTTTTACTGATTATGTTGTTACTTTAAAACACACCAAATGTGATCAAAAAGTATGACATATGTGTAATTTGCAGGCTACTAAATATTTTACCTGATTACTCATGATGACAGGTATAGTATCATTCTTCTGCAATACATTTTCCATTCACTATAGACAAACTGTCTTCCTAATGATAATTTTACCTCCATTGTGAGGTAAATATGTGCTAAAAGCACTACACAATTTTATGTCTCACCATGCTGAGGAACACTAAATAATTAAATGACGTTCGTATATTTAGGAACGCACTGTTGCCAACAACATGTTTATTTCTCATGTATATTTTAAAATTTCATACCTGTGCTAAATAACCAAAGTACTAAATTGTCTAAGGGGAAATGTTTTTTTAGTGTATGAGGTAACATTCCTACAAAAATACATATAATATCATCATGTTCATTATTATTCCCTTCCAATAAATATTTCAATTCAGTTTGTCAATTCTTGCCCTTGCACACAAATGTTAAACAAAAGTTACATCTGTTCAGTATAGTATAGGTCATTCTTACGAATATTTATGTGTGATATATTTAATATTTTATTTATTATTGTTACTTGTACACTGTAGATAAATCTATTTAACGTAATCTAATATATATTACGAGTTCTATCAAGTAATGTAATGTGAAATGGCACAGTTTGTAGTCATCTAATCTGTAGCATGCGGAAAGTTTAAACTGTTTACCTCTTTCCATCCAGTTTTCAAAATAGAGCAAGGTGGATATGTGAAAAAATGAACATTTATACTTCTGATTATTCAAAAATAAACCACGCCCCTACAACATTTTGTAAATTTTCGTAAATTACAAATATAAATGTTTATTATAATAGGCTATCTACAGCAAGCTACACATGGTTTCCTACTTGAATAAATTTAAGATAATATTTATGTTTATTATTGAATTTATTTAAGATCTTCTTAGCAAAGATTTCGGGTTTTCATAGATGTATTCTTCGCTATCTCTCTTCATTAATTTAATCGAATCTTCGATCACTGTTATCTGCGTGATTACTCAGTTACGCTGGAAGAAATGGAAAGTACAAGCATAATATGTTTCGGTAGATTTCATAATTAATCAAGAACAGAGCGCGGTGAGACTACGGTATCGTAGGACTGCGGGTACCCGGTGGGTTTAAAATACCTGCCAGGAACGATCTGGGCAGGTGGTCAGGCAAGGTGGTGTTCAAGCGAGGATGTTGCGCAGGTTGCATTGCATTTCAGGAGCGATGTCTCGCGAACGGGTCTGCTCCAGGTCTCTTGTGCAGGCCTCTGAATTGTCTATGCAAATTATCAAAGTGGTGGGATCATCTTGATCTTGATTATCCCCTCCTTTTCTCTTCAATATTTCTGTTTCTATCTTCCTTTTTCTCTTTCTCTGTTTCTCCTATGTCTTCTTTTTGTTTCTCTCCCTCTTTCACTCCACTATATTTTGCTTCTCTTCTTCTTTCTTTTCCCTTCTTCTTCTCTTCTCTTTCACTGTACTACTTTCTGCTTCTTTCCTTCCCTTTCTGTGCTCTTCTATGTCTACTTTCTGTTTCTCTCTTTCAATCCACTATTTTTGCTTCTCTTCTCCTCTCTTCTATTTGTTTCTCTCTACTATTTTCTGTCTCTCCCCACATTTTCTTTCTCTGCTTTTCTTTGTCACCCTTTTGTTTCTCTCTCCCTTTCACTCAACTACTTTTGCCTACCTTCATCTCTTTTCTGTCTATACTATTCCTTTGTATTCTCATTTCCATTTTTATGTCTCTCCTTCTTTTTCTCTCTCTCTCTCTCCTTCTCTCTCTCTCTCTCTCCTTCTCTCTCTCTCTCTCTCTCTCTCTCTCTCTCTCTGGTATTCCTTTGTCTTCTCTTTGTTTCTCTCTATTATTTTCTATGTCTCTCCTGTTTCTTTCTTTGCTTACCCCTTGTCAACCTTTTGTTTTCTCTCTCTTTCACTCTACAACTTGCCTCCCTTCTTCTCTTTGTCTTTCCCTACTATTCATTCATTCATTCGTCTTTCTGTCTTTTCCTTTTTTTCCTTCTCTGCGTTCAGTTTGTCTTATTTTTGTTTCTCTCCCATCTCCATACGTTTTCTTCGCCTCTCCCTGCTTGTCACTCCTACGATTTCCTCATTTCTCTTCCATTTCTTCTTTCTTTCCCTATAATGCTGTTTCCCTCTGTTCAGTTCTCTTTTCTTCTTCCTCTCGCTCTCCATACTTCTTAAATAATTTTTGTGTACATCAGTCATTCCATTTCTTTTCTATTTTGTAATTCACTAAAGTAAATACAATATTATTTTATTCGTCAACGCGAGCCTTAACATGGCTTACGACAATGTAACAGTACAACAATGCTCACGTGATAATCGTTTCCGTAGATCATATCTTACAAGTAATGATATACAAAACAAAAATGTCCCTGAAAAGCAGATTTAGAATTAATTGGCTTTTTACAATTTTCCAGAGCCTAAATTTGGCCAACAAGATCAAGAAGGTAAGTGTTGTTTATGTATGTAAAAATTAAATGTTCAAACTTTAACAGTTCGCAATTGAGGACCTACAAGGAAAATGGGCTAAAGTAAACTTTTTTCTGAAGTTGATTTTTTAGGGTTAAAGTACTCTTTATGTGCACATGATGAAATAAAGTGCAAGAATCTCATTTTGTGATTGAAGAAACAATTTTAAAAATTTCCACTCCGTCGTAATATTTGCTTCCACAGAGGTGCTAGGTGTTGTTGACAGGGGCGATTCCTCCATGTAGGAAGTGAGGAACTTCCTACAATTCATTTATACTTGCATCCAGTTCTCTGCTTTTTAAGAGTTTAATAATAATGCGCGTTATAAAATTATGAGCTCAATGTACGTACAATTGACTAGGTTTGCTACTGTCAAGAGTTGATTGCTGTCGCTCGCTCCAGCTGCAGCCCAAAGACGATGGACACACAGGCTTTTCTGCCCAGACTGAGGAACCTCGCTGGTAGATGGGTGAGGAGTAGAAAAGGAGCGGAGAAGTCTCGATTAGCCTATATGCGCATAAAGTGGACTTAAAACTTCAAACAAGTGGAACTCAATGTTCGCATTGTGCAAATTTGTTTTTTGAGCTATATTTCAGTTTTCTGTTGTGCACGAACTACACTGCACAACAGCAGACAACTTTTGTTATATTCCCTTTCTTCTGTTTCTTCGTTTTCATCTTCCTTTTCTGTTACTCTATTTTCACTACAGCTAGCATAATATCACATAACTGATTGTTATGTTTTCAACTTCTTAGCGTATTAATATGCCACCCGCACTAAAATATAGTCAAAGGAAACGCAAGGCGTATATACCTATACGCTTCCCTTACTACAACTGTACTTTGCGGATGGTTATGATGGTTATGGTCTTTGTCATGTAAAACATAGTGACTTAAATTTATTTCTTAATATACCAAACACTTCTCGCCTTAATATAGTACAAATGTTGCAAATGTATTTCCCATATCTACACTTCCTATAAATTCGCGAAAAAATCCCTCTAAATCCACTTTTTATGTATATTTATAACAGCGTAGCGATTAATTATTTTATGGATCATTATTGAACAACTTAAAGGCCAAATTGAGTGAGTGATTTGTTGTTTAAAGTCCACTTTATGCACAGTAAGGCTAATCGGGACTGGACCTACAGTTTAAAGTGGGATCCGAACCACTTGTGCCTCCACCGGCTATCGAACCCGGGACCCCTTGATTACAAGGCGACGACGCTACCACTGCGCCATCGGGGAGGCCCGAAAAGGCCAAATTGCTTTAGCGGAAAAAGATGACTAGTCGAGTAGGTCTTCGTAATATGGCAGGCACTGAAGAGAAGGCATGTGCTTCAGAAATTTGAAAATGCAATCCGCCACGTTAACAAGTATAATAATATTATTAATAATAATAATAATAATAGGCAAATTATTGAGTGGACTCGAGCTCCACGTGCTCATGTTAAATTTGCTTCAGTAGTGAATTTAACACCACATGTGCAGTTTCTACTTAATATTCCAGCATGCATTTTCTAACCTGATTTTAAACATTTTAGCAATATGCATTGTTGGAGCACAACAATGCTTGCCTGTTAACAATTTCCATAGAGGTTGTTTTCAAAAGACATTGAAATAAGATAGCCTTTGACTCACAGTAAAATAATGTTTTATTTGCAACTACAACTTATGTAAGTAAGCTTCATAGATGTGTGTTACACAAGCAAAACGTTTTCCTGTTTTAAGACTGCATATACATTTTTCACGCATCTAATGCTGGAAATGTAAATTACCAGCTAAGGGGACCTGTAGGCAATTTATCTTAGCTAGGAGATGCTTTACAAAAATTCTCTTCTATAGAAGGGGGCGGGGACTGGCTTCCCCCACGTTAGTTAAGACTATAGTCTTTAAAAACAATGATTTATTACATTTCCAGAAATTTTGTTAATGGTCAGGCTAAAAGTACTTAAATTTGTCAATGCAAACGACACTGTGTGTTACATTCCTATGTCTCTCAAATTCACACTTGTTAGCTACTATCTGTGAAAAAAAATCTGAAAAATAGACTTATGAGATTCATATCCCCTTACATAAAAATTGCACAATATGGCTCTCCCCCAATTTCCTCATGCGTTACCAATCATCTTACAATGTAATACTAAGCTATAATCAGATTTTGTTCATTTTTATCACCAACTTAAAAAATGTATATAAGTAATGATATTATGAAACTGAACTCTGTTTAATCTTGGTACTGTTATATATATATATATATATATTTAATACTAGTCTACTATTATTTATTTCCTGTACTGGAAATGTCATAAATAAAATAAGTAAATACTTTCAAAACTCAACGCAGAATTTAGTTTGGGTACCAAATGGAAAAAAAACAAGGAAACTTTGCACTGGAATAAGTTTGCAGTTTTATGAATGATTTTCAAAATGTAGACCATGCAGATTTCGGATCTGCTTGAGCATTTTGAGAAATTCAAGAAGGCGTCCAACATGGCAGCCAAAATGCAAAGGGTAAAATTATTAACACGCTACATTATGGTGATTTGTCTTATATTTTTGAGATCATGGAATTCTAAACAATGATGAATTAATTCCAAGATATGATATTTATCCTACTGTTAATTATGTAGTTTAAAATATTAACTTTTCCTTTAATTTAACGTTAACATCTTGAGGTTCATGCAAATTAGTAGATCATATGCATCGATATTTGTTAATTTTAATACATCTAAGGTGGAATTCAAATTCTCGTTGATTGAATTTTTAGGATGACTAAGAAGAGTTATTTACCATAAAACGAAGATCGGAACTGATATTTTGTCTGTTTAAATACACCTAATGTAAACTCGTGAAAATTAACAAATTTTGAACTAAATGTTTTATTATTTATATAAGCTATGGATCCTAAATTTCAGTGTTAGATACCCCATTTCCTTGCACACAGACTTAACAATGGAAAGGTAGATGAGATTATTATGAGATGCGTTAGTGTGGATCTACATTCCAATTCTGAAATCCTATTCAGGAAGTGTTCACAGCTGTTTCTGTTGTAAATCTACATAGATATAGCTGCTTAAGAAATGTGAGATCATTTTGTAAAATTACAAATCGCTTCAATTTAATTTTAAACTAGTTAAAAATTTAGATATGTCCTATAAATGTGGCAAAATAGTAAGAATATACATTTCTTGACAGAAAGAGTTGTTGAATGGCCTGAAGAGTCCAAGCAAATACGTTTCTCTTCTGGAAAGAAGTCTCAGCACTCTTCGAGGCTTCCACAAGGCTGCCTGAGGAAACACAGAAGTTCCACAACTATACTGGACTTCACGGCGTCTCCTAAGAAGCCAATGAAACGGAAGAAGTGTGGTGTATATGCTTCTCATTAACATCGTTCAGAAGGAACTGCAGGGTACATCACCTGGCAAGAGGAGTACTGTACAAGCAGTAGGTGAGAATTCCTTTTTATATTCAAGAAATCTTACTTGTTTTTTAGTGTGCATTCAAACAGGGTAAGAAGAAAATTAGCATAGTCCATAGGCATAGTCAGTAGGGGCTAGGGAGGCTAAGCCCCCCGAGAACCAGCCGTTAACCCCCAAACGCATGTGACATTATGCATAAAATAATTAAGGAAAAAGAAATTGCACACAGACATTAGATAATTCTCATGAAACTTTCATGTGTTGCTCTTTGGTGTGCAAGTCACACATAAGGAAAGAATTTCAAATTATGTCCTGATGTAGAATTCTATGAAAGTTGAAGTGCATGTGCCTTTACGGGGACCATATGTTCCGATCAAGATTTCAAAGAAAATATATCACCGTTATTTCTTTTGATCTGCCACCTTGGAGTTAGGTAAACATTGTTACATTCAAACAATAGCGGCATTGCATCCAGTGTTTACATACATGGAGCCTTTCAACAATGAGTTCCTACAATTGTCTTTTTGAACATGAAAAAGAGAAGCCGAGCTGTTATTGTAGACACTTAAAGAGAATAGCAGTTTTTATAGGGAAAAGGCGTCAGTTCAAAGGAGTGAATTTAGTTTCTGTGGATTAAAGATGTACACCTTAATGTCGCATGAATGTGTCGCGATCCTGTAGAAGCATAATTGTTTTATTAAATGGTGATCAATACAGTTTATTGGCGAAATCACTCTTTTTCCAAGTCTTTTGTGTGCGTAGCACCACGTCACCGATATGTATGCAGATGTACATGGTTTATTTGGATTTTTCATTGCACGAATGCGGTGCCCCCACAATTCTGGAACTCTTACTGACTGTTCAGATGAAATTTTGGTACAGATGCGTTACATATAATTGCACAAATACACGACATTAAATGTATACGTTACATGTACGATCAGTGGCGGCGATTAGGAGGGTGTGGGGGGACATTTGCCTTTCACTTCTTGCCAACTCTTGCTCCCCTATGTTCTCTTAATGCACAGCCTTGTACAGAGAAAGTAAACTGCCTTTGCCCCCGTAGTTTTGGCACCAAATCGCCGCTACTGTGTAAGACGTAAGGGAACTGTTATGAACAGGAAATTGTTCCAACGCAGCATATGTAACAAATGAAAATACAATTCATTTCCTGTTAAGTTTCGGTTTTAACTTTAGGATGGATTAGCCTTAACTTCAACGAAGGGGGCGTGGGCTGCCAGGCCAACCACTTCTTGCTTCTTGATGATTCAACTCTGAATATATTTATTAAAATTGCCACCCGTTTCTGCCAATTTTTGCTAATTGCGAAGATGAGGATGATGAATTGGGGGACAATCAGAAACAGATATGGACATGTCGTGTATTCACACGCAGAGGTTAATTGATTCGCACACGTAGGTACTTCGCAGTATAAAGATAAAAACGAGGATACAAAATAACGATTTAATACCAAACTTACAATAACCATTTCTAAGATGGCTGAACTCCCAATTTTATCAATAACAACTTTACAAACAATTGAATATCGATTCAGATATTATGCACACTTAACATTCCCCCTCTTCCTTATTTGACTCAGTTATATTTCAGTCTATCAGGCGGTTTTCTCTGTCGAGAGGACCTCCTACACTGATGCAGCTGTTGTCGCTGATGTTGGCTGCAGGAATCATCCAAGTACGATGTAGATGGTTTGTCATTTGGCGTAGAAGCTTCCGGCGCCACAGAACCACTGTCATTACTTCCACTTTTTCCTGTAATGAATAAGTCTTCATCGCAGAAAACTGATCCGCCGTCTTGACCTGTATCTGGTCCATGAATTCGTTCATCATTATCCTCCTCCTCCTTCTGACTTCCAAAATGATATCTATTTTTCTTGTCTTGCATCCATTTTAACTGATCTTCATGCACGACCCGGTTTCTAGCTTCAACATTCACCAGCCATGTAACTTTGCTTTTCCGTGCTATAATTTTTCCCTTGACATACCTCATAGCATTCCTCTTGTCTTTAAATGGTAACATAACCCATACAAAATCGCCTCTTTGGTTCACCTTTTCATCTGCTTCTGCTTTCTCCCTTTCGCAGTTTTGATCTATTATTTCTTCCATTTGGGCATCAAATTTATTCCTGAGAATGTAGGAAAATATCATTTGCTGTGGCGTTTTGTCACCTGATGCGTTATATTCGCTTCTCAAAGCTACCAATACTCTCTGCAACAATTCTTCAACGTTGACATGGGTATTCTTATTCAATTGCTCCCGTACAGCACAGTCTAGCTTTGTTTTCACTGTCTGCACGTAGCGCTCGACCTGACCATTGCTTTCAGAATGGTACGCAGGAGAATGGTACAAATTGACGTGACGTTCATCACAGAATGTTTTAAATTCTGAAGATGAGAATGGGGGACCATTATCTACCACAATACACTTTGGTAGCCCAAAAATAGCAAAATGTTTAATTAGATAACGCTTTACTTCTTTAAATGAAGTAGACGAAACTCTATCACAATCTACCCATTTGCTGTAGGCATCTACTATTATAATATAAGTAATACTTCTATACACAAAAAAATCCATATGCATCCTTTCCCACGGATGTCTGCATTCAGTCCATGCACTATAGTTCTTAGCACTTGTATTTGGTTTGACTGCCGCACAAACTTCACATTTATTTACATACTCTTCAATAGCCTTATCTATTCCTGGCCACCAATATCTCTCTCTGAGCATTACTTTCATTTTTACAATACCACAATGATCTTCATGGGCTCTCTGAATAATGTAATTTCGCACTCCCTTGGGAACAACCAGTCTCCGACCCCAATACAGTAACTCATCCGTAATGCTTAATTCTGTCTGTCTTCTCTTGTACGCCAACAGTTCCTTCAATTCATCTCCTTTGAACCCTTTCACATCTTGTGACCATCCATTCTTGCAATAAGATTTCGTTAACTTAAGAATTTCATCTCGTTTCAAATACGTCAAAATCGCCTGCTTTGTATTCGGCGTAAGCGTAACCTGGTACACAAATTCTTCTTGCCTAGGATCATCATCATGTACGTCAGGAAGTGGCAACCTTGATAACATGTCTGCAAGTTCAACCTTTTTAGTACATATTAGTTTGTATGTGAAAGAAGCCAAAAATAAGCACCACCTTTGAATGCGTGGCGACGCCATAATAGGAATTGGTTTTTCCATAGCTAACAATTGCTTAGCTGGCATTGAATCTGTCCATAGTTCAAACGATCTACCTTGTACGTATTTTTGGAATTTCCTCACTGCATATACGATACATAAAGCTTCCTTTTCATGCATAGGATACTCAACCTCATGCTTATTTAACGTACATGAAATACATTCAATCGTACGCAATTCCCCTTGTACTTTATGGCATAATTTCGAACCTAATCCATTTTGAGATGCGTCACACTGTATAATAACTTCTTTATTCTGGTCGTATGGAACAAGGACCTTGGTATTTTGCAAAGCCAGTTTAGCTGCCTCAAATTGCCGCTCACAATCATTTGTCCATTGCCACCGCACATTTTTCTTCAATAAATTGTAAAGATCCGACAAGATAACTGACAGATTAAGCACACATCTTCTGTAAAAATTAATACCTCCAAGGAAAGCCTTCAATTGTTTGGTGTTGCAAGGCTTTGGACATTGTATCAATGCATGCAGCTTCTTTTCAGAAGGATGTATTCCTTCTTTACTTAAAGTATATCCTAAATAATCAATTTTGTTTTTGAAGAATGAACACTTGCTCCAATTAACCTTAATATTGTACTCATTCAAACGGTTTAAAACTTCAAGTGTTCTGGTAACTGCTTGTTCTAAACCCTTGCTAACAATAAGTAAGTCATCTTGGTATGGAATGACAAAATCTAATCCCTGAAGTATGCCTTCAATCGTTCTTTGAAAGATTTGTGATGCGATCCGTATACCAAATGGCAATCTAGTATGTTGTACCAATCCCCATGGGGTATTCATTACTAGTAATTGTTTGGCTTAATCATCAAGTTTTATTTGAAGGTAAGCACTTCTGAGATCCAAGGTAACAAATACATCACATCCATTAACTTTTGGAAACACTTCGTCTATCCTGGGCAATGGATAAGTTACATTTTCAACATATTTATTCACAGTGTTCTTGAAATCGCAGCAAAGCCTCAAATTACCATCATTCTTACACACAACGACCATAGGACTCGCCCAATCACTAGAGTCAATCTTTTCTAGAATGTATTGCTCAATCAATTTGTCTAATTCAGACTTAACTTTCTCACGTAAACCATATGGAACATTATAAAATTTCTTAAAAATTGGTGTAATGCCTTGTTTCATTGGAATCGTGGCGGTAAAATGTTTAATTGGCTGCAACAAATCATTATCGAATAACTCTTTATATTCGTGCCTAATAAATTTTATTAATCCTTGCACATCACAAGATGCAATCAGATTTTCACACTTAACCATCTGTGATTTAATCAAGGCTTGCCCATGCACAATTTTCAACTTGTCAGCTGTTAACACAGACGAAGCATTAGACGTATCCTTCGACTTAACCAAAGTTTGCCCTTGAACAAATTTCAACTTGTCAGATGTTAACATAGACGAAACACGAGTCTTGTCTTCATACACTTCCAACGATGGCCTAAGTTGAGATAGATTAATGTGACAATCAGGCAATAAATGCTTAATCCATTGCCTTCCCATGAGTGGATATTTTAAATCACATGCAACTACATATAAGTCTAGTATTTTATCTACATGTTCATAACGAACTCTTACAGCAACCTTTCCTACTAACGGCAAAGTCATATTGCTAGCACATCGTAAAACACAGCCAGCTTCCAGATATTGCAAACCATGCAGTTGACTGTCACAAAATGTTTTACTTGCAATCGAAACTTGTGAACCTGTATCTATTTCAAAGTTCAACATAGAATCATTAATATTGAGAGCAATTACATATTCGGACGAAGAAACAAACTTACTAGTAGCTTTATCACAGTGAGCTATTTTCATAGGCAATGAAGAATGGTCAGATTTAAGATATGGTTGCGACGAAACTGAACTTTCATTACAGTTGGACAAACTATACTCAATCGATCTTTCTTGCATAAATTTACTTTCTCCATTTACTTCCATAGTAATCATTCCAACCCTTAATTCATTTACATCTAACACCTCATTGTCCATATCATCCGAAGAAACAGGTTCAACAGCCTGTACAGCGTTAGCCATGTACTTGCTATACGGTTTAGTACTATTAGTTTCTTTATTGCGCTGTAACTTGAAACACTGGGAAACATCGTGACCGAATTTCTTACAGTATCTGCAATGCTTGAAATATTGTTGCTTTCTTTCCCGCTCATTTTTACTTCACTCATTATCCGTTTGATTTTGTCTGAACCTAAGATTGGATCCACTTGACACAGTATTTTGGAATTTCCAGCTATCCTGTTTTGGATTAGAATTGGCACCGGAGTTCAAACGCGTATCGCCCTTGCACTTATTTACCCTTGCGCGGTTAGTGTTCACAAAATTTACATTGGACTGGACGTAATACTCCTTCATATCTGATTCTAATTTTTCCATCTGCTTAGCTACCTCAAAAGCTTTGTGAAATTCCATTACATTGTCACTAATGAGTTTCTTACGAATAGTGTTAGATCTGATTCCGCTAATTAGTGCTCTCCGATCTTTCGTAATCTCCTTACAAAATCTTCTATTTGTTCGTCTTCTTCTTGTACACATTTTCTAAGCTTTAACCTTTGCACAATATAGTTGCTTGATGGACTATAATAAGATTTTAATCTTTGTGCAATTTCCTGATAGGATTTATCATGAGGCAATGTAGGTGCAAATAATTCACGTAGAACTTCATATGGATTGTTTCCAATGACAGATATTATTCTAGGAACTTTCTTGTCCTCTGAAATAGCTTGTGTTTGACAATAATTATCAAAGCGCTCCAAATACGCTACTATCGATCCATCTTGGGGATCATATTTATCAAAACCAGCTACTAAAGCCATTATACATTTACGCTATGACACAAAGCTTAGAAGTGAAATATACTTATCCCCGATTTCTAACTAAATCCTCGTCGCCATGTATAAATCTCTGTCGTGTAAATCTCTGTCGTGTATTCACACGCAGAGGTTAATTGATTCGCACACGTAGGTACACTTCGCAGTATAAAGATAAAAACGAGGATACAAAATAACGATTTAATACCAAACTTACAATAACCATTTCTAAGATGGCTGAACTCCCAATTTTATCAATAAGAACTTTACAAACAATTGAGTATCGATTCAGATATTATGCACACTTAACAGGACACAAGACCTATAGAGGATTATACTGGCCATGGGTACAGACGCCAGAGCTCTGTTAGTCTGCAAAATGCAGTCCAGGGTGTACTACGTGGAAGTGAGCTTAACATTTCGGTGTATTAAGAAAGGGTCATCTCTTATACCCCTGTTTCGACATGACACCCATGCCTGTAATGATGGTATTTTTTGTGATTATATTATAATTACTACATAAAGCGGCATGTAAATAAACAATAAAAGCATTGATGCAACAATAATATGTTTTATTTTAGGTTTAGTGAATGGCAAAACATGTGTGTAACGCTCATTCTACAATTGGTTCTTACTTTCTTTATTAATGATGATAATGTTTTGTAATTATTGTGTAATTGCACCTTGTAAACAACAAAGAAAGCAGTGATTCAATAACAAAATTGTTTCCTGAATTTTAGAGATAAAATCATGTGTAGCAACCACCCTTCCCCCTTCTGAGGTAAGTTAGTTTCTTCTACAGTACGAGTATCTCTAACAACATAATTAAGGCCACGTTTTCTCTTTCAGATTCCGGATAAAAAATAAAATAAAAAAACACATAATTTGGGAAAATTTACAGATAACTGCTCTTAGATCAAATAATTCCCACCTCGAATTAAAGCCTGCTTTGGGTCAGGAGAAAAACTGGGGTTCATTCTCTAAGGGTTCCTTCAACTGTTGGGGAAAGGGGTTGGGCGGGAGGGGGTTACAGAGGGGGGAGAAACCGCACTGCGGTGGGGTTAATGGTCCGTGGGGATGTACCCAGGCCGGGAGGGACGTAGGCACCAGCGGGTTGCTGAAGAAGCAGTCGTTGGTGAAAACTCCATACTTCCACCCTTTGACGAGCCATGTTCTAACGGCTCCTCCGGAGCTGCTGGGTGTCATTGAGGTGGTAAACAGCTCTCCTCTGTTGGCGTTCGTGAGAGGCGGGGGAGGCCGCCCCCTCTCCCTCTTTAGTTGCCTTAGGAAATAAGCTGTAAGGGAAGGGTTGCAGGGGATGTAGTGGTTGCGTGGAAACTCGCACGACTCTCTCGTCTACACTTCACACTGCTCGGTCCTCTGTCGCCTGGAAGCAGCTCGATCTCCCTCTTCGTTTCTCCAGTGACTCATGGTGCCACAATCAGAACAGCCAGTTGGAAGTAGTTGAAACTATCTGTCGCATTCTAAGTACAAAGGATTTTTTTTTTCTAAATTCTAACTCCAAGGGGACAGGAAAAATATTCGAATTAAGCGAAGCATGCAGTTTTAAAGACAACTAATAAAATTAAACTAATGTACTGCAGTATAATCAACAATAATGAACATGCAGTGGACCTTACTGTAAAAATTGCCGTATTTTGTGCGTGGTCCTATAGTACAAGAAAAAAACAATTCCTCTCACGACAGTAATTAAGCAACCAGCAAATTAAAAACATGTTTAAATGTATTAGCATACACAATCAAATAGACGTGTAACAATAATAGATACATTTTTCACTTAAATTTGTGATTTTGGTTAATTATTTTCATTTATTACGTGTGACTAGTCGTCACTATAACGTTCGCTTGAGATTGAATGTTCCAAGTGTCTAGATTGGGAACAATGTATCCTGATTAATCACACAAATGGCAACGGAGAGCAGATGAGAAGACTTTCACATATCATTGGCCAATGGGAAAGCTGGTTAAGGACGAACACAAAAGAGGGTGAACATTTCCACGTATCGAGGAGATGGTGGGGCTGCATACCAGCAAACAGGAACTTTGTCTTCCCTACAACTGCCTCTGCATAGATGACTTCAAATTACCCAAAAAAGGATTTAAAAATCTGAATTACATATGAATTTTTAACATTGGTTTCAATATGTATTTCAAGAGGAATAAACCTTTTCTTTTTTTTTACCTCTCTGTGTAAATCGGGACAAGGACGAATGATAAAGCGCAATAGATGGGACAAATCAAATTACGAACTCAAGCTCTCAACTAGCATTGGAACCTGCCTGGTTCGACTCAGTCACTCATGCAGACTGTATACTGTACATTAATTCACTCAGTATTTTTTAAGCCTAGGCTCAAAGGACTTTCTCAGGAAAGATACAACACAAAATTTCCTTTTTGTTTTGTGTGTGGTGGGGTAAGGGGGGGGGGAAGAGGATGCTGCTCACACTATACATATGTGTGTATAGTATCAACGTTTATTTACTTGGAAAAACAATCTTATAAACTTCTATTCACACATTTCTATTCCTACAAACTTGTAAACTCACAATCATTATACTGAACATGATAAACACAAATTGAAAGTTATTAACATTTCCTTTGTAAGAAATATATCTTAGATCATAATTTCTTCCGACATTTCAATTCTTCATTTTCTTCAAACACATCTAATAGCAATGCAAAGGGCATTTCCGACCATTATCTTACATTATGATTATATTATACTCTAACGACACCTAGAAGCAGAAAGTTCTTGCATTAAACCTATTTTTTTTCTCGTATTTACATATCTTATTCCAGTACAATATATCAATACTTTAGAAGTACATCTCTCAACTTCCCATTTTCATAAACTTTCAAATTAGTTTCGGTTAGCATTCTACAAACTTTCCTTTGACCTTTTGCAAAGTTTTTTACAAAATCTTCGAAATAACTTTCAAGCTACCAATATTTTTGAGTGTTTGATTTCATACTTTAAGTCCACTTTATGCACAGAATGGTAAATCGGGACTGGACCTAAAAAGTGTAATCCGAACAACAATGTACCTCCACTGGATTTCAAACCCGGGAATCCTCGATTACAATTCGATGAAGTTATCGCTATACTATTACGGAGACCCTCAAGTTACTAATAGCCCCTATGTATCTACGTAAGGTATCAATGTGTTCCACATTTCTTCTCAAGAACATTTTGAATAACATAGACACAGATGTTTAAAGTCAGTTTACACTGCTAGGTGAGGGCATATTAATATTATCATTTAAAGTGACAGAGACAGTAGGGTATTCTGTACTATGCTAGGAGTACTTGCGATAGGGGAAATGGTGTACTGATTGATTGAATTATTGTGTTTAGTATACTTTTACGCACAGATAGGCTAATTGGACTGGACCTACCATTTTATATGGTATCCTCAATACTTGTGCCTCCTCCAGGTAACGAACTCGGAACTCCTTGATTACAAGGCGACAGCGTTGTCTACGTGAAACTTGTGAATGAACCCTTACAAAGAAACACCCGTGCCCATGCTGATATTCGAACACGGTATCTCGCCGTAGATCTCTCATTCAACACTTTTGTTCACCGACAGGGCAGTTTTTTTTGTTCTTTTCTTGATTTTTTCTTTTAGTTATTTAAAGTCGTTTTTACCTGCCTAGGTTAATCAAGAACGATGAGGATGAAATGAAAGTTAACGAAATAGATGGGGAACAAACTCAATGTTCATGACTTACGTAGGATTCGAACCCAGGACATAGATTCTCAAAAGCAACTGGCTACTGAATGTGAACCACCACGAGCCACTGGACTCCAGTCCCTGTTCTTTCACACTTTCTCCAATTGCCTACTTCATAGAATAGTTCCTCATTGGTTAGACGAATGTGCGGGTTGTTGTCATGCTGCATCTATTCAGTCATTCTCATCATTTTATTTCATTTTTCTGATTTTTTTCGTTACTGTCGTACTATGCTAACAGCGACGATGAGATTGAGTGATGAATTTATTTGATTCTTATCTATCGTAGCTTTTCTGCACATTTGGCTAGTAGCGACAATGAGGATGAGGGATGATTGATTGCTTTGGTATAATATACTTCGCTTTCCTGTCACTTTTGGCTAATCTAGAAGATGAAGATAAAGATGAGTGATAACATGATGAAATTGATAAACAAAAAACACCCATGCCAAGGCACGGATTCGAACTAGGGACCCTTGGCGTCGTAGCCCAGTGTGATAATCACTAGGTCACGGGCGTCAGCAGGATGAGTTATGATATTATGAAATTGTTGAAGGGGCACACACAAATAACACCCATGCCCAGACCGGGTTCAAACCCTGAACCCCAGACTTTGTAGCGCACTGTGATAATTACGGACGGTGTGATGAAGTGAACGTTAATAGAACTCATAAATGGAACATCCATGCTTACTCAGGATTCAACACGAGAACCCTTTTCTTCTTGGAGCAGATGCTAATAGCTCCGTGACATTACCACTGGACCAATCAATAGATTTCAGGATCCAGGGTTTCCTGATGTGGCCTCTAGGCGCATCAAATATAAGGGGAAAGTATTTTATTTATTTGTTTGTCACCTTCATACCATTTCTTTCATTCTGTTGCTTATGATCTTCTTACTCTCATTTATCACCTGTTCTCATCCACTCTCTCTTCCATCCTATTACTTCAATCCTCCGTTACATCATCTTCTTGCATTTCAAATTCATTATTTTGTCTATTTTACAGCTCTCTACATTAATCGCGACAATGAGGATGAATGGTAAACTGATGAAACGTCCATTCCATATAGGGACCTTGATCTTTCGGTAATAACTTTTTCCTAAAAGTTATATTTCTTTAGTTTTCGGTGATATTTCCCCCCAAAATTCGCGTTTTAAATTTAGCACATTTTTCTGAAAAAAATTGTGTTAGTGTTTTTTTAAGTACACTTTATGCAGTATGTCTAATCGGGACTGAAGTAAAGTTTAAAGTGGGGTCCGAATCTCTATGTGGCTCCACCTTCAAGTGAAGCCTGGACTACATGATTACAAGGCGACGACGTTACCACCATGCCATCGGAGAAGTCCGTTTTGCAAAGATAGAACTGTACCTTCATTGTGCTTTTTAAACCGGTATTTTAATTTGTAGGTTGGGAAGGATTTTTGATGAAGTTTTCTTCCATTATTTCTCGTACGACAAATAACGGTGTTACGGCTTTTGAGTAACGGCAGGTGCGCACTCGATCACCGCGGGAACGGCATCTCTTCGTTCGATGACGTAGAATATTTCTTGCTCCACAAATATCGATGTTATGATGGTAGGAGCACACTCGCCCTTCCCTTTGAACTTTGAATTTCCGCTACTATGCTCGGCGATGCACAACGTTCCCATAGAGGGCGAAACATAGTGTAAAACATCCATTTGCACGCGGCTTCACGTAGCTACTGCAATTATTCCATGCACTAGTGTTTTTCCGGAGGATAAAAGTTTCAAAAACATGCGTATATATTGATTGTAATTTTACGTTTCAAGCCTAAAACACAATAATATTGGATTTTCGCGGTATTCTTCCTTTATTAAGCACAAAATGTGTTGAAATTCGTTAAAAAGGCCATGATTCTAATTTTATGCCAAATTCTCGTTATTTCAAAATTTCGAATGGATGAAAAATTTATTCAGATCATGCCACTGCACATATACAAACAATTTTTGCAACAATTAACATTTTTCGTTTCTATCGCGAAAAAGCAAGGTCCCTACTAATACTGGATCAGAACATGTGTGCCACTTTCTTTGTGGATCTACATTATTCTGAGGCGTTTTTATAAATCTCTACAATAATCGCAACGACAAGGGTGGATGGTCAATGAAGAAATGTCCATGCAGATATTCGAACCTAGGATCCGTACTTCTTGGTATTCTAAGTTACCACTCTACCACTCTCTTCATAGTATCTCAGAAAAGGGGATCGGCTGCTTCTGCGTTCCTTCTTTGCCTATTGTTGCCATGTTCACAACGTTCCTCTGGATTAAACTCTCTGTGGAATGTCCATGTTTCAAATCCAACACTTGTTGTTTCATTATGTCACACCTTGCACAATATCCAGCATTATTCAACATTTGAACTCTTTCACATACAATTGGTTAACATCTTCACTTACTTCAATCCAAATACCTCTAGATAACTTTCAAACATTTAACTTTAAGGATTAGTGTAGATGTAATGTGGTAACTGAAGCGAAGGTTACTGTTGGAATATAATATGGAGATTTCTTCATGATATGTATTATAAGGAATGCAATAAGCAGTTCTGTGAGCAGTAGGAAGAAACGTTCTGAGGTAATGATAATAATATTTCAGCTAGAATTAAGAGACAACGGAGATATAGAATGAGGAAGTACGTATAATACATAGGGAAGTCCTAGGATTAGAGGGCAGGTTCGAAATAATTTAGAAAAAATAAGTACTGAAGAGGTTCTGAGGAAATGATAACAATATTTCAGCTAGAATTAAGAGACAATGGAGATATAGAATGAGGAAGTACGTATAATATATAGGAAAGTCCTAGGATTAGAGGGCAGGTTCGAAATAATTAAGAAAAAATAAGTACTGAAGAGGTTCTGAGGAAATGATAACAATATTTCAGCTAGAATTAAGAGACATCGGAGATATAGAATGAGGAAGTACGTATAATACATAGGGAAGTCCTAGGATTAGAGGGCAGGTTCGAAATAATTAAGAAAAAATAAGTACTGAAGAGGTTCTGAGGAAATGATAACAATATTTCAGCTAGAATTAAGAGACAATGGAGATATAGAATGAGGAAGTACGTATAATACATAGGGATGTCCTAGGATTAGAGGGCAGGTTCGAAATAATTAAGAAAAAATAAGTACTGAAGAGGTTCTGAGGAAATGATAACAATATTTCAGCTAGAATTAAGAGACAATGGAGATATAGAATGAGGAAGTACGTATAATACATAGGGAAGTCCTAGGATTAGAGGGCAGGTTCGAAATAATTAAGAAAAAATAAGTACTGAAGAGGTTCTGAGGAAATGATAACAATATTTCAGCTAGAATTAAGAGACATCGGAGATATAGAATGAGGAAGTACGTATAATACATAGGGAAGTCCTAGGATTAGAGGGCACGTTCGAAATAATTAAGAAAAAATAAGTACTGAAGAGGTTCTGAGGAAATGATAACAATATTTCAGCTAGAATTAAGAGACATCTGAGATATAGAATGAGGAAGTACGTATAATACATAGGAAAGTCCTAGGATTAGAGGGCAGGTTCGAAATAATTAAGAAAAAGAAGTACTGAAGAGGTTCTGAGGAAATGATAATAAATTAGTATTTCAGGTAGAATTAAGAGGAAAGTGTTGGTTATGATAGGTTTATATAAGTTGTAGGTTATGTGAAAGTTTCGGATAGAACAAAGATAGTTTGTAGTTTAAGTAGTTGTTGATAGTACTCATCAACCGTCATCAAGGCAAGATTATCAATTTCAATTTCCTGCATTTATCCTTCTTCCCTGTGATCAGGAGGTTCTGGCATAGGCGTCTACAGGGTTTTTGATACTTTGGTTACTTGCGATAAGTGACTCGAAAGAAAGGATTGTGAAATGAATTTCAAATAATAAGTCGAAATTGTTAATTGTGTTTAGTAAATATGCCATGTTTGTTTACAAAGCATTAGTACATGCTATGCACAGATGATAAAAAGAAATGGATGATTATGAAAACAAATGAATGTCCAAACCTTTATTTTCTTTCAAACTTAGGACTTTAGGCTTTCGAAACCATTCTAATGTCAGTCCATGGCTTAGGTTTTCCCTTCCTGTAGACGTCCATGCCAGTCCCCAGCCTCTCTTCTTGGTGAGGGATGAGCACTGGCATCAAGAGACAAGTGGAATGGCGAAGAGGCTGGGTCTAAACATGCTGTTACACTAAAACTATCTCCACACACCAGAGAGTTTCTGTGCTACCGCTATTTCTGAGATAGGATATGGGTTTTTGTGCTTACTTTAGTGAGTAAGGGGGTCTCCGGCTGCTTATTGGTGGCTGGAGACCCCATTAGCGTGTAAGGGGGTCTCCGGCTGCTTAGAAGTGGCTGGAGACCACATAGTATGTAAGGGTGGTCTCCGGCTGCCTAGAGGCGGCTGGAGACCCCGTATAGAGTAATAGTTCTTCTCGGCTGCTTTTCGGTGGCCGATACCATAGTAGTTCACCCTCCAAGTCCCCTCTTAGTTCATGGTAGCTCATAGTTTATTTTTTATTTTTTGGTGTATATGTGCGAGTGTGTGTATGCGTATCTGTGTGTGTGTCTATGTGTGCGTGCGTGGGCCTCTCTTGTCCCTTTCGGCGCTCACTACGGAGTATTGGGTACCGCGCGCGCCTCTCTTGCACGTCACCAGGGAACTCGGGGGGACTCATTCCCACGTGGAGGGGGGATTAGGAGGGAAGGAGGGCGGAAGGCATGGAGGTCCCCACGTCCCCCTCCGACCTGGGCTACCCCATTGTCCAGGATCTTCTCTGCAGTGTTGGTTTTCCCCCTAGGGGAGATTGTGGGTTGAAAGGACTCTGAAAGGGCCTCAGAGGGGCCAAGGGGAACCTGAAAGGGCCCAGGAGGCACTTAGGTCTTGGAGAGGGAACGAGTCAGGGAGGGAACATTGAAGAACATCAGAGAATGGAACTCCAGTTCCGTGGTAGCACGAAAAAAATATTAGAAAAAAAAATTAAAAAAAGGATCAGAGCAGAGATCTGCGCCAAATTATGCAGCTATCCAGGAACAAGGAGTGCAGCTTACACAGGTAAGTTTTGTAGTACTTTGTATAGTACAATGTAATGTAATGTAACACATGTAAAACATGTACCGCTTGAGAAGTTAAACAGTTTGCACGTAGAAAAATGTAGTCCCATTGAATATTGATTAAGGATTCAAAAACATGTTACAATTATATTCTAGAGTAACATTATTTCTTAGTTTACACATATATTTTGTACTTGCAAGAATTGAATCACCCAAATTGAATTCCATTTTGCATTATTTGTGACCAAATTTTACGTTTCGAAAATTCGTAACCATGACGTAGCATACGATTCTGAGCACTGAACGTTATGTAATTTGGCTAGAAATTACGAAGTTTTGCTTGCAATTACAAACACAGGATCATAGATAACTTTAAACCAGAATCCTATGTGCGCGATTAGAGTGTTTCTCTTTCAGTTTACATTGTTCACTAAAATATGCGTGAAAAATAATTTAAAGTTTTTCTTTCAGAGTCATGAGAGAATGATCCTGCAAGAAGAAAACATCAAGGAAAATTATGACCGCCTCGTTCAATCTCAGGTGCTACTGTACACGTCAAGGGAAAAATAATTGTTTATAAACAATATATGTTTTACCTTCAATATTTATTGCTAGAGTAACTTTGTAAGATAAGGAGAAACATGCACTCGATTCAAGTAGGATGTTTGCGCTGCTGGCCTACAGCATTACAGTTGTAAAAACCTTTTCATGAACCTTTAATTTTTCATTGCCATAGTGTTGTAATGCAGGAAACTTTGCTGGGAGTCTTTCTCGTTCACTGTTTTTGGATTTTGAAGTAAAGTAACGATGTGATTAAAAATGCCCTACATATAATGTAAATAATTACTAAAAGAACAACAATCATTTAAAGATCAACAGTAGGAAGAGGATTTCATGAATTTCATGCTTATTTTATCCTGAATTTTAAGTTGTGAAAGTTATGGTTGAGGCCTACCTGTATTCACGATTTGAAGCTCATCCTCATACGGAAACCGACGTAATGTGTCGTCAATAGTTGATCATCATCAATAAATTTTAATGAACTTACAGCTTTACATTTAGCTGTTTATTACGAGCATACATTTTGAATACCTAAAGAAACACATTTTTGTATAAATTTCTACACGTAAAGTTCAATATATTCTTAAATAACTTTTTTACATATAACTACATTCACTCATTCATATAAATATTACTATTTCATATTAGCTTGTCTCAAAAAAGCAAGTATAATGTATCCAATACTTATATCTGGTGCGTGCAATATTGAAGTCAAATTTATTGGAAAAGGCACATTAACTTTTGATAATGTTTTGTACAAAATCTTTCGTTTGTCTCCATGCATAAGACCTTCCAAAATAATTTGATGAGCATTACATCTTGAATTACCACAGATACAATTTGGAGATTTTAAAATATTTATTTTAAACATATGATGAAAAGTTTGCCCGTTTCTTAACCCTCAGCAAAAGATCCGTGCAGTGCAATGGCAACTGGGTTGTTTCTCTCGTCAATAGCTGATAGTACTTTGTTTTCTGATCTTTCAACATGATTACGGTGTCATGGGAAAATATGAAATTTCAAAATAACTTTATAGTAGCATGCAAGTTTCTTTGAATGTTTAAATTTTCCGGATAATTAAAGAGCTTAACACAAGAGAGTGGACTGTAATGAAAAATTAACCAGTAAACCTGCATAACAACGAGTTACAACAAAATTTAGCTTATTCATTTCTGCGTTAATGTATGGAAACCATAGATAAACCTTCGCTTTCTTATCGTGGTGGGAACAAAAAAAGCACGGACGTCGTTAAGGGGGAGCACGCGGGGGCACTGGCCCCGGCAAACGTTCACGTGGCCCCACGAAACTGTTCTGTAGTTGCTGGAAATTTTACTTTGATGACAAATATTGCAAAATAATCCTTCAGTAAATTTTGCTTGCAGTTTGAAACACTTCTTCAATTTTCAGTAGCACGAACCCAAGCAAGGCATTTCTTTCCTATTTCCCTGTTTCTTGCTTGTTGAACACAAACAGATGTATTGGGAGGGGATGCAGTTAATGGTTTTGTGGTCCGCCCCGGTCAGGGAAGTCTGAGACCTATTGAAAATGCACTTTTTCTCCCTGCTGTACACCAGATCCAGGATCCCCCCCTTTAAACCCGCACTTTCTCTTCATCTGGCCCTGCACTGGCACCATGAGCACCGAAAAGACGACACAAACAGGAAGATTTAGCTACGGGTGGCTAGAACTTTCTGGGTTAATTATTTTATGGTTTAGAAAAGATATCCCCATGCGTTTCAAATTCCAAGAACAGAATTATATTGCTTGTTCCTTTTTCGGCGCGGAAATGAATAACATAGCGGTTCTTCTCACATGCACTCAACCCTCCTGCTAATGACCTGCCCTGCAAGGAGGGAAAGGCCACTTTCTGAAAATTCGGAGAAACATCAAAGCGGTCGGTTCATCTGTTGATTTGGTGGACAGTTGATATCTGTCAGATAGTTTGAAGTAGGATTTGTGGTCCGAGCGGTGTAAACTTCTATGAACGCGAGAAGATAGCATCACGAAGTGTTTGTGATCTTGTTTTCCTACATCGCGAGTAAAATGTCGAATGAGAAGCTGCCAGATTGTCTTCCTCTGGAAACAATGGATCAAGATAGACTGATCGACCAAATATCCAACATATTGGCATTCTAAAAGAGAGTCTGACTAGCACACAAGATCCTGGGTTCGACTACCAGGGTGGTTGATCTCACGTATAATAAAGAATAAACAACGTTTCAATAAAGGAAGGAAACTAGGTATGTAGCAATTGTTTTTACAGCCGTCTGAATGCTCTATAAGTATTATGTTACAAAATTTGTATATCTTTCTGACTTTCTGTGATTTTTCTTCATTTAGCCTCCACCTGCAAATGCGGAAGCTGCTGCTGCTTAGGTGTCTAGGTTGGCTAGACATACAAATATAATTAATCCCTAGTCATACAGCGAATAATACTTATAATATAATCATGAGTTATGGAGAAGCAAATAACTTATCAAGCATTTTCTGTTTCTATTTGCTGTGCAGTGGTTAACAAGGTGCATTACGATGCCAGGGGTTCTGGGTTCGAATCCCGGACTGGGCGTGTGTGTTCTTTATGATGGTCCTCTCATCAATTTCACATTACTCATTTTCATCTTCATCTTCACGATTAGCCAAAAAGTGTCAGAAAAGCAAAGTAAAATTAACCAAATCAATCATTTATATACACTAGACTCACTCTAATCCGGCCATTCCTTGCACATATGGGTGCCGGATTCGCGGAAGTGCCGGATTATTGAGAGGGTCGGAAATTACGTACTACTATGTAGTTTAAACACATAGGGACTATACAGGCTGTACTTTATTAAATCCAAAGACACTGTACATTCATTTACATAGACAATTTAGTCGTTCAGTGTGTACATATACAGTAGTATCACTCACTATGAAACATGTCACGAATTTTTAGTTGTCGCAATGATGATACGTGACGGCGGCATACTATATCACGCAAACGCTTTACAAGCATTACATCGGTACTGCATGTATCTGGTTGTTGCATAATGTACTCCAGGAAGATGTCTGCAGCTTCCGCACCAGCAGTGTGAGAAATCTTCATGCTCTCCCCTCCTGTGTCCTCTTCTTCATCACTTTCATCATTAGTACTTTCCTGCACGCTTTTGATTATTTCAACATCTGTTAAAGCTTGGTCTATCTCACAGTTTCCCTCATTCAGCCACTTAGCAACATCCTCTTCATCAATTTCTCCTCCTCCCGGAAGCTTGTGTAACATATCAATGTACATATTGCCAGAAATTGATGATTCCGAATTGACTGGCTCATCGCTGTCGCTCAGTACTGGCTCCAACTCTGCATCAATGCATGGCCACACTTTTCTCCAGCTCTTCATTATGGTTGCGTTCTCCACTTTATCCCATGCTTCTGCTGTTTGGAAAACAACGTCACGTAAGTTGATTGCTTTCCACACCTTCAAAACTTCGGTAGAGTTGTTTTCACATTCGTTCAGCAAGGAAATAAGACGTACATGTCGATAATGACGTTAGCCTTACTGTGCATAAAGTGGACTTAAAACACCAAATCAACCAACCAACCAAATCGATAATGACGTTTAATTGATTCCAAAATCCCTTGGTCCATGGGCTGTATCAGGGCTGTCACATTTGGTGGAAGAAAGAGTACTTCTATACCATCGGACTTTAGAGTCACATCAGAAGGATGACTGGGAGCATTGTCAATTATAAGGATGGCTTTCAGTGGAAGTTTTTTCTTCTTCAGTTCTTTTCTCACAGCTGGTACAAATGTTTGGTGGAACCTCCGAGAGAATATTTCTCTGTCCATCCACGCTTTCTTCTGGGCACAATATTGCACTGGTAGTGTATTTCTGTCGCTGTGTTGAAAACAACGTGGATTTTGGGATTTCCCAATCACCATGAGCGGAAGTTTGTGACTCCCATTTGCGTTACAACACGCCATTATGGTTACACGCTGTTTCTGTTGTTTGTACCTACGAGCTTCCTTTTCGTTTTTGGCAGCTAATGTTTTTAAAGGAAGCATCTTATAAAAGAGGCCGGTTTCATCAGCGTTGTACAAGGCATCTGCAGTTAAATGTTCTTCATCTACTATCTTCCGTATCTTCTTTACAAACTCTTCTACATATTTTTCGTTAGCTGAGCGACTTTCCCCGGTGACTGTCAGCTGCCGAACGCCATGTCGTTTTTTCCAATTTGATAGCCAACCCTCGCTTGCTGCGAATAAGTTACTGCCACCAAGTTGTTTGTTAAATGCAACCGCTTTTTCCTTTATTATCGGTCTACTGACTGGAATTCCTTTACTTCGTTGCTGTATGAACCATCTATAAACAGCTATGTCCAGTTCTTCATTGTCACTCTTTCGGATAACCTTCCGTTTCCCCAACTTATTGAGGGCAAATTTGAGCAGCTCTTGCAGTTCGACTCTGGTTCAGATGCACATCAAACACTGATAATTGTTCGTCGTCATGTACTTTATATTTATTGGTAGACTCATCCCAGTATGCAATAGGTATTTGAACTGCCTTGTGTATACCATATTTTCGCACTATAGTAAACTGAGGAACTTCAATATGTTTTCCATGTTTTAGAAAACTAAACTTCAGAAATCGTAAACTACCATCAACAAAAAATTCATGTACCTGAGTGTGCGGATATAATTTGTAAACATTGCCAGCATTGGCGTACGTCCAGTGCCCTCGAGCATTTGGAACACTTTGTAACCTAACAATTTCCATAGAATAAAATTGACGAGTATCTACGTCATCTAGTCTGCTTAATACCGGTTCCAAGTGTTCGTTGATAGTACGAACCAACTCTTCGTAGCTAGGTTTGATTTTTACATTAACATACAGTTGTTTATATTCCTCTTTGAGATCGTGAATTTGAGTAGCAAAACCTGATAAAGCAGATTCTTGACTTGCTTCAAGAGTAGTAATTTGTAACGTAATATTAGAAATAATCTCTTGTAAATTTTTTACAAGTTTCAATTTAGAACTCTGGGTAGCAAGATCGTGTACTTGACTTCTGATTTCTGTAAATAATGCATGTAGTTCGTTAATTATTTGATTGTTGGGGAGACTAGCAACAGTTTCTCTGATTTGCGCAATTTCTGCTTGAATGTTTTTGATATCCTCAGATTTTAAAATTCGATGTACTGCTCTCCTCATAGCTCTGATTTCCTGAGAAGTAGGCAAAGCAGCTACAGTATTCTGAAGTGAGGTAAGAGTTAATTTTATAGCATCGAGTTCTGTTGCATCAGCTGCATTTTTCAAAATTTCTTGCAGTTGCGTTATGTCATCCTGCGTAGGTGTAGACTGTTGCAGTGTCTCTAATTTACTCTGAATGTCGTTAATAAGATGATGGAAATGCGATAATTCTGATTCAGTATTCAAGCTCTCAAGCTTAGTAACTTGCTGTTGAAATATAGCTAGAATATCAGTAATGCCAGGCAGTTTCGAATCCAGAGTTTCCTGTACACTTGTTAGCTCATTTCTCATAGTTGCCATAGTATCTTTTATGTGAGCTATGGTACCTTGTATCTTCCCAAAATCTTCATAAGTCTCCAACTGTAATTTGATGCCGGCAACGCTCCGAGCAATAGCATATAATTCAGAAGATGAAGGTAAATTATTGATAAAATCTTCCAATGTCTGTAGTTTCGATTGAACTTCTGTTATAGCTGTATGCAGTTCATCTGTCTGTAATTCAGATTTGATACTTTGCAATGTGGGAACTTCGAAAGATTGAAACTGTTCTTGCAATTTAGCAATACTAGCATTTACCTGCTCATATTTTTCTTGGGTTTTGATATTCTGGATGATGGTTTGCAGTTCGGTGCGAATACTATTTGCCTGGTCATTTAGTTGCTGTTTCAGCTGTTCGGTATTCGTTCTCTGGATTTGTCTAAATTTATCAAGTTCTTTTTTCAAGTTGGCAATATTCACTTCTAAGTTCTGAAGATTATCTACTGAAGCTAAATTAGTATATTTCTCAAGCAAAGATTTGAGTTCTCCATCAATTTTTACTATAGGATCAATCAGTTGAGTTTGAAGATTTGTAATCTCTGCTTGAATATTTAGATTTAGCGAATTCTGTAATATAAGTAAATCTGATTTCAGTTTCTTTAGACGTGCATCTAAACTAGCAATATCGCTTGAATTATCTGGAATCTCCTATCGCCTTCTATTACCAAATATATCCATAGTTTTTTTGTTTTTAGGTATTTTATATATTAATAAGAGGATAGATTATTCTTATTTTGATAAACAGAGGAATCAATTTATCACACTCCAATTATCTCAGCATACAAAAATTCACCAGCTTCCACATCATAAGACGTATCAGGAAGTAATGTACTATGTTTAATTCTATACATATTTCGACCTATGTGCAAAACTGCCGCATTGGGTGGTGAAACGTTTATTTGAATTTTCCCATTAACAGGTAACTTACATGATGATAAGTTATTATTAAATACAAATAAGTGCTTTCCAGTATCCTCGTCAACATGAGACCAAATACTATTCAAGTGAACAAGAAGTAACCCTTTCAATTGATGATAAATTTCTCTAAATACATCCATGTTTACTGGAATTCTCTCTACAGGCTGATTATGTTGTTGCTTTTTAAACCCAAAAATATTCATGACGTTTTATTTTATATTAGCTATTTTTTATTATATATAAAATATATATTTGTACTAAGTATAAAAAATTAATAAGCACATATAGTAAAAAAAATATCACCCTGTGCTTAGCACATGAAAAAAATTATGAGCAGCACTGCAACAAAACGTCCGCACTCTTTAAACACTCTCACGATACTGACTGACCTGTAATGCTTTCGCAATCAGTAATGAGCCAATCAGAAAACACCCATTACGTCATAATCCAACCAATCAGAAGACACCACGTCATCGCATTACATCATAACCAACCAATCAGAAAACAACACATCAGATACGGGGTCATCATAATATTGCGTAATAACTTGTTGCGCAACATGATGCAATAGTTTACCCTTACGAGCCATCGCAATGTAGCGTAATAACTTGTGCGTGGGTGTTGGTGGGTGGACGTGGGTGTGCGTATGTGTGCGTAGGTGTGCGTGGGTGTGCGTAGGTGTGCGTAGGTCGGTGTAAGTGGGTGTTGGTGGGTGTAAGTGGGTGTAGGTGTGTGTAAGTGGGTGTAGGTGTGCATGGGTGTAGGCGTGCGTGGGTGTAGGCGTTACTTACTTTAACTCGAAAGAAATTATGACATTCGTACGAAGTACGAGATGAAAAAACACAGATTTACAATAGTATAAAATCAACAAAAACATCATCAAAATAGGTTTTCCATTGTGGTTAAATTAATAAAAATAATAGGCCTCGTACCAAGTATGATGTAGAACCGATCCAATTACACTACTCATGTCATCGAAGTTCGACGTCTCAGCAAACAAGAATATATTTCACCAAAGACGTTTTCGTCATACACATGCTACTGGGAGAAGGAATGCCACCTCTACCCACTCGTCTACGTTAATCTCCGTCGTAGTGATCCTGGACCTGGGTGCAGAGATCAAATTGGACATCCTACTCAAATTCAACATTAGGATAGAAAGAATGCGACCGCAAGCTATCCTGCAATGTCACAAATTCAGAGGTTTGGTCACGGGCAGACTTTCTGCAAGGCCAAACCTAACTGTGTCAAATGTGCGGGAGATCATATAATCCAAGAATGTCCACGACGTTCGCCGCAAATACCAGCTCTATGCGCCAATTGCTCCGGTCAACATACCGCCAACTACAAGGGCCGTCCCTTGTATCGAAAAATCGACTCGATGCATCGCCAACAACATCCCAGCGATCGTCCTTCACAAATTCGACGGCAGAAGAAAGAAGAACAGCCATCGCCTTCTGCCCCATCAAACTCTATTCCTCGGTCAAAGGAACCCGAGGAAACAGTGATGCAGCGACCAACGCCTGCTGCCCCATTCAACTCTACTACTCGGTTAAGGAGGACCGAAATTCTAGCGTCACAGCGACCATCATCTACCCAGATGACAGCAAAACATCGACCAACAGTGAGCATATCGTCTCCTCCACTTATACCGACGTCTCCCAAGCCAGGGAAGACATCAGAAGTTCTTCAGAACGTTCGACAGCTACTCAGTCAACTATGGGATCCCGACACCTTCAGGGCGCTACAGATACTGGTCGACGGTTTGGCCCAGCTCCAAACGTTGACCGAACCAGAGGCACGTTCCCGGCATCTTCGGAGGTTGGAAACGATCTTCTGACATTTATGCTTTATGTTGTGATGTACCGTGCTGTCCCTTTAAATTTTGATTTTCTTGGGAACAATGTCGTTATTAACCTTCCGCGACAGTGGCGGAAGATACCTGTAAAATGAGATGTAATGAATTACATTAATAATTTAATCATTTCTTCTCAACGTCCAGGTTTCTGCACCATATAGTGCTACACTCTACACAAAACATTTCACTAATCTCTTCCTTAGACCTATGTCCATGGGTCCACAAAAAACATTTTTTCTTCTACTGAAAGCTTCTTTTGCTATTGCGATTCTCATTTTCACTTCTTGGTTGCAGCTCATGTCACTACTTATAGTGCATCCGAGGTACTTGAAGCTATCCACTTGCTGAATTCTTTCACTGTTTGCTCTCACATTAATATTCCTTGGTTTCCGTCCTATGACCATTGCCTTTGTCTTGTTTACATTAGTCTTCATCCCATACTGCTCACAGCTGCTGTTTAACTCTTCCAACATACTATTTATGGTTCTTTCATCCTCAGCGAATAATGTCATGTCATCAGCAAATCTTATGCAGTTTATTCTTCTTCCTCCCAATTTGACACCTCCTGTGCCCTGGAAACAATTTTTCACTATATCTTCTAAATAGATATTAAACAAAGTAGGCGATAGGCAGCATCCTTAAGATCAGAAAAGTGACATAAAATGAATAAAAAACACAAACCTATTTCAAGATATTCAAAACATATTTGGAAATTATGTGCTAGTCGGTATGACAAAATAATGAAACTAATTTGAGAAGTTACAAAATCGAACAGTTATACAACCTCAAGGCACCTGCGACTAGCATAATTTCAAATGTCTCCATGCGTAGTGAAATATAATGGCCGTTGGCAACACTGCCAGAGGTTCTCGCGTCTGACTGCAGCAACTACACCGGGTCTCACGTGACTTCTTAGTACCCGGGTAAAGAGAAAAACCTGGCAGACAGTGGAGTAAATAACACCCTCGCAACCCCCGCAGTGCGGCGGGTGGGGGGGGGGGCGCAGTAAGAATGATAAATTAAGAAAGACCGATAGTTCACAAAAGTTAAATTATATTTTCAACCGAACATATTATATTTTTATGCCCCTATATCTGCAAACTGAAAACGTTAATCACTAGAACAGTAGAAAGCGTATTACCAGATTAGAAGAAAATCTTCATTACCTGAATAGTTTACGTCGTCGAAGGGTAGACGACAGGGAAGAAAATGCGCTGGCATAGCTGACCGCTCTCCGCCCGTACTTACAATTTTTAAAACACTGAAAAGAAAGTAATTTTTAAAAAAAATTGACAAATTGAACAAAAGATACTGCCTTTCTTGACCCATCGAATTGTTTTAAAATAAATATTTTCTACCGTGCTTTAGATATTCTAGTAATTCAAGTAAATAATAGATTTAAGGGTATGAAATAAATCAAAGAAAGCTTCACCTTTTTAGTTTTGAAGTCACCGCTCAAACGGAACACACCTACAGGAGTTAGTGGAATTCGCTACTAAATATGAAGACTGGCTCTGTTAAGCATTGAAAGTCATTGGGCTCAAAAACTGGACTTGACCAAGCTAGCTTAAGAATTTGCTTCCATCAAAAAACGCAGAGGACTGGTACGATATTTAACAATATCTTAATTTTTGTAGTAATAGTGTATTTTCATGTATGAGTAAAATACATATTTTTTTACGATTAGTCTTGTCTTTCATAGCAGTTTTTATTTTGATTCAAGTTACATGTATATTTTATATGCACGTAGGCGTGAATTAATATTTTAGGAAATAAATATTTTTAAAACGAGCAGGGGCGCACAACTGAAATTACGGCGGCGGGTGGGGGGGGGGGAGCGCAGAGCGAGTTAGCTACGCATCGACGCCTGTGGATTCTTGTTCAGGGAAGCTCGTTTGCGCAATGTCGAACACCTGGCTTGAAGTTCGTGCTGCATATTATTGTAGGCGCAACTCCTCGTGGACGTGTTTCTTCCGGGTGTCGTACAGACCTCTGGTTGTATTTACACTCACCGGCAATAAACATGGGACACATAGACCCTACAATGTATTTTGTGCGTTGCCTAATTCTGCGGCGATTGCAGAACATCCAATTGAAAATTTGCTATTTAAGTTGACCCATCGTCCTAGAGTTAGGCAACACACAAAACGCCTTGCAGGGAAGCTATAATTTCAGGATCTTTGTGTCTCATTTCTTATTGCCGGTGGGTGTACCTCCGTCATCGGACCTCTTCGACTGCCACTATCCAACAAACTCCAGTATGAAGGCAGGTTATGTGTGTGGACAATTCCGCCTGTTTGTACCTTGTCTTCTGTTGATAGGCATTTTACGTAAATGACCACTGGTAAACGCGAAGACTCGGTTCTAGCTTCCCATCCATTGTTGCAATACCCATCCATCTGCTAGAACAAATCCCTTATTTAGATACGTATCGAGATTAATCCATGGCATGTGATGTCGCAACATGTATGACAATTATAACATGCCAAAATAAAACAACAAGTGACGTGAACGACATAACATAAATTAACATTTAAAAGCGAGCCTCTCTAACGGCGTGGTGATCCTCTAGTTGATGTTAGTGTTCGGATCAATGAACGTCCGGAAGGGGGGGGGGGAGGGGGGCCACGGCCACGGCCCCAGTAGTAATGCACCGGCGTTGAAGTCGATAAATCAATTGATTGGAAAAGATCGATCAAAGATCAATTGATGATGTAGTTGTGTGGGCAAGCAAGGGTTATTGTTGTTCGCGATGACGTCATAAAATGGGCGGGGTGAATTTGTGTGGATGATTCTGATTGGTGGGCTGTTTTAAAATGGGCGGGGCCTAATTTTGTGAGGAGCGTTTTGATTGGTTGTTGGGTAGGAGGAAAAGTATTCGGGTTTTTCCCGGTTTGCCGGCGTCTGGAAACAGATGGCGTTGGATGATTCTGAAATTCTGGGAATGTGGGTTGGGGAGGAGGAAAAGTATCGACGATTATCCGGTGACGGTTGGTTTTCTCGGAATTTCCGGCGTCTGAAAACAGATGGCGTTGATGAGGCTTTTAAGGCATGCGGTGAAGGTTAAGTGCCTGTTCTTGGAAAATGGGGTTTGTTGAGTGTTGGTTCGAGGAAATGTTGTGAGAATTAATGGATGTGGTTTGTGTAATGGGTCGGGAATGGTAATTGCTTTTGCAGTTTTGAGTCAAGTGTTTTAAGGTCTGTTTTTCAAGGAATTTTGTCGGGAGATTATTTCAGGGTCTGGTGAATGTTCGAGCAGATGACGTTGAAGTGTTGAGTGTTCGAGTTCTAGAAATTGTGTGGGATGAGAGTAGGGTTTCGAGGAATGAGTAATGTTTGATGTCTGGTGTTAATTGGTTTGGTGTTGCGAGAAAGATTATCGTTAAGTGGTTCCAGGAATTGGTGAGCAATATGTGTGTGTGTGGACGGTTGAGAGTGATATGCATGGACCGGATGAATGATGTGCGGAATGGTTGAATGCTGTGCTGGAAGGAATGTTCTCTGCAAAGCATGTGGGATAGCACGTGATGGAGAAAGAGCATAAGGAGAAAAAAGTGCCGGAGAAGACGGATGTAGATAAATTTTACAGAGTAAAAAAAGGACGATTCTCGGAAGAGTTGAGTGTGTACAGTGTACCAGGACAGGAAGAAGATAGGAGAGGCACGTGGGCGTTGGATGCTCTGCGCGAGAGATTACGTATCGAATACGACTGTGTTGATCGTCGGGAGGAAGGTATATAAAATGGAACGAACCAGATATGCATCATAAGAGGTACAACTGTCCGCCGGATAACTGTCCACAGCTCAGCCAGCACAATCGCCTGTCAGGTTGCAGATACTATAGTGAGAAAAGTGATCAGTTTCAACGGATCAATCCTACCTGGTATATATATAATATATATAGTGGGTTATTTTGAGGTGAGTAGAAGTGTAAAATGGGTATAGGGGGCTGGATATTGCAATTTGTCGGCAGTGTAATGGGGATGAAACCTGCTGCTCCAGATTTGTTGCCAGCGACGACGACATCACGAAGTAGCCGTCTACTGCCGTCTCCTCCACGGACACCACGGTCGTCGGTACAGCCTGAAATGTTTAAGGATGACAGCCCGTACGTGAGCGTTCCTAAGTATTTTACGGAACAGCAATTTCGTAGATCGTGGGAAGCAAAGAATGCTGCACAACACAAATATGAGAAGTTGAGACGCTGTGGAAAGAAAAGTAGTGGTGGTAGGGGTGAAACGTTGAGGAAAAGAAAACATGATGCTGATAAAAATATGCAGTATAATCCTTTGTACGGTTACATAGAGCGTTCTCCGAGGAAGGCAATGTGTTTTGCATACCCTGTAACAGTCTCCGATTCGAAAAGACTGCATGGTGTTAAATCGAAAATATTTGTGAGTAATAGTCCCAAAGTGTTGGTTTTTGATAGTCCGGTAAGGTACAGGGAATCTCTTTTAATAACATTTTACAATAGAGATCTAGTGAATGAGAATTTTATGGAACTTGAAAGTAATGGTTTTCCAATCAGCATGCAGTACATCAAGAGTCGTAGAACAGGATTATGTGAGACACATTACCTTTTCGAGAGAGCACCTGTGTACGGTCATTTGCCGTACCATGTGTGGAGCGATCGTGTATCCGGTGAGATAGCATCTCACGGATATAATGCAGGACCTTTTACTGTAGTATCGGGAATTTCCTCAAAAGATTGCATCTGTATGGAGACAGAATCGGAACTAAATTCGGAACATGTAGATATATCCGATCTGCATGTTCCTCCACGTTGTCTGGTTACAAAATATATCATGATGACGGATGAGAGTTTAAATTGTGGGCGTGCCGCTCTCGAATTGACACGGTACGAAAATTAAGAACATTTACTGAATGAGGAGATTCCCCTGCTGTACCGAGTGGGGTGTCACAAAAAATACATGATAGTGGATTATAGTGATGTTGCAACTCTGATGCAGATATTTAGAAAACAATATCGGGAGTCTATGTTATCACTGGGTGAAATATTTCAGGGGTTTAACAGTAGTGTACCCCTACAGGAGTCGGTAAGCGATACATTAGGAGTAAAAGGTACTGCATTAGATTTAGAAGAATTAGCCGACTATTGTTACAATCCGTTACGGCGTAACGATCTAAGATCAAAATATGCTTTTATTTCCAGTGTCCATAAAGTTGAAGAGCAGTTTTCGAGAGGTACAGGCCCACATCGTGAGTTCCCCGAAATAATAGAGGAGACTGACACGTCGGAAGCAGAAAACGATACAGCTTGAAAGGTGAGAAAATAAAAATCATTACCTGTGGCAGCAGAGGTTTATTTTGGAGATGTACAGCCTATGGTGGGGGGGTTGGCTGTTCCCGGTCCTCTGGTGGAGGTAATGGAGACGTACGATGTCCGTCTTCCTCCTCCTCCTCCTCCTCCCGCTGCACCAAATTAATGAGGGGTGGATCTTCCTCCTCTTCCGGAGCAGGAGAAGGAGGACGAACATAGCCTCTGAGGACCGCAGGAGGTATCAGTTGAAGCAGGTTGTCGGCCCTACGAGCATTGCTTCGAGCCATGCTGTAAAACAATATATAATAATTAAAAAATATATTCGGTTCCATGTAGATATTGGCTATAAAAGAAAAAGTGGTATGTGACATATATAATCGGAAAATGGTGAACATGCATTTGAAACCAGGCCGCAACTGAGGGCATTTTGAAACGTAAGGTCTGGGAGAAACAGGATCGTGACTGAGTGTCTTTTATTTCAATTTTGTTCAAAAACGTTTTAAACTTGTTTAAAACATTTTAAACTTTTTCGATTTTTTCGATTTTATTTTTCGATTTTATATTTTCGATTTTAGTTTTTCGATTTTAATTTTTCGATTTTATATTTTCGATTTTATTTTTCGATTTTATTTTTTCGATTTTATTTTTCAGATTTAAATTTCCATCTGTCCATAATTGAGCTACAAGGATAGTCGATAGGTTGTCGGGCCATGTCAAAATATACAATGTTATAAGAAATAAATTAAAATAATTACCTTTGGCGATAATAACGGAAAGTGCCGTCCATTCTTTCCCGATTGAGTCGACGCCGAAGTGCGAATACGGCCAACGTCTGCTCGTATTGCCGATGTCCGCCTGCTCCTCCAGGCACCTCCTAACATCCCTGGTGAGCTCTGCGAAGTGCTCTTGTTCTTCTATTCCTATTTGATATTGATCAAAAGCATTCCGCAGAGCCTCCCCCTGCTGCATGTTACGTTCCTGAAAATATGTGTGAATTAATATATAACAGTGATTACAGTTTGTGTAAAATATATATATATAACTAATATATTTTCTGTCTATTTTCAGATGACTACGCTGCCACTAGGGTTCAGTCTACTGTATGGTGACGTAAAAGAGGAGACGGGGACTACAACAGACGAGAGAAGAAATTTGTGGAGCAAAGTTCACGCACGACAAGTAGAAAAGCATGTAGCCAGCTACGTCAATTTCTGCGAAGAAAACGGGTTGTCCGAAGATTTATTGCACCGACTAGAAGAAACGTGTAAAGATTTTGAAGTGAAGGTGGACACATTGGCGAAAATATTCAGCTTCATTATTGAAAAAAAAAAGAAACGCGGCAGTGTTTGGTGATTTTGTAGAAAACATACAGAGAGTCCAATATGTACCCTCGCATTTATCGTTAAGAATCTGTTTCGAGTTAATGGAACTATTTAAAAGTGTAAGGAATGAAAGAGCAGAAAATAAGAAAACAGGGGGAACGGGGAAAGAGCTAGAGGAACGGATGGTGGAGATGTTAAAAAAGAGAAAACTGAACGAATAAACATTACTAATCTTACTAATACACTAACACGTTTCGTTCAGTTGTGGGATAATTAAACAATCTATCTGATTTTAAATTTATGCACAGAACCATAGGTTTCCATCGGGAATCGAACCCGAGATTGTACATATAACGTCTACATTGAGAGGTGTTGCATTTAATGGGTATAATGAAATATGTATAATAGTTTTTTGTAATAAAAATATATGGTGTATACAGAAAATATGTTATTTTAATACGAATATGAAATAGGTACGTACCAAATTTCCATCAGCCATCGCACGTTCTTCTTGATCCAGCACGAAGTAACAGAATGAGTGGAGGAAAATCTGTTTCAGAAGTTCTGCAGACTTCCTTACATGCTTAAGTCATTAGCAAGCGTGTTACGCGGAAATCTGTAGAAGAGATTAAACTGTGGTGGCTGGAGTTCTTTATTACATCATGACAGATTTACAAGGAGGAAATTGCTGGACTGAGGCCTGCAGTTCTGAGATGAGTTTCACAGTAGTTCCTTGTTGCATCCGGTTGACTCTGATAACGTTATGTACATAGTACTTCCTTGTTTCATCCAGACAGATAATAAAAGTATGGAGATATAATTGCAAAACCAACTTCCTTGTTAGGTCCTCAGAGAACGTCTGAGAAAGAGCATTGTGAAATAGATGATGTTGAAAATGTAGCGTTATTGTAATTGCATTTGTTTCTTAAATAAACAGAATCAGAGTCGACCTACACATATGGAAAATTCGTTTTTACAGGGTTTGAGTGGACTCGTTGCAAAATACAAAATTAAAGCAATCAGTTTGTTTTTTGTTTTTAGAACACACAGGGGAGTCGAACCCCTTTGAAAATGCAAAGTTATTTCTATTATTTCTTCCCGGGGCCCAACCGAGTCGGAATCGCCCTTTGAAAATGCACAGATATGGCAAATCAATTTTATGTTAAATCACACAGGGCCGGACAATAGGGGCCCCCATGTTGACGGCAATGTAGGGTTTCTGTATTTCCGATCGTAGACCCCTTCCATATACTTTTGACATACAGATTCCGAATCTACAATTGCCTTCACTCTAGTCCAGTTAGGGGCCTGCTGAACGGCCCTTCGAAATTTTCCGGACATGTTTTTCGAGTTTGAGTTTTTCAATTTACCTACAACAGATAGATGCCAGTAAACATCGCCGACGGTTACTACGTAATATTATACAATTAATTGTCATCTTAGCTCGTCATGACAATGGGGGCCGCCATCTTGGCCGCCATCTTGGTTTTTGTTATTTTGACCGTAGACCTCCGTCCATATACTCTATTTAAAGGTGTTGACGTACAGATTCCGAATCTACAATTGCTATCACTCTAGTCCAATTAGGGACGGCTGGACGGTCCCTCGAAACTTTCCGGACATGTTTTTCGAGTTTTTCAATTTACCTACAACAGATAGGTGACAGTAAACATCACCGGCGGTTACTAGGTAATATTATACAATTAATTGTCATCTCAGCTCGTCATGACAATGGGTGCCGCCATCTTGGCCGCCATCTTGGTTTTTGTTATTTTGACCGTAGACCTCCGTCCATATACTCTATTTAAAGGTGTTGACGTACAGATTCCGAATCTACAATTGCTATCACTCTAGTCCAATTAGGGACGGCTGGACGGCCCTTCGAAACTTTCCGGACATGTTTTTCGAGTTTTTCAATTTACCTACAACAGATAGGTGTCAGTAAACATCGCCGACGGTTACTAGGTAATATTATACAATTAATTGTCATCTCAGCTCGTCATGACAATGGGTGCCGCCATCTTGGCCGCCATCTTGGTTTTTGTTATTTTGGCCGTAGACCTCCGTCCATATACTCTATTTAAAGGTGTTGACGTACAGATTCCGAATCTACATTTGTTTTCACTCTAGTCCAATTAGGGACGACTGGACGATCCTTCGAAACTTTCCGGACATGTTTTTCGAGTTTTTCAATTTACCTACAACAGATACGTGCCAGTAAACATCGCCGAAGGTTACTACGTAATATTATACAATTAATTGTCATCTCAGCTCGTCATGACAATGGGACCGCCATCTTGGTTTTTGTTATTTTGACCGTAGACCTCCGTCCATATACTCTATTTAAAGGTGTTGACGTACAGATTCCGAATCTACAATTGCCTTCACTCTAGTCCAATTAGGCTCGGTTGGAAAAGAGTGTTAAGTAGTTCCGAGAATTTTAGATGGTTTCATAGCAGTCAGGAAAACATCTGGTGAGGACAGTTAGCTATTTCCGAGAATTTTACATGGGTTTGATATCAGCCAGGAAAACATCTGGTGAAGACAGTTAGCTTTTTCCGAGAATTTAACATGAGCATTCATATCAGCCAGAAAAGGCGAAGACGGTTACTAGAGGACTGTTACAGATTTCCGGAGAGTTTACAGATCAGCCCAGGAACGGAAATAACTGCTTTGTCATGCTTGCGTATATAAAGAAAAGTGTTCTCTCCACAACACAGTGTTCGTGAAACAGTCATCGTACGGTCATGGATGTACAGTTATCCGCTGACGATCTGTTAGCACGTTATCGTGATGGATATTACACAACACATGGACAGTTGCGGGAAGTGTTGACTATCATCGCGCAAAAAATCATCGCGGGAGAAAGTATCTCCCTAGTAGAGGAGTATGACCGTCTACTACAGACCGTGACATCATTCGTACCCAATCTTACCGGAGAAGGATGGAGAGATATTTCCGAAGAGTCGCCAGACCCGTCATCGACACCCGATCCTGTATCCAGAGTTGCCGAGGAGAAGCAGATAACCGTCACACCACCAGGAACTTCCAGAAACACAGCATCCGGATCAAACCCGGAACCTTTACCTGGGCCGTCATGGAGACCGGATCCCTTACCCTCAGCAGAACCGTCATCCCAAAGTGCTTCTGTATCAGATAGAAGAGGTAAGAAAAGAAAACGTGATACAGTGCCTCGTGAACAAATAGGGAACATAATATTACATAACATTCAAGAACGTGAATATCCCAAATTCCGTTCCAAAGGACGTCGTGTAGAATTCAGTTTCTCGCACCCTCCAGAAAATGTCGATCCTCACACATGGATCCGTGAAGGTGTTGAAAATCTTATCACCTATGTTAAGAAAAACACCAAGGATGAAGACAAGATAGGTTTAACTCTCTCTAACATATCTGACCCAACCGTGAAAGATATTTATGTCGGGTGGCACAGATCGGTTAATTTTGCGAGCCGACCATGTCAATATACCTGTCGGAGGTGGTGGAGGTAAACGAACATATTGTTTACCTAATTACATGTTAAGCACGCAAAAAGGAGTATCGTCGGTGTGCCGAATAGGAAAAAACCACTCTGTTTAGCTGAAGCTTTGGTAATAGGAAAAGCCTATGCTGATAATGATCCGTCCTATTCACAGTATCGAAGAAATAGAAATCTTCTTAAACCTGTTTTCGAACTTATGCGGAAAGCAGATGTAGATCTGACAGACAATGCGTGTGCCGGAAGTGGAATTCCTGAACTGAGAAAATTTCAGCAAGTTCTCACAGATCATAAAATTATTGTATACAACAATCTTCGTGATTCTAAAGATGTTCTGTTTGAAGGGCAGGTTGAACATGTTTCAAAATTTATATACCTTCTGTATGATAATGCCAGACAACATTATGATGTGATAGTGAACCGTGTTGGAGCATTTGCAGCAAACAAAGAATGTCATGGGTGTAACCAGCTCATATTTGGTAAACCTCATAGTCACATGTGTAAGCAATTATGTTGTATGTGCCGTGCAACTCCACCGTGTGTACCTGAACCGGGTATCCGTAGAACATGTCAGACATGTCACCGAAATTTCAGAAATGAACAGTGTTTCACAAATCATGTTTCTACACCATTCCGAAACGGTACTGTCTGTAGCAAAATCCAACAGTGTCCCCGATGTTTCAGAATTATTCTCACAAACAATAGATATGAAAAAGTACATAGATGCAACATGAAATATTGTACTGTGTGTAATTGTGTGAAACCTGTAAATCATTTCTGCTACATGCCTATACCGAAACCTAAACAGTACTCAAAATTTCTATTTGTGTTTTACGATTTCGAATGCTACACTGATATTCCTTATTCTGACAAAGAAAAAACTTTTCTTCATGTTCCGAATCTTATCGTGGTGCAGACAGCCTGTCACGCATGTCACAAAAGAGAGGATTTACAGCTTCGTGTTCTGTTTGTGGAACAAGACAGTTTATATTCTGGGATGACCCTGTAGATACATTTCTGTCGTATCTCGAATTGCAACATAAGTTTACCAATATAACCATCTGTGCACACAATGCACGAGGCTACGATTGTACATTTCTATTACGGAGAATGCTGGAAAGAGAAATGAAACCTCGTGTTATCTTAGATGGTACCAAAATTGTCAGCATGACATACCAAAATCTCCATTTTGTGGACAGTCTCAACTATGTTCAGTCAAACCTTGCAGGATTTTCAAAACTGTTTGGTTTACCTGTGCAGAAAGGATATTATCCGCATTTGTGGAACACTTACAAGAATAGAAATTACATAGGACCGCCACCTCCTCCTTCTGCATACGGATATGAATATATGAAAACAATTGAAGATCAACGCCGTTTCATGTCCTGGTACAACAATGAATGTGAAAATAATATACCTTTTAACAACAAAAACGAAATTCTCCAATATTGCATCAAGGATGTGACCCTGTTGAGACAAGGATGTCTAAAGTTGAGACAGAATTTTCTAGACATATGCAAAATAGACATTTTCAGGGACTGCATCACAATAGCATCTGTCTGTTCACTAATTTACAGGCAGAAATTTATGCCGGCTAACACTATAGGGATAATACCTAAAGGAGGTTACCATCATGCAGATCAGATGTCCAAGTTCGCATTGAAATGATTAACCTACGTGGAAGAACAAAATGATGTAATCCTTCTTCACGGTGGACGTACTCGTGAAAAATATGTCATAGGAGGGCGTTACAGAGTGGACGGGTATCACGAGGAGACGCAGACGGTGTACGAGGCGCTGGGGTGCTACTGGCATGGTTGTCAACGCTGTATATCAATTAACAGGGATATGTATCCGAAAGGTGACGAAGAAGATGAAACCGATCAGGATAGTAACAGTGATAAACATAGTGACTTGTTGAACACTGCAGCCTTCAGATACGAGACAACGTGTCGTAAACTTGCGGCTCTACGTTCTGAAGGATACCATGTTGTCACAATGTGGGAATGCGATTTCAAAAAAATATTGCGAGCAGATCCTGAACTCGATAGACATCTATCGACACATCCTATCGTTTGCTGCATTCCTTTAAATCCACGAGACGCCTTATATGGAGGAAGAGTTGAAACAGTCAGGACGTATTACAAAATCAAGGAAAATGAGAAATTACAGTACTATGATTTTACAAGTTTGTACCCTTATGTGAACAAATACTGTGCCTATCCTGTTGGACATCCTACCATATTTCTAGGAACTTCTATTCCTTCGGTAAATGAGGTTTTGAACATGGAGGGGCTCAAAAAATGTACTGTTCTGCCACCAAAAGCCCTTTTACATCCTGTTCTACCTACAAAAATGCATGGAAAACTGATGTTTGTCTTGTGTAACGAATGTGCTATCAGATTAAAATGTAAAGGTACATGCAGCCATTCCGATGAACAACGCGCACTTTCGGGGACTTGGCTCATCGCCGAGGTGCGTAAAGCTTACAGTTTAGGCTACAGAGTACTGTCAGTGTCGGAAGTGTGGAAGTATGAAACATCGATGTACAACCCTGTCACAAAAACTGGAGGACTTTTTGCTGGTTATGTCAACACCTTCTTGAAAATAAAACAGGAAGCGAGCGGCTGGCCTTCATGGTGTCAGAACGACGAGGATAAGAAGAAGTACATACAGAAATATTTCGATAAGGAGGGTATTCTATTGGAAGAAAACAGTATCGAAGTCAATCCTGGTAAACGTACTCTGGCTAAACTTTGCCTTAATTCTTTATGGGGCAAGTTCTGTCAACGGGACAACCTTTCCCAGACGACCATCATCAAGGAATCGAAAGATTTTCTCGATAAAATGACTGATCCAAATATAATGATTGGAGGAGTCGTATTCATCAATCAGGACACCGTTTTAGTGAACTGGAAATATGTTGAAGAGGCTGTCAGTCTGAACAGGAAAGTAAATGTTCCTATCGGAGCCTTCACAACATGCTATGCTCGTCTGAAACTGTACGAACTTCTCGAAAAATTGGGTGACAGGATATGTTATTGTGATACAGATTCTGTAATTTACGTAGATAGTCCTGAAATGGAATATCATCCCCAGACAGGTGACGCACTAGGAGAACTCACCAATGAATTGGCAGATTTCGGACCCGGTGCAGTTTGTGAACAGTTTGTTTCAACGGGACCGAAAAGTTACAGCATGAAAATAACAAAACCGTTCTCCGAACCGCAGTATATCTGTAAAGTGAAAGGAATCACATTGAATACCTCCACATCGGAATTGGTCAATTTTGATACCATGTGCGACATGATAAACAGTGAGCAACCTGAAGTTATGGTCGAAAATATTTTCAGGATCAGAAGAACAAAACAGTTCCAAGTAGTCAGTACTATGAAAAAAAGCTGTTTCAGCCGGTACTGTTGAAACGACGTTTCGACGATGAACATTTATCGTATCCCTTCGGATACTGTGCTGACTAAAATATGTCTGTAGCGGTCCAGAGTTTGAACCCTTCTTCGGACAGTCAGTGTATAAAATGTGTTTACAATGTGCCAGATCTTCATTTTTCTTCAAATCTCCAGTATAAAACATGTTTCCTAAACTTTCCCATCCTTTCACCATGATGGTCTGCGGAGCATGAGGAAGTGGAAAAACTACTTTTGTGACAAATATGGTCGACTCCATCGTTCATCTTGTCGAAGGATCCGTCAAGAAAATCGTATGGTGTTACGATCAGGAAAACAGTATTCCGCAAAATCTTCGAGATGTGCAATATCATAAAGGGATCGTCGATTGGCAGTCGTGGAACGGAAAAACCCCTACTCTCATAATCCTGGATGATCTTATGATGGTTGCTCAAGGAGAAAAAGTCGCCGACCTTTTCACAAAAGGCAGTCATCACAAAAACATTTCTGTGGTGTTCATAACACAGAATCTTTTTCATCAAGGGAAAAATTGCAGAGACATTTCGCTGAACGTGAAGCATTTCGTTATTTTTAAAAACCCTCGAGATATGAACCAATTCACTGTGTTTGCACGACAACTTCATCCTCACCGCATGAAGGAACTCGAAAAAGTATATATAGATGCTACCGCTCAACCTTTCAGTTATTTGTATATTGATCTTTCACAGTCAACACCGGATCCTTTACGTTATCAGACAGACATTTTTAACCAGAATTACTCAACTGCATATCTTCCTCAGGAATGTTTAAAACATCGAGATGAGGAGAACGAGGAAGACACGTACCAAATCACGTTCTAACAGGAATAGACATTCGTCTTCTTTCAAGAAACATTCACCTTTCTTGCACGTGTTGAAAAATTCACCGACCAAAATCCGTAAATCATTATTGAAAAGTGCTCCGAAAAAGACAATTCGTTTCATCAGCGAATGCTGCCTGAACGTTTTAAAAGGAAACGTGAAAATTAAACCGTCCACAAAACGTCGTCTGACACCTTACAAGTCGGTCTTACGCAATCTCGTGAAACCGAAAGTGAACATCGAAAAACGAAGAAAACTACTTGTGCAAAAAGGTGGATTTCTACCCTTACTTCTAGGTACTTTGTTATCGGGTCTTCTCGGTACTCTCATTCCTCATTGAGAAATGACATCTTCCTACAAAAAGATGATCGTCCTTTCACCGGAACAGTTAGCACGTATTCGCGGTTCCGACTCCTCTGTAACTCAGAAATTATCCGTTCTGGATAAAAAAATGAATGATATTCTAAAAATGAAAAATATATCAGACGATCAGAAATGGCGTCTTTACAGAAAGGAACTGGACGAGTATTTATGGCTGAGTCGAAAATCCAAAGAACCATTACAAATTCCTATTGTTCAAGATAACGACGGTTCTTCTACTATTTCGCCAGGATCGACGTTCTTTCCTCCGAACCTGGCTGAGACGTTACCCCGTAATACACGTCATCAGTTACAAAATATCATCGACGAGTACCAATCTACGGCTCAACATTTGATAGACGAACGTCAGGAAAAAACACTTCCTGATCCGAAGACGTTGAACTTCTCAGCGTCGTCAACGGAAAGCCCTGGACCGTCTCATCGACAGAAACAGAAAAAGAAGAAGAAAGCGGCTGTCCGTGTTTCCAGAAAAACTACACCTTTTGTGAGATCACCTGACGCATACAAGCTGGTTCCTCTGAGAAAAAGCCGTAGACAGAGAGATCAGTCATGGGAGTCCCTAAGTTAAAACACGACAAAATCTTCACCAAAATATATTACGATCCCCGACACCGTGCTTCATTCTCATCTGTAGATCGTTTATGGAACGCGGTGCGGGATAAAAATATATCCCGCAATACGGTGAAAAAATGGTTGATGCACCAGGAAACGTACACACTCCACAAACCTGCAAGGAAAAGGTTCCCCCGAAATCATTACAATGTGTGGAACATAGACATGCTTTGGGAAGCCGATCTCAACGACATGACATCGATACAAAAACATAACGATGGATACAGATATCTTCTGACAGTGATCGATGTATTCTCAAAATATGCCTTTGCATTACCACTAAGAAATAAAACAAGCAATTCGGTAACCGAAGCTTTCAAAAATATTTTCGGACAAAGCAGACGAAAACCTGTCACACTACAGACCGACCAAGGAACGGAGTTCACAAATTCTACATTCCAGAAGTTTTTAAAAAATGAAAATGTAAATTTTTCGATCGCTTCAAATTATCCTGTGAAAGCAAGTGTAGTGGAACGTTTCAACAGAACATTGAAACAACGAATGTGGAAATATTTCACATCGAAACAAGCAAGACGTTACGTAGACATTTTACCGCAACTTCTCGAAGGTTACAATACAACTATCCACAGTTCCATAGGAATGGCACCTCGAGATGTGAACGAGTCTAACGTTTACATCGTGTGGAAACGTCTCAACAAACCTGACAAACATATTTCACGACCGTCTTCAGATCTGAATGTTGGTGATTTCGTACGAATCTCTGTCGTCAAAGGACATTTTGAGAAGGGATACGAACAATCGTGGTCACGAGAACTTTTCAAAATCCACTCCCTTGTTCAGCGATCACCTGTACCTGTATACATATTAGACGATTTAAACGAAGAACCTGTAAAAGGCACATTTTACAAACATGAACTGCAAAAAGTTTATTCGGATCCTGACGAAGAGTATAAAATTGATAAGATTTTGAACAGCCGGGGAAAAGGTAAAAATTTGGAATACCTGGTTCGCTGGCTCGGATATCCACCTAGTTTCGATTCGTGGATCAAGGCATCTTCCGTAAAACAGTTATCAGAAAAATAATTTCCAAAACATATTTATATCAAAATATATCGTCACCACGATCCAGTGAATTCTTTGTGTTCGGCGAGAATGGACGATAATTTCTATGTTTACCTTCCGTCATCTGCATCGGAGAAATATTTTCCGAACAACACGCTGACCCATTTCAATGTAAAACTTGCAAAACGGATCGATCTGTCTCCAGAATTGTGGGAAGTCGGATTAGCAGAACTGCATTATTCAACTCTATACGACAATGTTTTGGAAACAGATTACGGAACGGTGACCTTTCCTGTTCGGACGTATGCAAATGCTGAGGACCTGATCTCTACCATCGAAGAATCCCTCCCCAACGACCTGGAAATACGGAGAAACGTTCTTAAGCAATTCTGGCATTCTCTGTTGGAAGCGCAATGGGACGCGTCGGGATCTTCTGTTTCTACGGATAATACACTCTATATTAACGAGCAGCCATTTTATTTTCCTGCAGCAACATATACAATAGAGGAGTTCATTCAGTTCCTGAAAACAAACCCTGCTAACGCCGTTGTTCCTACTCATCTCAGATTTTTCTTTAAAGAGGCTGTGAACAAACATCTGTCCGTGATAGGGGTTCCCGATCCTGAATCGGAAGGTGTTCCAACAAATACTGTTACACCCATAGACGAAACTGATGACTACGCTAAATTTCGATATGACGTATTGAAATCTATTTATTCTACGGACGCAGTGTCCAATAACGTCGTGGATAAAAACCCTTACATATTCATTTATTCCGATCTCGTGAAACAGCAATTGGTCGGAGGAGAAATGCTACGTCTTTTACGTCTTGCCCGAAAACAGTATTCGGAAACAGAATCATCTTGCACAGTACCCGTAGCCCATCATACATTTAATCCGATTCATTACGTTTCTCTGGATAAAGGTTCTTTCGAAACAATAGAAATTGCGATGTATGATAGACAAGGATATTTTCTGCCTTTGAGAAACGGCTCCGTACCTACAATAGCTGTTTTACATTTTCGTAGGAAAGCAAAGTCCTTTTAAAAAACAGTAAGGAATCATTTTGCTCAGTCTATGTCGAAAAGCTGATGAATCACCATGAATTCGCAGACCGAATATTACAGTAATCAGATCCGTGGGGGAATTGGACCCATCTATCGTTCAACTAGAATTCAAAAAGGGAGAGGATTGGGGTCTCTCTTTGCAGGACTCTTTAGAATGGTGAAACCTCTACTCTGGAGTGGTGCAAAAGCGATCGGAAAAGAAGCTTTGAAAACAGGCGCTAACATTATCACCGACATTGCAACAAGTCAGCAAACTCCGAGAACTATCGTTCGTCAACGTGTACGTGAAGCGGGTCAAAATCTTCAGAGTAAAGCACAACGCAAAATCGACTCTCTGGTAGGTTCCGGTATAAGAACAAAACCTGCAACAAAAATTGCTCAGTCGATGTTAAAACGTTCAGCCACCCGTATTAGAACATCTACGATCCGTAAAAAAAGCGCATCCAAAAAGCGGAGAAAAACATCCACAAAATCTAGGACGACACGCAAAAGGAAAATTAAACAGAAGGCGGCAGGAAAAGATATTTTTGGATAATAATGGAGAATAACACTTGCATGATCTCGCAGTTCGATCTTTTCAGTAAAAAACCTATTCAGCAAAATGTCGAAAAAACTTACACGGTCGCCTACAAGCCTATCGCTTCCATCGATAATCAGAACATACTTCAGTTTGCCGTTCCGCCGGCAGGAACAGATTTTCTAGATCTTTCATCTGCCTATCTTCGTCTGCTAACGCAGATGGTCAATCAAGATGGGTCTCCCATGAGTGCTTCCGAACCTTCCAACGCCCTCACAAAAAACTGCGGGGTCGTAAATTATCCTCTCCATTCACTTTTTTCACAAGTTACAGTGGCTCTCAACGGTATCGCTGTAACAGTTGCCGATAACAATTACGCATATAAATCAATCTTCGAAGCAGAAATCAATTACGGCAGCGATGCTGCGAACACGCATCTCACAAATGCCTTGTGGTACTTGGACACACCTGGACATCAACATGAAATCACCGCCGACAACAAAGGTTTTACCGCCAGAAAAGACTTTTTCCAGCACGTTCCGACAACCGGAAATCCTACGGAAGTGTCTGCCGTAGTCGAACTTATGGGAAAACTGCACATTGATTTTTTCCACCAGCCTAAATACCTGGTCAACGGCGTTGAAGTACGTATCGATCTAGCCAGGTCACGTGATGCTTTTTACATCTGGGGAGATCAGACTTCACCAACCACCAGAATAAAAATTTTAAAGGCTGTTCTCGAAATAAATCACATCATTCCTACTCCTACCACCAGTTTAGCCATAGACAGAGCACTCTCTTACGCTCCTGCCCATTATCCGTTCACCAGAAGCGTCATCAAAGCTTATTCTTACGTTGCCGGAACGCAGCAGATTTCGATCGATAATGCTTTTCAAGGTCCTTTTCCGAATGTTGTTCTTTTTGCTATGGTGTCCACCGCCAGCTTTCTCGGAGACAGTAAGAAAAATCCGTTCGACTTTAGAAGTTTCAATCTATCTTCTTTCCATCTTGTGAAAAATGGAGAACTCGTACCTTACGAACCCTTGCGGGTCACCACAGGAGGGAACGGTGGATTGATAACACGTGCCTATCAAACTCTATTTTCCGGTACAGGCATTCACCACGCCAATTACGGACACCAGATCACAAGGAAAATGTTCGAGAACGGATCCTTTTTCCTGATTTTCGACATAACGCCTGACTCTTCAGGAAACGACACGCACACCAGTCTCCAGGAACAAGGTATCATCGGAGCCGAGATGCAATTTTCCCCCCAGCTGTCGGAAAATATAACATGCCTTCTGTATGCTGAATTCGAATGTGCAGTAGATATAACAAAAGACAGAAGTGTTATCCTCCATCAGTGAGACCGACTTGTCTATAAATATGTGTGCTCGTGTTTCTGGCTCGCAGTGTTATCGAGACAGTTCTGATGTAGACATTATACTACCTGTGATGGAAAAACCTACCAAAGTGATAACCCGTACTATTAAGCATAGTAGTGTTTCTTCGAAAGTGACAACTTCAAAACCTGTGAACATACAATCGTTTCCCGAACTACTTGACAGCAGCCCTGGGAGCATAGAAAAGACCAAAGACAGTAATATTATTATAAACATATGAAAACATATGTAACGTGAGATGGGAAAACTCATCGAACTGATAACCTGTGATGATATTTATAATAGTGATTCTTTGGAAGTACTGTCTGCCAAACCTGTTGACACGCAACCGTCCCCCCAAATATTAGAAGAATATCATCTTGAGAGTATAGAGATAACAGAACGCTGTACTCTCATTTTACGTTTTCGAAAACATAGGCAGCATGAACACGTCGCAGATCAAGGAGATTCTATCTCGAAACTGTTCCACCAAGAACATTTTCTACGGTGTTTACTCGAGAGATCTTTTACCTCGGACGTTTCCTACCCCTGCCTTGATAATCGCAAACACTGACACTTCCAACTTCCAGGGTACACACTGGGTGGCCTTCTATTTTGGCAAAACAATATGGCTGAATATTTCGATTCATACGGATTTCATCCTTTCTATCCAGAATTCGTAACTTTCCTGAACCGTCATTCCTCGGTCTGGACTTACAACAACATTCCCTTACAGGGGGTGTTGGCCACGACGTGCGGACATTACTGTTGCGTGTATGCTTATTACAAAGCACGCCATGTTACGACCAAGGATTTCATTCAAGCATTTCCGCCCGGTGTCAGTAAAGATGGATATATCCTACACCGTTTTCGTCAGATCTTCAAATGTTTATCCCATTGCAAGTGCCCGAGAGGGGATCAATCGTGTTGCTCTATCCACGCGATCCGGTGTCGTGTTATGCAAAAAGCTATATAAATGTGTGCTGCTGCATCTTTCTCTCAGTGCCGTCGAGACAGCTCCAGTGAAAACATCATGGAGGCTGTTAGGGATTCTACAATGGAAAAACACGACAAACTAGTGAAACGCATGACCCGTCAGGATGATGCTTCCAAACGTAAAACTCGCAAACGTGTGCAACCCCTCAAAATCGAAACTGTCCCTATCAAGAACGAACCGATGGACGAGGGAATAGATGTGACTACAGACTGTGATTTCATAAAACGGCGTAGGGAGATCGGCTTTTCTCCAGATACAATCGAATGTCCTGGACTACACAACGTAGAGGCATGTTTAGATCTCTATCTTGCTAACACATATTTTCTGAACAAGGAAAAAAACAAGTTCGTAGCAATAGGATTCGAAAAGCGATCCCCTTTCAATTTGGTGTGGGAGTTTTCGCAACAGGGGAGATCACCCGTACGCATCGATTCTAAGCAGATTAGAGAACTGTGGGCTTTGAAATCTGACTTACTGAATTACGTCGAAACAGGTCGTCGATTCAATTACTTGGTTACGGGAAATATCACCGTCAGTGGTGTAAATTTTTTCGGGAAACGTTGTATCTCGATGTATCAGCATCATTCAGCCGATGCTTTTATTTTCACAACCTCTGAACTACACTTATTTTTGTGTAACCTTTTTTGGCCTCTGCAGAAATTAAAGAACGAACGTTATCATAAATTGCAACCCGAAATGGAGGCTTTTGTATATTGTATCAAGAACAATATGGTTTCAGAAAAAAAAGAAGTGCCCAATTTAGTGAACTATTTTTATATTCTTTGGTACAACGAACTGATGATTGAAATATATCTTGAGAACAATCATGGACAGACATTGACATTGTAAATAAGTTCTGTTACTTTCATGTATCTGATGTAAATGAACCATTGTTCTTTCTGTGTATTGTTATTTTATGTATTGTAATATAACCCTTCAGGTATTGTAAACCTTTCATATTCAATTGTAAATACAACATTTGTGTTATTCTATGTATTGTAAACCTATATCCATATTATCGATTGTAAATAAAACATTTGTATATTTTAAAAAACGCTTTTATTTCTTGTACTTATTACAATAGAAACTGTACATCTTCCAGACATTTTCAACTGCACAGTTTTTTTTTTACATTTTTACATTTGCTATGTTCTTTGCATCTTCCTGAAGTGTTTTTTACACTATTCAATTTTGGACATTCAAGTTCTTCGATGTTACGTACGGATATTTTACCCATACCTTTTTCTCCAAGTAATTTTTCAAACCATTTCACTTTCTCCGTACCTTTGACGTACACTGTTTGATTCACAAGCACGACATATAACAAATCTCCTAATTTCTCATACGGTAGCCATCCATATCCCCAGTTGAGGCCGTGTTTGTTGGTACGGAGCCAGTAATTCACTCGGCGATACTTTTCACTCAAAAAGCGTAAACCGTATGGAGATTTCACTAAACAGTCAAATGCATTGTCAAAAGGAAATTTTAAAATTCCGACTTCTTTCCACACAAATTCTCCTCCTGCTCCTCGAAAACCTTGAACGTCCAAAAAACAGACATCCATTTTGGGCATCAGGTGAAAACTGTCAACGTATCTTCAATGCTACCCCGGCATACGGTGCACTTGTCCAATTGGGAAGCACAGGATCCGCAGGAAACAAAATGTCGACACGGGAGAGTTACAACACTGCTAGGATTCTGAAAACATATTTTGCACAAAGAATCCACACTAGGCTTATCGGACGTTTTCTCAGGAGTCTCTATACTGTCGCAATACTTGCAGCTCTTGGAGTTACGATGTAACGCCGCAACACTGTATAAAAGGACACTGGGGTACCAACATGTAATGTCCTAGAATCGGGCAATCTTTGGATGTCCAATCGCAAAGTCCGTACGAACAATGAAAACATAATACTCTGTCGCTAAAGCCTGAATAGTAAAATCCTGCAGTCACTAATTCTTCCGGAGTCTGACGTAATCCTATAGGCCACTTTCTGTATGTTCTGTATCTAGAATTCACTGATACGTAATTGATAACATACGGCTCGGCGTGAGTCCAGCAGACGTGGTGAGTAAACACTCTCATACGTCATAAAAGGTAAAGTAATCGGACACTGTAGGTGACGGCGTCCCAGGTATCGGCGATAAAGGAACAACCTGAAGATCGTCGGGGAACAGCCGTCTGCGGACGCCGAAACCTTCTGCAGGAACCACAGGGAAACAGGGATGTCCTTCTAATTTACGTAACAAAGGACGATCACAGCCAGAACACCACATGGAATTTCTGTCTGCCAGCAATGAAAGCCACTCTTTCACTCTCTGCTTCAAAGCTTCACCGATCTTGTCCTCTTCCTTTCTGCGACGTAGTTCGCACATACACCTGTGACCTGGAAATCCTGTTCTCTCGTCCGCTCATCTTTTCCTCTCTTCTATCTCCTTCAACGTCTCGCAGTGATGATGGACTCCTTTTCCTAATCCGTTGAACAGGTAACATCCACACCAGGGAGCTTCAGGTATCGCTACATACATAAACGGGAAATAACTCAGCACCCGATGCAGGGCTGTTGGATCGTTGTCCAGGTCGCCGCAAGATCGAACAAGTTCCCATAACTCCTCGTAGCTAACCTCGTAGAAATTCACACCATTATCAGACAGTCTTGTACCGCACACATCCATCCTCACATGATACTATTATCCTGTATCCCTTCTATTTATACCTTCTTTTTTCTACGTCACGCTTTCCGTTAAACATACTTCAAACAGTCGCCCTGGAAGGTTAAACCTAAAACATGCAAGGACATGTTTTTCAGACCGCACCCAATTCCAGGAATTTCAAACTCTTCAACGGCCGCCCGAGAAAAACACCACCTTCCCCGGAATAACTCATCAACGCCATCTCTCTTCAAACAACAGAAACACGTACCCAATTTCCCAGAATTTCAGAATCATCAACGCCATCTGTCTTCAGACAACAAAGACACGTACCCAAATTCTCAGAATTTCAGGAATGCAAAAGCTATTACCATTCCAAACCCATTACCCAAACCACATCCATTAATTCTCACAACATTTCCTCGAAACAACACTCGACAAACCCCATTTTCCAAGAAAAAGCACTTAACATTCACCGCACCACTTAAAAGCCTCATCAACGCCATCTGTTTTCAGACACCGGAAATTCCGAGAATCTCGCCAACCCAAATTCCCAGAATTTCAGAATCATCAACGCCATCTGTTTTCAGACGCCGCGGGAAAAACCCGAATACTTTTCCAACCAATCAAAACGCTCCTCGCAAAATTAAGCCACGCCCATTTTATGACGTCATCGCGAACAACAATAACCCTTGCTTGCCCACACAACTACATCATCAATTGATCTTTGATCGATCTTTTCCAATCAATTGATTTATCGACTTCAACGCCGGTGCATTACTACTGCCCCCTCCTTTGGTAAATGAAAGTCAACCAAAAATTATATATTTCACACATATAATTTCCTTTCAGCCACAATAATATGTGTTAATTATTGCATGAACATGAAAAAATTTAATTGAAGCAATGTTTTTTGAGGGGACAACACTATTATGGGGCGAAATGTGCCTTGTTCGTGCCCCTGGGAAAAATACCTTGGTTACCCCTCCCTGAAAAAATCCTGCGAACGTCCATGTTGAATCCCATTTTAAACTGTAGGTCCAGAATAGCCTACCTGTGCGCCAAGTGGACTCAAAACAAACTTTGACTGAATACTATTTGAAATAATTGATGATTCAAGTTCCATTGTCTAGCAGTGGTTGTAATGCACAATTCCTAATTACGTAGAAATACAGGGCGTCCATAAAGGTTGTTAATAATGTCACACTTTAATAAGTTTTTTGGTGTTCAGTCCGCTACTACATGTGCACATGTGATTGTGCGTCCAACGTCTAAGCTTTATTAAAGCTCTGTCCATACTCGCCGTAGCATGCCCCTTCAATAAACAAGAGTTGTGGACACTATGTCCTTGACATAACCCCTCAAAAGTCCAGAGGTGTTATATCAGGTGACCTAGGAGACCAAGCATTTGGACCGGACCTTCTCTATCAATCCAACATGCTGGAAAAATTGTGTTCAGGACATGTCTCACAATCCTGGGCCAATGTGATGGTGCACTGTTTTGCTGGAATATCTGAGAGGAAAACTTTTTGAGTTGGCTCATGATATGAACCGCAGTATCCCTTTGTATGTTAATTACAATTCTTGTAATTGGGGTGTGAAATTGTAAACAACCTTATGGATATCCTGCATATCTTGGTGAATTCAGTTGGCAACAATACGTGGAATCTTGTAATCTGAAAATAGTTCCTTTTATTGACTGAGAATTCGAGTGTATGTAACCAATAAAATGTTTTCTGATTAGTACCCATGAAGTATTGCGCTGTTAAACAGTAAACAAAGCTCCGATACTTACACAAGATAAAATAAGGTAAAGTTCCCCATGCATTTTGCACCATGCCATCACAGAGGGGAATGTGGGGATATGCTTCGATATTGTCCGTTTTGGAGGTAATGTGATCAGCACCACGCTCCGGCCACCCCCCAGGTTGTCCCCAGGTACAAATTTTAATTGAGACTGGGTGAACCGCAGAGCCACTTTATGCGGGGACAAGGCTTGAAGAATTCCGACCTTAGATCACCCACCCCGGGAATCGAACACAGGTCTCTCGCATGGCAGTTAGACGCTCTACAGACTAGACCACGACGGCTCCCAACACTTACATACAAATAAATTATTTTATCCGAGTTAGTGACACTGCTGAGATTTGTTCAAGTAGTCCAAAAAAATATAGCAATTTTGAAAAAAAAAAAAAAAACGAAGTTCATCATATTGTATTTCTTCACTTATTCGTGAAAGTGGTTCTTTCGTTAGAAGGAAACAGGTTCTTTGAAATCAATTATCTTGAAATGAACAATAACTTTAGCGTTGCTATTTTGTTTATACTTGGATTGCACACCATTTAGAATAATATTATTTTCTTCATAAAGTACCTTTAATATTTCTGATACTTACTGTGCTCTATAAGCAGAACATTTTCAAAAGAATTTGTAAAGCATAAAAATATATTAAATTAGTACGAGCCAAATGTTGAGACGATCTTGTACGTGTAAGCTGTTTAAGATGTGCTATATTCTGTAACCAGTGTATCCGTTAGTGTTAAAAGTGTAGAGTAACCAGGTTTAGTTATACTCAGATACAGTGGCTTGCCCAGGATTTTGGAAAGAGGCGTTTGTATATATATATATATATATATATATATATATATATATATATATATATATATTTAGTAGTCAGCCCTCATTTTGCTATCTTTCCTGACTTTGGCGTCCCTTTTCTTTAGGAATACTGCGCCAAAGGGGATTATGAGCCCCCTCCACTGCTCAGCCAGGTTTGATTTAGTTAGATTATTTCTTGATAGGTTAGAGAAGCAAAGTAGGATACCTAAAAGGAAACATTATACTATTTTAAATTCAATAAGATGATCGGAAATAGAAAAAAAATAAACGAAATGCAGAATACTAAAATCTCTCATTTAATGTTACAATATAGCAGGTTTACTCATTACAACACAAATATACACCATATTTTACATCATTATTCAAAAGAACATGTTAAAATACAGGGTGGCCCGTAAGTCCCTACCCATTCACATATTTTTTGTGCCCAGCGTATCTGTGTGCTGTTCTTCATTCTCGCTGCAAAATATTATGCGATGCTATGTTCTGTGAGACATTTTTCGCGACATAATGTCCTTTATGTATCCCCAAAGAGAGTTATCACACGTTGTCAAGTCCGGACTTCTTGCGGGCCATTTCATAGGCGCCGGGGATATTTCAGAACCACGACCTATCCATTTGTTAGGAAAAGTGTCATTGAGATATTCACGCACACACACAGAGGGCATAATGAGCCGGAGGAGCTCCATCTTGTTGAAACCAAAACGTACATGCATAATTGAATAACATAACATAACATAATAACATATGTATAGGAACCCTGCTATGTTGCGGAAAATGTCTCACAGAACATGGCATCGCATAATATTATGCGCAACAGCACACAGAAAAGTCTATACACTAGATACATAAGATATATGAATGGGTAGGGACATACGGGCCACCCTGTAGTTGTTGCTAAACAGCCACAAACTATTCTAAGTTCCTTACAATTTGAATCAGATGCTCACGGTAGACATAAATGACACTTAAAGTATTAGAATAATAGAACAGATAATTGTAAGATGCTCAACGCCACTGCAGGAATGATATCAGAAATTATGAACACTCGTTTATTCTCACAACCTTGGTTCTACAACAAATGTAATCATTTCATTGTGATATTCAAACAATTTATATTGGTTCGATAAATATAAACAGTTACATAAGCCACTAGGTAAATTCCATCCAAAAGTTTCGTATATTCAAAAAGCGTAACATTTCACACAATTGGTTTATATTTGAGCATATATTAGTACTCAGTAATAGTACACAATTAACAAGTGTTATTTTCCACATGAATAAATTTGCAGGCTATGTGTAATAAGCAGAGAATGTGCATGTTTCCTTGACTATTTCAGAGTCCAAATTTGAATGCATTCCTATAACTTACCGAATGCATTTTGAGGATTTCAAAGTTATTCAACGACTTTCATTGTGCATGTTATTTTTCCACTGTATACTTCAGCTGTTTACTGATTGTAATGAGACTATTAAATATACATAAATGCAGCTGTTGAACTGATAAAGCAAGGTAAAATTCATTCATATTATTCTCCCAAAATATGTTGTTCAGTATGGCAATAAAAATACAAAATAATATTCCGATTTGAATAGAACGAAACTATATATACTATAGTACAGAGAATTATATTAGAAATACACAAAACAGCAAAAATATATAATCATGTGGACATTTTGAGTGAAAAATGGTTGGCAACACGTCCACTGAGAATGCTAATGTCTTATCTCTAATTGTAATACTGTTACAGTTTAGGACAAGAAGTGGTTTAATGTTTGTGTGTGTGTGTAAATTTTAAATATATGTACTTTAATTTGTGCATCAATTTAATAAATGTAATAATTAATAATTCAACTTTGGCTTTGATGTATTAAATATTTACTGGTATATATTTATAAATAGTTACTTCTATCAAACATACATACACAAAATGGTATATATATTAATATCTATTTTTGACTATATTTACCTGTAATTACAATTTCTCTGGCAAACTCAGTCAATGTACATAATTCTCAAATATTCGGAAGTTTTGCATTCACAATAAAAGTTTTCAACTTGTAATAATCAGAATTCTTTTATCTTATACAATGCACGTAACATTGTATCTTGTGATTTCTTTGTTACTTAGGATATGTATGGTATTATTTTTGTCCAAATGAACTATATTACACTTTTGGGCTTCACCATAAGCTAAACAATATTCCTACTTGACACAAAAAATGAAATCAAATTAGTTTATGTGGAACAACTTAAAATTGATTTTTTTACTCAAAGCACTGGAAATCCTGCACCATTGAATTATTGTGCAACAGTTAGTATAACCAATCGTCCGATTTTTTCCGAGACTTCCTGGTATTAAAAGTAGTACTATGTCCCGGAAAAAAGTGGATTGAGAAGTGGGGCGCTCTTGTTGTGATTTGCTCAAAAACCCGTTTTAAAACATCCAATAAATAACAATAACTAAAAAGATGAGACCAGTTGTGATGCATAATGAGCTCAATGCATCGTAGAAATACAGTCATAATTAATCTTTGTAAAAATACATTGTAGTGGTATGATTGGAAATTTAACAAGGTTCAGTTTTCTATAAATACCCATTTTAATTTCATACTTGAGAAAGTAATTTGAAAAATGTCGTTATACAATTTTCACGTATTTCTTTTTCCTCTTCCGGTAAGGAAGGGTCTCTGGTTGGCATCTTATTGTGTACTGCAGCTTTGTATGTCTCATGTTATGAATTTAGTCTTTAGTTTTAGCACATTTATTGCCGAAAACATTAATTTGTACTATCTCCATGATTCTGGAGTTTATGATTTACATAATGCAATTGATCACGTTATTTGTTTCGGGGCCTGTATATGGTAAAGAGAGAAGATTTATTAGAAAATGAAAGATCTGGACAATGCCGTGTATGTTGATATCCAGTGAGCCAGATACTCCATTTTCTGAAGTGTACCCAGAACGAATTAGCTAATTGCTTTCCATGATATTTTGAAGAGATTTTAAGGATTGTTTTGCCCATTGCTTAAAATGTTTGTGCCGTCTTTTGTAACGTGTTTGTCCCATCATCTATTTCATCAGTTCATCACTCATCTTCATTGCAGCGATTGAGGAAAGAGGCAGAAGAGCGAAGTAACGTAACCAAAATAGAAAACATAGAAGTTTATTATTTAGGCAAGAAAGTAAACATTCTTCACGCCAAGAACTTTTCGAATGCTGCGTTCTGATCATCGTGGCTTTTTCAACTTCTGAAAACACTTGCTGGAGCACAAGTTTATTGAAGTCGTACCCTAGCGAGTAGTCCATTAGAATTCGTCACTTGACTAGTGTGTTGAAGACTTGCTGGAACTCTTTCTGCGCCGCAAAGATCTCTGCGGCTCGATCCTTTGTCATTTGATGATCCCCATCGACTGAAAGTCGCTTTCGTGAAAAGTGGCATCAGTCGAACTTGGGATGACATAATTTTCCTCCTGTTAAAAAAAGAAAACAAGGTAAAGATTAATTGTATTCGAATTCAAATTTCTTAAGCTGTCAGCCAATTCTAGATTCTAATTAAAAGTTTGGCGCTACTGTCGCTGGCAATAAGGCTGCTGTTGCTGTATGTACAATATACACTTGATGGGGTGGGGCGTGCTATTCGTATGCGCAGTTTGTATTTTTTTCCGTCCGTGTGCGCATTGCGTCCACGAGTAGAAACCGACATAGATCAACTTTGGCTGTGTCCGAAAGGTGCAAGACCGTACTTGAAGCGAACATTCTTTGACATTGGTCTCTCAGTTCAGTCTCGAAGCCTTGGGCTTGAAGATAAAATCTTCGGAATTGCCATGGCCTCCCCCGTCAAGCTATGAAATATTTAAATGTGAATCATAAAAAGCTACGATTTTTCAAGTTTTAAAAATTTCGGTGTTGTCGTTGTATTAATGAATGGGTTTGTTGTGGAGAGAGGCAGGCTTCAGAAGTCTGCAATATTGGATAATATTAGTTTTATTACTATTGAGACACGCCGATTTAGTAGGGATGATCCATCCCTTTTAATCGCTGTCCGGACTTTTTCCGAAGTAGTCTAATACTCATGTACAATGTAATTCTTAAATGTATTATTTTCAAAACCTAGAATTATCATGGTGGTTCAGTGAGTAGTGGTATTTGTGGTAGGGACAGTGCCGGAAAGTATGAACCCCCCTCAAGCAGATTTGCTTATACTTAAAACAGGCTCAACATGGCCATATGAGCTTTTTGCTCTAGTGTAGTACCCTGCCTAATTCAAGATTTTTGTAAAAATGCCCTCGGGAATTTCTCAGAAAGTATGACCCCCTCAGATTGATGAGGCTACACTTATAAAAGGCACTTCTGAGAGATTGTTGTCCATAAATTTGTTAAAAATATGACCCTCTTGTGGCCACACTTAAAACTAGGCCACCCACACCCACACACACACATACACACACATATTTACTTCTGGTTTAAGTTCAATTGGATACCAGCTTCAATTTGTTTATCTAATATTAAAACAATGTAATTCTTCTAGAATTGCTCTGTGACCCGCTCATTTCTTACATCATAAACATATGATTTTTCACCTATGAGAATGACACTGCATATGGTGTCATCAGGTAATGCCTCATGGAATTCACAGATAATTTTAATGTTTGTCCTGTCATTTACCACAACTTGTTTCCTTTTTGAAGTGTTGATTACAAACATGGGTCTCTGTGTTTTGAATTCATCTGGTGTGTAATACATGTCAGTATTGCCTGTGGTGACCCTCTTGAAAGCCGAAAATGCCTCATATAATTTAAGGAAATCATCCTTGGACATGTCTAAATTATAATTTTCTCTAGGGAATACCTCATTTCTGCCATTTTTAAGATATATGTTCTTGATGTTGCAGCTATCAAATTTACTTGAATTTTTTTCCTGATTATTGTGTCTCCCAGTCTGAAACAGTACCACCACAAAATCAGGCATGTCATATTGTATGCTGGAGAATGAGTTTGTAGCATCAAACTCATAATATGTGCCAGTTGCGGGCTTCTGTACACATTGATATGTATAAAATTGTAGAGGAATTTGTGGATTTTTTATTATATCAGCTTTGTATTTAAGAGCATAACTGGCCTCATATTCAACAACTGGGATTCTTAGCTCCATAGTCTGAATAATGCATTTGCCTGCATCTGGTAGGGTATTGGGCAGAGCTTCTCCTGTAGGGTTTAATGTGCTGTACCTCATCAAAGCATTATTATCATTGGCAGCTCTTCTAAATGTGATTCTTAACCCGCCCTTCCACATAATATCTTTGTAATCCGAGAAGAATCCTGGCAACAGGCGCATGGGGAACAGCACTGTATGATTTTTAGATAATATCTTATCACCAGCCTCAAATCCACCGATTTTGTAGTAAGAAGCTTCGGTCTTGGATAATTTTAGAGTGGCCAAAGCTGTGGAGGTAATACCGGGATAATCTATTCTGTTTATAACAACGCCATGCTTTCTGATCTCAATTTCAGAGAACAGATGCGGCACAAAATTGTCTACCAATCTTATATTTGAATTTGCCGGATAATCTGTTCCATCGAGCTTTACAACATCAAATTTGATGTATAGATCTGCTCTGTGGGGGTGTATAAATCCATCCCCTACATCAAGATCAACCTCAATTTCTGTGTTGGGTTGATTTAAATTTGCAAATGTCCTCCTGTTTGGGGGGAATGATTGTAGCTCATAACTCTCAATATTTTCCATTGTATGTATTTTTATTTAAATGTTAATCTCTATGATAGCAGTTGTTGTGGCTCCAGCAAAATCAACTAATTCTTCTTTTTCATTAGTGACTATCAATTCAATATAATCTATTCTATTATGGCACACAGGAAAATATAATGTTGGGGATGGATTGTAGATGATTGGCTCCATAAATTCGGAATTAGGTTTGAATGTTGCAATGATGCCGGTTTGTTTGTGAGTGCCTATGCCATTTGATTTGGTGATCATACCCTCGGCCACATTACAGTGAATATTCAGAGTCTCTATGGCTAAGAATTTAGGTATATTCATAGCAGTGTGTTTGATGGCCGCTTCAAGTTTTGTGTTGTTCTCAAAGCCTAACAGCTCTCCTATAGTACCCAGATCCACTGTTTCTGTAGCAGACACAATCTCTACTCTGTGAGTGACAGAATTTTGACTTAACACCACACCTCTGGGTAATTGAGCATTTAGAGTGGACAGATTATATTGCCCTGGAGTGATGACAATTTTTTGATCCCCTACTGCAATTGTATTGTTGTGGTGTGTAATATTAGGGATTAGGTACATGCCGTAAAATGCTCTGAGAGCTATTGTTTTGGGATACACTATGTCATCATGTAATTTGAGTTTCAATATTGAATTTTGGCTGGTGAGATGGAATACCCCCATGATGTTTCAGATACCACAAGGCCTTTTGAAAATTTTCAATTGATGGTTTATTTATTTGAGACATATATCTAAGAACAGATAAACACAAATGTCCGCAATTAACATCTTTGAAGTTTTGAACACGGGCATTATTGTAATAAAGATTAGCTGATTTTAGATATTTTACCAAATTTTCAGGTGGAACACCTCCAAATGAATCAAACACAAATGCCTCATTGTTTAAATATTTAAGATAACAGATCCAGTGAGTGCCCTGATTTTTGTACTCATCCAAATTAACAATGCCACACTCTTTGTTGAGTGGTTGTTCTGGTAAAGAATCAGACATGTACACACCCCTAAAATTTTTGATGCCCAGTGGCTTGATCAAAGCTTCAATATCTTGGTTTGTAAGCGGCTCTTGTTTTTTTTAAACTTATTCATGGCTCTCTTAACACCTTTGCCTTTTTTCTCTATTGCCAGGTTATGGCGCCTCTGCTCATCTAATTCTGCCCTATTTTTCTTGGCATCTATTACTGTTTTTGCAATGGCAGCTGATCCCCCAGCCAAGCTCCCAACAGCCCCAAGTGCTGCTAAGATGGCAGGGATGGTAAATATGAATCCACCCACATGTGATTTTTTTTTGATTGCTGTAATTTTTTTAATTGGGGGGTACTAAGCAACAATTTCATACCATGGCCCTTTGCAAGACAAGAGCTTTTTTTCTTGCGCTGCTTTTTGGTTAAAAGACTATCAATAGTTTTAAGAGATTTGAGACCTGCATAAGGTATTTGATACATAACACCCTTGGCCTTCATTGTAGGTTTATTATATACATATTCACAAACCCCACCCCAGTTTTTGTTTGGTGCTCATAGCTATGGTGGTTCCCAATGCTGCTATTTTTTCACTCAAAGAAGCATCTTTGCTTACAAATCTACCAAATGCAGCCTCTTCTAATTTCTTGTCTGCAACATGTCTCTTGTCAAGATCAGAATGTGTGTTGTATGCTATGTCATGGTCTCTACAAGCAGCATCTAGGAGATTAACACCAGGATCACCTCTGTTTAATCTATGCTCCAATTTTGTGCCTGGACCACAATACTGATAGCCTGGAATATGTAGTTCAAATGGCAGCTTGTTTATAATGTCATTAACTAGGCCCCGACCCTCAGAAATATTCCAAAATTTAGGTGGTAGAGTATTAATAATTTTTATGAGATATCCAATCCCCTTAGGGTCATTCACTATAAAATTAGACAATTTGGTGCTTATCATGTCCATAATTCCAACTTTTTCATTGTAAAAATTGTTGTTGCCAGCATTTTCCTCCCCAGCTATCACCAATAACCTATCCACAAGTTTCCTGACATCATCAACCCACACAAATTCTTTAGGCAGGGTGTTGTATTGTTTGATTCCACTACCAGTCTTGATCTGTGACCATATGGGCTTGATTAAATTATTGTATTTTGCCCCACTGCTAGACTTGACTCTTTTTTGTGTGGGATCATTGTTCTGGTATAGAGCATCTGATTTTATTAATATTTCTTTGTAATCCTCATAATCTTGCTCTGTATAGCTGCCAGGCCTTTTCCTAGTCATCAGTTCCCACAACCCAGGTGTTCCGGTGTACTTAACAAAAGCACCTTTTTCTCCAAGTCGAGATTCTGAATATACAATTATATCATCTCCCATAAATGTTACTCTGAAATTGCCAATTCTATGTATGATGCTGCCATCAAGCTCTGTGTCGGCATATAAGCCAAACACCTCATCTTTGTTGTCTTTAGGTGTGGTTAAATATTTTTGAGCAAGAAGACCCAATTCAATAGGATCCTGAGTAGCTTCAATTCTTCGAGGAGCAACAGGACTAGGTGTATGAATACTGGAAAGTGGGGTGAATGGATAATCTAATATGTTCCTAGCAGCTACAGGTACAAGCTCTGTGATCAAATCTTGATTTTGCTCTGTAACAGTTTTGATATTCTTACCTAAATTATTAATAGCATCAATTACAGGCTGTTCTGTTTGTTTGTGTTTTTCATAAATTCCTCGGTTCTGTGATTTCCATCCCTTAAATCTTTTTACAAGATAATCTCTTAACTTAAGATCATCAATAATTGGCCTTTTCATGGTTATTTATATACGTCTCAACGTCTAGAAAATCGTTGATTTTATTTCTGTATTTGCCACTATTAGGTGTTCTTGTCATATCAATAGTGACAAACCCATAACTGTCCTGGTTCCAGCACCTACTGCAAAATTTAGAAAAGTCATTGTAGCTCAAGTCCCCACCTACATATTCATCATGTATGTGTTTGAGGTTGGTATGATCTTGATGAAACACACATATAAAATTGCTGTTGTCTCGGATCAGCTGCTTCGGTATTTTAGAAAAAGTCTGTGCCAGGTAGAAGCAATCAATGTTTTTGTGCCGGCCCTGTGTAAAGAAATTTCTAACCTTGTTTTGATTATCCAGTATAATGTCATCAAACACAACAACAGAATTATCGAGACATTCGTGAAGTGGCTTAACATCTGGTTCAAAAGTAGCAATATCCAATCCATCATATAGCTTCATCAGCTGCTGATATTTTAATTGTTCCAAGCTCTTAGAGAAAACATACAAGTGCCTGTTTTTCCAGTCTAACCAGTTGGGTGCCAATAAAAAATTATCAACCATTAGTGTAGTTTTACCACAAGCAGATGGCCCAACAATAAGACATCTAATATTTTCAGGCAGCAACTTGCCATTTCTCTTATTCTGTTGTTCAGGTTCTGGCAGCCTTTTTATAACATCCCAGGTGCTCATATTATCACTTTGTTTGCATCGATCCAGCTGTTTTCCGGATGACCCAGCCATTTGACAAGTAACTTGTTGCCTTTTCTGCGGATGATTTTTTCTATGAGATATGTGTCAGGCTGTTTAGTCTTGCTGAGCTCTTGTTCATAGAACCTGCCTTTGAGAATTTCTCCTCGGTGATCTTTTATTATATATGTGTTAAGGGTCCCGGGTTTAACTTGAACCACTGTAAATAATTCGGTGCTCCAGTTTCTTGTAAAGCCTCTTTTGAATAAGTGCTTATATTTGCTGATTCTTACTTGATCACCCACCCTGTATTTGGCCCTTCTTATTGTTGGCTGGTATCTAGGATAATAAACAGTGCTGATCAATTTTTGCTCATCAGATGAAGTTACTTCAGAGGGTTTCATGTTGATTGTGGAATGGACAGAGTTGTTATATTTATGTAGAAGTTCTGGAAGAATATTAACCCATTTATAACTACCCTGCAGTGTAAATTGTTTATACATAAGATTTTTTAAGGTTCTGTTGAATCTCTCTACAATTGAGGCTTTGAGATCACTGTAACTCGAGTAATGTTTTATTGCTTGGCTTTTAATAAATTGTTGAAACACTGAATTATAAAATTCTTTGCCATTATCTGTTTGCAAATAGCGCGGGGATCTTCCACTCTGATTGATGATTGTCCTGATGGCTTCTGTAACACATTTTCCAGTCTTGGATTTGAGTGGCACAGCCCAGGCAAATTTTGAAAATGTATCTATTACAGTGAGTAGATACTTGTAGCCCTTGTTGATTTTGTCTAAGTTTTTCAACTTTCCACTTGACAACTCAATCAAGTCGCTCTGCCATAAATCATCTATGCCCTTTGTGACTACTGGCAGTCTCTTAAAATTATGTCGGGCTTGTCTGTGTAATTCATCAACAATAATTTGTCTAGACATAATATGTAAACAAGAATATTGCAACTATAGGGTGTTCAGCAGCTGATACTACAGGATTTTCTAAATATAATTTGTCCCCTATTTGTATTTTAAATTCCAGAGTGCCATCATCTTCAGCATAGGCTGTTTCTAATGTATTGGGGTCTGTAAAATCCTCTAACTCTACACTGGTGACCTTTGCTTTGTTCTCAGCATTTGTTATTGATAAGGTAGGGTAGTGGTGTGCCTGTGGCTGATGCCAATATTTGATCTTGATTGGTCTCAATGTGCCCCCAACAAAAAATTGATAATAAAATTGTGCAGGGGACAGCATATATATTTTGCCACCTGGTGTAAATGGTGAATCATATTCTTTGTTGGGGATGCTGTACAATTCAAGAATTACTGTATGTTTTGGATTCTCGATTATGCCTGTTATTTCTTTTTCTGCTGTAAGCAATCTGCTTGTTACAGATTCAAGGTGCTCATTGATGGTCCTAACAACATCATCATAGCCTGGCTTGATTTTTATGTCCACAACAAGTTTCTTGTATTGTTGCACAATTTCTTGTAGCTGGGTGGCAAAAACAGACAGAGCATTTGCTTGATTGGATTCCATGGTCCCTAGCTGTTGCTTGATATTAGCTACAATTTGCTGTAAATTTTCAACAACTGCCAATTTTGAATTTTGAGCAGTAAGATCATGGACCTGTCTTCTGATATCCTCAAACAGGGCATGCAGTTCATTAATATGTTGATTGGTTGGTAGAGTGGCCACTGTCTGAGTGAGTTGTTTGATCTCTGCTTGGATATTCTTGATATCTTCTGATTTCAATATCCTATTCACTGCTCTCTTAATATTTTTAAGTTCCTGTGATGTGGGAAGATTTGATACTGTATTTTGCAAAGATTCAAGTGCCAATTTCACATTGTTTAATTCAGATGCATCAGCCACATTTTGCATAGCATTTTGGAGCAGGGCTATATCTGCCTGAGAGGGTGTGGATTGTTGTAAAATTTCAAGCTTTGTTTGAATATCATCGATCAAGTCATGAAAATGTGATAGTTCAGATTCAGTGTTGAGGTTTTCAAGTTTTGTGATCTGTTGCTGGACACTAACAAGGGTATCTACAATCCCAGGCAGGCGGGATTCTTGTACATTTGCCAAATCACTTTGCACTGCTGCTATTGTACCCTCAAGATGGGTTATGGTACTTTGAATTTTTCCAAAATCTTCATATGTTTCAAGTTGCAGCTTATTGTTTGCTACACTCCGAGTTATTGCACTCAAAGCATCAGAAGATGGCAAGTTGTTCATAAAATTTTCAAGTGTCTCAATTTTTTCTTTAACCTCGGCTATGGCATTATTCAGAGGATCCAGATTAGGTATTTGGAGTGATTGAATCTGTTCCTTTAGAGTGGAAATCACTAGATCAAAATCTTCTTGTGATTTTATGCTTTTGACAATTGTTTGGAGCTGTGTCTGGATATTATTTATTTGCTCTTCCAATTGCTGTTTCAATTGCTCAGAGTTGGTGGCCTGGGTCTTAAATTTGGCTTGAAGAGCTGCTACAGCCTCTTCCAAACTTTGAAAATTATCTAATGTGGCCAGATCAGTATATTTCTGAAGCAGCACTTTGAGTTCGGAATCAATTTTAAGAAGAGGGTCCATGCATTGTGATTGTAAATTTGTAATTTCTAATTGAAGACTGGCATTGAGTGTGGTTTGTAAAGCTTGTAAATCACTTCTTAATTTCTTGACTCTGACATCAAGCATCAGAATCTCATCACTGTGATCTTCATGTCTTGTATGGCCAAATATATCATTAGGCATTTTTGTTTTAATGGTTATTTATTATAGAGTATCTGATTCTTAATTCTATAAAAAAGGGTATAAGCTTGTCATAAGATCCAGGGACCTCAATATATAAGCAGTCACCAGCAGAAACAGTATATACAGTGCCAGAAACCATGTTTGAGTGCTTAATTCTATAAATATTTCTCCCTATTGAAATCTTGACATCACCCTCAGGGGTTGTAATAAATTGCAATTGCCCACCTACAGGTAATTGGTAATGATTTAAATTATTGTTAAATATGTACAATATTTTGCCTGTTTCATCATCAACATCTGTAAGTATGCTGTTCAGATGAATAATTAACAAACCACTCAGTTTAGACAGCATATCAGAAGAGGGTTGTGGTGTCGTCAGCTCCATAATAGCCTGTTTTTTGAACCCAAATAAGTTCATAGGCATGTTTATTTATTTCAAATCATGCTCTGTGATTGGGCATTGTTTGCCACTTTTCAAATCACAATGCCCCCAAGGTAAAGTATGTATGCCACATGATAAAATACATCTCTTATCATCATGTGGGTCCAGGGCCACTTTTCTTACAATATTTGAAGTCAACAAGTGATCCTCACTCTGAATTCTATTTTCTGATGTTCTGATTGAATTCTGGGATTTGATGCAATTTTTATAATCTTCAAATTGGAGATCTTTTTCAACAGTTACTTTGCCAACGCCCTTAGCCTTTTTGGCAACAGCGCCACTACATGTTTCAAAAGTGTACACCTTGGCACTTAACCCAGCAAATTTCACAATAACATCACCAAGTGTCTCATCTTTTAACTTGCCAGGCACCTTTTTGTTGTGGGGTTGAATTATTGTATGTTCACTGGTATCAAAGTATTGAAACAATTCAGGCTGTGACATATCTTGATAAACATCTTCTGTTTGAATATCAAGAATAAAACTATCCGTATCCATGTACATCAATTTTACACGATCACCATAAAAAGGTTTCAACACGTCATAATACAATATTAACATATGTAATTTGGCCAATTCCAATATTACAGCCCCTACATAAATAGGTTTATCAAACTTAATCTTTGTTTTTTTCATGTTGAAAAGAGCCATATTTTCATCATAAATTCTTCTATAATTGAAGTTGGGCTTTGCAACCAATTTTTTGCTCAGGCTGGGGTCAGTAATTATTTTAACATCGGTATGTTTTCTGACATTTTCAATTGTTTTGCCATAGACAGAATTCACCATCAATTTAAACAAGCCCTTATCAAATTGGCTCTTTGCAGATGTTCGAAGCTCTGTATTTGTATCAATGTATGGTTTCAACCATTCTGAGTGCCTGAACCTTAAAACTTTGCCAACTTTGCTCACTTGAACACCATGATGCATCAGGAACTGGAGGTTTTTGTAATATGTGACATATCCCTGTTTCGGCTCCAGAGTCATCATGAGCTTCTTCTGTTTAGAGCCAGGTGAGCACTGAACCTCGGGAATTGGGGGCAGATCAGAAAATTTATTGTGCAAATAATCTGGAATTGTCAGATCAACCTCTAAGATGAGGCCATAGTCACTGTCATCAAAGTCCTGAAGATCTTCAATATTGTAATTTTCAACCCACTCAAGCCCTGCATATGGCAGTTTTTTCATCATGGCGTCACCATAGAGGCTGTTTGCTTCCACATACAGTATATAATTTGATGGCCGTACTGGATCATAATCGGGAATATGCTTGTTATTTGCTCTGGCATATCTCTGGGAACATTGCACCATCCCTCCTCTTATACATTGCTCCATAAACAGATACATATCTTGATCGTGGATCAGATCCAATTGCTTTTTGGTATTCAAAAACATTGCGGCCCATGCTAGACCCGGGGCACTGTAAAAATATACTGGGTCCAGTCTATAATTTTGCATAGAAGATTTTCTGAATGCTTGAAGTATATCAGCTAAGAGGGTGACTTCAAGTTTTAAATATGCCATGTGATAATCACCAAATGTCTGGCAATTTAAATTATTCCACATCAACTGAGCATGGTGATAATCTTCATCAGTGATTCCAGATCCTCTGATTTTGCTGTAAAACTCTTCTTGTGGTGGCAGGGAACACTCATCAAATTTAGAAAAATCTGTAACATAGTCATATGGATATACACCCTTCCGCCTAATTAATTTCAGGTCCTGATTTGGAAACAAAGCACGTGTGATTTTGAATTGATCATCAGATAATTGAGAGGCCAGTGTAGCCAGGCTAGCAGATAAAAATCTGTAAGAATCAAGAAATCTTATGTGAATAGGAACACCATCAACTTTAATTATTTTGCTAATAGATATATATTTCTCATCATTTTCAGCTAAAATATTTAAATTCTGCTTCTCAAACCCCTCGTACCTGATCAGATGATGGAAATCATAATTGGATGCTCCATGGCAAAATATGGGGACAAATCTTGGTCTCTTGATCTTAATATTACAGCTATTACACAGGGCCTGTTTATATCGACCATCTGTATGAGAATGGTGATGAACCTTGATATTTGCATCTGAAAATTCAGAATCACATACCGGGCATTTTTCTGCATTGTTGAAATCTTCAATCTGTTCCTCTGTTAAAGGCAACATAGGCTTTGATTTTAATAAAATATTAGATGCTATGTCACGGCAGTCATTTTCTATTCTATGTGCAAATATTTTGATGGCATCTGGTCCCATGTATGAATATTCTTTAGTAACAACACCATCCTGTACAACCACATAACAAAAGCTGGAAGGTTCATGTAGCTGGTATGATGTACTTGAAGATTCTTCAGGATCTGGATTGCAGAATGCAATAAATTTGACGTTCGATTCGAAATCACAGACAATATATGCTGGGTGTTCCAACAAGGCTTCAGACTTTTTGAATTTGCAATTTTCACTTGGATTAGGCATCACCATATGAACAGGTTTATGGTTGCCACAGTATTTCAGATGCTCAATTAACTTGTTTTTAGCAATTTCTGCACTCTCTTCCCGAACCCCCTTAACCATTTTCCTGCCATCAAATTCAGTTAAACATCTTCTGCACAACTTGAATATTGTATTGGATTTGCCTTGTTGTTTTCTGACTAAAGCTTCAAGATTATGTATCAGAGTATAATGGTATGTATCATTCCCTTCAATTAAGAGCAGATCAATCGGAATAGCAGATTCATCATCAAGTGTACTGATTCTGAGAGGTGCTATCGGGCAATTGCCAGTGGAACAAATAAATACATTAATAGATAATTGTTTGCCATTGATATGCCTGGCCTTTTTTTCAAATTTATCAATATTCTGGACAGACATTGGATATTCTAAACCCTCCATTGCATCGTCAAAATCGTGCTCATGTTGCTTGTAATAAGTTATTCTCTCAGGATTTCTTGAAACTGGATACAAAGCAGCTAATATACACCACAAAAAGCATTTCGCGTCATTATTTTTTATATTGACCACGGCTCTTTTGTTTTTGATATTGGCAGGTAATGGCACATAAGTGGAACCTTGTAATGGGCTGAATTCAGAAATATTAATATATAACTTGTGTGATGAACCGCATAGGCTCCATCCGGACTCTTTTGCCGCAAATTCAGAGTGTTTAATATTCAGTTGATCTATCAACCTGCTTATTATTGTGTCTGAATTTGCATTTGAATAAACCGGTACAGTTTCTGTTATGTGGGGCTGTGTAAATTTTGTGCCATTTGGCTTCTTATATTGTACAAACAATTTAAGAGACAACTTATAAGAGCCATTTTGTGCATTTAGAATTGCCTGCACATCAGGATTTACACTGTTCAAGAAATTCTCAATACCACATCTTGGCTCTGATACAAAACGGTGATCCCTTAATTGGCCTTTAAAACTGCTACGGATAGGTTCATAGCGTGGCTGCTTTGCTGCTCTGGCATTAAGAGGTGCTTCGTGCCTTCTTTTCAGACCAGAAGTAGATGGTTGTGTTGATGACTGTACAGAGCAAGTATCTTTATGTGTATATGTGAAGTATTGCATGCTATATTCTCTATGGCATTTGGGGCAAATTATTGTGGGAGTTCTGTATTTGTCTGGGTTACAAATCTTTTGGTGCTTGGCCCAATTGGGGCTGGATATATTTTTATTGCACTGATTACAATATTTTTGATTCGGCATTTTTGTTGTTGTTTATTATATACAATTTCCTGGGATTCAAATCAATATTCTATGCTTAATAAAAAATATCAGTTGGGTTCAGCACTGTGCTTTGTATGTGTGTGTATGTATGTATGTATGTATACACTTAATATTTTTGGCTTTGGTATTTATATACAATTTCTTGGGGTTCAAATCAAAACTCTATGCTGGATAAAAAATATCAGCTGGGTTCAGCACTGTGCTTTGTGTGTGTGTGCATGTGTGTATGTGTGTATACACTTAATATTTTTGGCTTTGGTATTTATATACAATTTCTTGGGGTTCAAATCAAAACTCTATGCTGGATAAAAATATCAGCTGGGATCAGCACTGTGCTTTGTGTGTGTGTGTATGTGTGTATGTGTGTATACACTTAATATTTTTGGCTTTGGTATTTATATACAATTTCTTGGGGTTCAAATCAAAACTCTATGCTGGATAAAAATATCAGCTGGGTTCAGCACTGTGCTTTGTGTGTGTGTATATGTGTGTATGTGTGTATGTGTATGTATATGTGTATGTGTATGTGTATGTATGTGTGTGTGTGTGTGTATGTGTATGTGTTTATGTATGTATGTGTATGTGTGTGTGTGTGTTGATATTTTTGGCATTGGTATTTATATACAATTTCTTGGGGTTCAAATCAAAACTCTATGCTGGATAAAAAAAGCAGAAATAGGCCACAACTTGGCCACAAGTGAACCGGAAGTGGACCGGAAGTAGGCAAACCGGAAGTGGACCGGAAGTGGACCGGAAGTGGACCGGAAGTGGACCGGAAGTGGACCGGAAGTAGACCGGAAGTAGACCGGAAGTGGACCGGAAGTAAATATGTGTGGGTGGGTGTGGGTGGGTGTAGGTGTGTATAGGTGGGTATGGCCTAGTTTTAAGTGTGGCCACAAGAGGGGCATATTTTTAACAAATTTATGGACAACTATCTCTCAGAAGTGCCTTTTATAAGTGTAGCCTCATCAATCTGAGGGGGTCATACTTTCTGAGAAATTCCCGAGGGCATTTTTACAAAAATCTTGAATTAGGCAGGGTACTACACTAGAGCAAAAAGCTCATATGGCCATGTTGAGCCTGTTTTAAGTATAAGCAAATCTGCTTGAGGGGGGTTCATACTTTCCGGCACTGTCCCTACCACAAATACCACTACTTCAGTGGTGCTGCTATAAGAAAATTTAAGAAATTTGCAAACATTGCAAAAATTGTGGAACACAGTACTACTCGAATACTTCTAAGACTTGAATGTAAACTATAAGTACTAAGCTGTATGCAGTGTGGCTTTCTTTGTCTGAAAGCGACTGCGTTGCTTGAGAACCTTGATCACATAAGCGGAAACCACCTGTAAGTATTTCGTCCACTTTTGAGCTCACCCAACCAAATTTCTCTGGTGACGTCACTCCTGGTACATCTAACGGCAAAAGAAACAGTATAAGAATTGTTCACCATTATTTTCTTTCGATCTGTATTACACAATGTGATGAGAATTGAAATAATGACGTCAATAAGCAGAGTGCAATGCCTGCTTCGAACCAATATACGTAGTTTCATTCCTTAAAACAACATAGAATGTAGAATAAAAAAGTAATGAAAATAGCGGTGGACAATTTTCCTAACATTATCTTTGCCGTTGATTGTGCCACTTCGTAGCTGTATGCTAGATAATGTAAGTTACGCCTATAGGGGTAAGTAATGCTTGAAAATCATACCGGGTGTCCGAGAAGTCTTTGTATGAAAACAAAAATTAACTGTATCCGCTATATGCAACATAGACATGAAAAAATGGTACCAAAATGTTCGGAAACTATTCAAGTTTTATTGGCAATAGGAAAGAAATCAATAAATCTCCACGTGAGCACCCTTGGTAGCACGGAGTACATCTAGTCGAAATTCAACTTTTCGCCATGCATTAGCCAACATCAAAGGAGGGATTGATGTGATGACTTGGGTTATCCGTTGTTGCAGAGTTGCAAGATCGGATGCAGGAGTTCTGTAGACATTGTCTTTCACATAACTCCATAGAAAAAATCTAAAGGGGTTATGTCTGGAGATAGTTCAGGCCACGCCGTCGGTCCATCTCGACCAATCCATTTTCCAGAAAATGTCTGTTCAAGGTAGGTACGAACCTCCAGACCCCAATGTGGCGGTGCACCGTCTTGTTGAAAGATAACATCTGGGTGGTATTCTAGCAATTGAGGAACAGCAAACAATTGCAACATGTCGAGATACACTCCAGATGTTACGGTGTCCTCACAGAAAAAGAATGGTTCGATTATTCTGTCATGCAGCAGCGCGCACCAAACGTTCACCTTCGGGTTGCCCATGGTCGACTTCCTCACCTCATGAGGGGGCTCTTTACCCCAGATACGCACGATGTTTGAAACTGTCTCTGCACTGTTTTTTGTGACCTGCTCTCGTGAAACCACAGGACACACTCAGCCTTTTTCTGATTTGTGTACATTTCCGGTTTGCTAGACACTGGCACTGCTACACTACTGCAACGGTACAGAAATCTGAAACAAAAAAACTTGAATAGTTTTCGAACATTTTGGTACTATTTTTTCATGTCTATGTTGCATATAGCGGATACAGTTAATTTTTGTTTTCATACAAACACTTCTCGGACACCCGGTATTTTGTATTTGGACAGGTTGAAGAAAATGAGGAATATTTTGCAATACTTGACGTTATGAACATTTTAATTGAAGTATATATATATATATATATATATACAGGGTGTTTCTAAAGGTCGTTTACAACGCTTGGGAGGTGATTCCTCACACGAAAACAAGCAAAAAGTCTAAGTTCCATTTTTACGACTGAGGCTTCGTTTCCGAGATAGGAGCCTCGCAAAAGGTGACAAAGTGAACGTCACACCTAACTGGGACGAATACTATCACAGATAGAGAGGCGGTTCCAAGGGAATCATAAAGGAATCGTATGTGCTCAGTGCGGAAGTCACTATGAAAAGTTCACTGCACGCATGCGCAATGGAGTCCTCAAAGGAATTGGGGATTTCCAGCAACAACAATGCATGGAAAAGGTATGTAACGCAGCAAGAAGGACCGTGACAATGAGAAATGCGTTCAAGACAACACATCCCGACCTCAAACATCAAAACATGACCACCGAACACAAAATCCGAAAAGTTGAGCACGGTTGCATACCCCAGTTACACGCGAGGAGTGAACGAATCATGTCATGTGGCATACGAGAGACAGGAGGAGGGAAAGAAAAACACAATATCAGATGATTGCGACAACGTGTATTTTTACACGCGACAACTGCGTAATATCCCCCCCCCCCACACACACACAACAAACAACAAATGCTACAATATCTTACGCACAGACAGTCCGTGTCACTGTACACCAACTGAAGATGTCACTTTCACCACACAAAGGGGGTGGGGAGCAATACCAAAAGTGTTCTCACTGGTATTTGCCGAGGGCAATAATCACAGACGGTTTTCAAAATGTCTGCCGTTTACTTCTACGCAGAGATGACAGCGACGAATCAAGGATTGTCGAGTACGAGCAAACAAGCCAGGTGTATCTGCTACCGTCGCGGCGGCGACGTTGATGCGAGCAACGAGGTCCTCAGCTGATGTGACAGGTGTGTCGTATACGAGGGTTTTCATTTCTCCCCAGAAGAAAAAATCGAGAGGGTAGAGATCTGGCGACCTCGGTGGCCAAGGCACAGGCTCATCCCTACCAATGAACCTATTGCGAAACACGTCATGCAGGAAATGTCGTACATTATGATCGAAATGAGCTGGTGCACCATCGTGTTGGTACCACATTTCTTGCCGCAGTGCCAAAGGTACGGTCTCCAACAGTTCAGGCAGAACCTCACTAAGAAATGCATGATACGTGCGACCATTCAGGCGAACAGGGAGAATGTATGGTCCAATTAAATGATCATGTACTATCCCGCACCACACATTCACTGAAAACCTGTGCTGGTGATGGGCCACAAAAAGTGCATGTGGGTTGTCAAAGTCCCATACATGACTGTTTCTACTATTGAAGACATCCATCCTGGTGAAAATGGCTTCATCTGTCCACAATACGTTTGCCCCGAAGTGAGGGTTTGTGTCCAGCTGATGCAACAACCATTGGCAAAACTCCATACGAGGGCGAAAGTCACGAGGTAACAGTTCTTGTACTTTCTGCAGTTTAAAAGGGTGCATTCCTTCATCTGACAACACTCGCCAGACATTCACATGAGACGTGTTTCGTGCCCGAGCGAGCACTCGCGTACTGGTGCCAGGATGTTCTGCGACCGCTGTTAACACATCTTCTGCAAACTGATGTGTGCGTACACTTCGGGGTCTTCCAACTTCTTGTCGCGGTGGTAACACTGACCCTGTTTCACGCAGTCGACTGTCCACTACCTGAAAGAAGGTGTGAGACGGTAAACGTCTATGTGGAAAGCGTTCTCCATAAAGACGCCTTGCCTCACGGCTATTACCACGTGCCTCCCCATACATGAGATGCATGTCTGCTAGCTGCTGGGTCGTATACGCAGCCATCTTTGTAATAGGGAGCTGGAACTGCAAAGTATTGTTTTTGTTTAACACTGGCACACTGCACAAATTGGCCGTATCACCGTACGAACACCACAGACCAATTGTTGCGATACTTGACTTGCCCACTCCACCACGTCAACTTCTTCCAATGCAACATACTAGTACTCTTCAATGCGTATGACAACCTAGAGCGAACTGCTGATCATATCCCAGCACCTGCAACACGATTGGGACGACTGCCGGAGAGAACCAACCCTTCGAGCTCCTCTCGCGGGAACAGCAGTCATGAAGGTCAAACGTAGACTACGAGAGCCAGACTTGCCTGTGCAGCGCTTCCAAAACTGGTCTCTTTTACGTCATAATGATCGCGTGCGAACACTTTTGGTATTGCTCCCCACCCCCTTTGTGTGGTGAAAGTGACATCTTCAGTTGGTGTACAGTGACACGGACTGTCTGTGCGTAAGATATTGTAGCATTTGTTGTTTGTTGTGTGTGTGTGTGGGGGGGATATTACGTAGTTGTCGCGTGTAAAAATACACGTTGTCGCAATCATCTGATATTGTGTTTTTCTTTCCCTCCTCCTGTCTCTCGTATGCCACATGACATGATTCGTTCATTCCTCGCGTGTAACTGGGGTATGCAACCGTGCTCAACTTTTCGGATTTTGTGTTCGGTGGTCATGTTTTGATGTTTGAGGTCGGGATGTGTTGTCTTGAACGCATTTCTCATTGTCACGGTCCTTCTTGCTGCGTTACATACCTTTTCCATGCATTGTTGTTGCTGGAAATCCCCAATTCCTTTGAGGACTCCATTGCGCATGCGTGCAGTGAACTTTTCATAGTGACTTCCGGACTGAGCACATACGATTCCTTTATGATTCCCTTGGAACCGCCTCTCTATCTGTGATAGTATTCGTCCCAGTTAGGTGTGACGTTCACTTTGTCACCTTTTGCGAGGCTCCTATCTCGGAAACGAAGCCTCAGTCGTAAAAATGGAACTTAGACTTTTTGCTTGTTTTCGTGTGAGGAATCACCTCCCAAGCGTTGTAAACGACCTTTAGAAACACCCTGTATATATGTATATATATACACAACACACACACACTTGTAAATTATATTCTGTATTGATGTAAGTAGACAATCAAAATTTAGCTTTCTCCCGTATCACTGTAAAGGTGTGTAGCTCTCATGTACAAATGCGGAATATCAAAAGGTCGGGGCCGGTATAGTGACACTCGCCTCGAATTTTCCGAACAATGGCAAAGTCGGGGCACATACTGAGGGTATCAAGTCACTCCCTATGTAGAATTGCATGTTATTATTAATATTATTATTATTGTCTTTTGTATTTGGAGTTTCACATTTGTGTATCCATTTAATTTTGTGTATTACTTCCAGGTATATATGTAGGCTATCATTTTATATGTAGTTTACTGCTCCCTATCATATATGTATGTAATCAGGGTAGATAAAAAATATGATTTTTATTTAAATAATAATTTTTGAGGATTTTCGAAAATCGGATTTCATATATTTAAATCGATTTCTTTATTATTTAAAAAAAACACGTTTAAAATTGATTGTATGGTTTTTGGCACCACACATATAGATATATGTTTCTCATAGAAAGGCTTTTTCTGGTAAATGACCGTGTAAAATATTTGAACAGTTTGATTAAAGCAAATAAAAATTATATGTAATAATATATATATCTTATTTTTCTGTTTCTGATACTGATACTATATATATATATATATATATATATATATATATATATATGTGTGTGTGTGTGTGTGTGTGTGTGTGTGTGTGTGTGGATTTACTATGGAAACGTTTGTCGAGTGTGCTAATGAAACTAAAATAATTTCAGTAACTTTCTAGTGAAAATATAACATATTCTGGATGTAGCTACTATAGAATTGTAAATTAAAATATTTTTTATAGTCTTTGTAGTTGAATGTAGGCAATTTTTTAATGATAGTTTGCAAAATACCAGCTGACATGTTTATTTACAGTTTAATGATAATGACACTACTTATTGTTCAACATTTTTAGTATTTTGTATATTTGCTATTTTTTGCCTATAAAAATTATTGAATTTTCAATCAAGAGAAATTTAAGGGTGTTTGCCCTTTCGTTTCAGCTTCACCCATCAGTAGATATACTATATGTTTTCTTTCTTTTTCTTAGAGCCTAATAAACACCATTAAATGATTACGAGATTAATGTAATTTCACCAAAAGTGATTCTGATATTTACAAAAATCCTTATGTACCCTCGTACATTATTCTATACATATTTTTTCACGTGATTTAAATCTTGACTTAAATCGCAATTTAAATCAACCTGATTTAAATCAATTCACCTTCTATGTAAATACATCCACAGGGATTAGGTGGCAGAGCAGCCCTAGGCTAAACTTCGCCCGCTTAATATAGACAATTTATTACTGTTATTACTTTTATTATTATAATTCCCACATAAAGATCAACTTCTAGATTCTCGAGATTAGAAAGAAACAGCAAATGATGGAATTGAAGGGAAAAAATGAAACTGACAGCCAATAGCGGTGATTGGGTGCCAAAACTTGGCATAGATAGTTTACTTTCTCTTGGCACTGGGCAGAAAGTGTGTGTGTAAAGGGGGTGGGGACTGTCCCTCCACGAGAGAAAGTTACTAATCTATGTTTTCATGCGCATTAATCGTCACACTGAAAATGTGGTTTTAAAAAGAGAGTGCACTGCAAGTGTTGGAGTGAAATACTTTTCGTTCTCTCGTTCTCGTGATATCAGGCGTCACAAGTGCAGTTCACAGGTTGCGAGTGTTCAAGCAATCGAGATGCACTACGTAAATCGCAGAATCTTATCCAATTTCTTCTTCTTGATTAGGTGCTGAATCTACTAGGCTATAGTTAAATCGTAGTGTATCCATATGGATACTTAGCATTTCTCTAATATATTGTAACTAAACGTAAATCTAGTTCCAATATGGTAACTTTTATCAATTTTGATCGTTAGAGGTACTGCTATAAATTTAGGTTAAAACTAGATCAACCAATTTAACTTTTCTCCGAGTTTATAGACGCATTGCAAGTTTACTAGAATAAACCTCTTAACAATAGCTTTACTTGCTCTTTGTTTCACTTATTGAAAATATAGTCCAGGTTACGATTGTTGAAATTCGTTGCATGGAAGCCTGTACATGTCCATTCTCAGTCGGTTGAAGCTAAATCGCTGGTATTTTGAGTGATATTTCAAGATTATGCGGATGTCAATGTTGCAAAACGTACAGGAAGCTGACCAACTAGCACCAGAGATGGCGTCGGTGGAAGATTTGAAGGGAATAACATCATCTGTCGCAGAAGAACCACGTGCAGAGTTACCTCACTGCTCCAGGAACGAAGAAGACGCCATTTTGAGCACAATATCAGAACCACCACTACAAGCATCACCGGATGACACGGCTGAAGGAGAAAGTAGGAAGATCTACGGAGAGGGGTGGATAGTGGCTGATACACTAGACGTGCCGAAGATCTGGAGAAGAAGCGGAGCAGACTATGCAGAAAATGGAGACTCTGCCTCCAAATGCAAAGAGCTATCCCTCAAGTGGAAGTTGAACTCAGTGAGCACAAAATTGGAGGAATCTTTGCACAAGAAGACACGCGAAGAAACTTCTTCCTGCCTGAGGAAAATCAGGAAACTTAATTTGGACTGGAAGTTGGAAAGTGAATTTACCAAGAAGATACACGCAGCTGAGAATGCGATTACGGCAAAATTCGATGAACATTTGTGTGAATTCGAAACCTCAGCTGAAGCGTTGCTTCTTGGAAATCGTGACTCCAGTGGAGACGATTTGGAAAAATTCGACAAGCAGCAGCAGTTAGAAGCAAAGAAGGCGTGCCGAAGGTTGGAAAAATTATTTCGAGTTGAACTTAAATCTCTCGTGGCCGCTTGCACAAAAAAGAAATCGAAATTTGAAGCATTTTATTCTGCAATTAGGAACTTCATTTCTTGCGTTTGTTGTCGACAGAAACAAACTCTTTGATGTGGACAGAATTTAACTGATGTGGCATTATATACCCCGATTGAGACTTCAACCGCTTTATGCGGTATCTACCTGGATGTGAGATGTAAATAGCTAGGTTAGGGATTGTAAATACTTGAGTGAATGGCTGTATATAGTTAGATTAAGGGTTGTAAATATTAGTTTAAGTTAGGTTAGGAATAATCAAGGCAGTGTGCCGCTTAATCCTGAATTGTGACCGATGCTTTAGTACGGGGTTCTAGTCTTTATGGAACTTGAAGCTAAACAGATATTTGACATTCCTTTCCCTTCATTGAAAGGCAGAACACTGGTGCAATAGTGCAAAGCGTGAAGTGACCGCCGATAGAGTGAATTGACTTTGCAATTGGAGAAAAATGTGTAAGATGGTAGGAGATTTTACTAATGTCATTTTTACTAATGCGCATGTCTGAAGTTCAGTATACCGATAGAAGAGCTACAGTGGAGTGAAGAAGTACGAGGAATATCTAGAAAGAGACAGTTTAATATTAATCTACTCGTCACCACGCAAAGAATTAAATACTAAATAAAATTTATGTGTAGTGGAAATCTGATAACTGCGTTTCATTGAGATAACGATTTACATTTTACAATATCTGCTCACACAAGGACAAAACCTCCACTTCGGTGACCGATCTCGCCACCGAAGTTTCCTGGTCTGGGCTTGTATTTAGTTGTGTATCCGTTCGTTACTTTAATTTAACTATATAATTTATCCTTCTCGTGGCAATTATCCATATGTAGCATAAAAGTGAAGTAAAATAAGAAATCACAATACACATAATCACGATTCGACAAGGTGAGAGAAAACCACACAAAATCAAGAAATTATAACACAGAAATACAAACTAAAATACTGTCCACTCCGCTTATAATGAATCCCTACGGACTGAGACAATTGGTTCACTATATCGGAAGTTCACTAAAACCAAAATGTCTTCCCTTAGCCTGAACTGATGGTGAAAGGGGGAAATAAAAGATGTGATACAGAAGTAATTTCATTGATTAATGGAACAAAATATCAAATACACTACAGTATCAAACATAAAATCTGCCTTTAGTACACTCTCAATTGACTGTACTCTGAGAAGTTCGGTTGTCTGTGATTGTTTAAGGCATACTGTTTAGTGAACATGTTTTCTAGATCCTTCTCTAAAGTATGTACTTTTTCTACACCCGATTCGACATTCCCCACACATTAAACACTTTAGAACAGCCTTTTGTTTGCTTTGAACCACTGTTCTCTACTTATAATCAGAGGTGCAGTTCAGGCGCGGCCCGTACATAATTTTCCTGGGGGTTCACCAAAATTATGCAAAGTGGACTTATCTAAACCTTTTGAGACACTACACGCTTTGGTTCCTAGAGATAGTACTAGGAAAATTATCAAATTTTGGCCGGTAGATTACTGGCAAAGTTAATTTGCTTTATGTTCAGATAACAGTGACAGCACCAAGGAGTGTGTGTGTAGGGGGCGATCATTTTAATTTAAGTTTTTCGTATGGTATTGTATTTAGGGGTATCTCAGAATTCAGAAAATATTCTCGCCTCAATTTTGCCTCTTCCACTCTTGCCAACTCTTTTCTGGTCCCACCACTGTCAAATAGACTATATTATTGGAACTGGATCCTGAACCTACAATTAAAAATACAAATCTCTGCCTGCTAAGATGAGTATGTATCAGTAATCGGCTAAATCAAAGCGATTCGATTCTATTCTATGCAATATGTTAACTTCTCACACAGCAACAACTACACCCCTTCCAATACACAATCCACCTCACTCCACTCAACGTATCACCACGCCAAATATATTTCAATCACCACACACGCACTTCAAAACAAACTAACAAGTATGGAGACAATGACACGTAACAAAGTCAATCGCGCGCGTCCCCTCGAACACCCTCTCGCGCTAGAGTATAACTGATCGCACGAAACCCAAACAACTTTTTCGTCGTCTTCTGACGTAAGTGCGAAATGCCTTCATTGTTAGGTTAGGCTTGAATAAACAGTAAATACTACATTTTTGGTCAAGCACGGCAAAGCCCCAAAATTGCAGTGTATATATTCTAAGACAACTAAACCTAAAAAGCCGAACATGTCAACGAAAGCATTTAGTCTGACGTAAGAAGACCAAAAGGTTGTTTAAGTCTTGTCCGATAAGCGACCCCTCGCCCTCGCGCTATTTTTGACTTTTCGGCTCCTTCCACCTGAAGTGTTTCCATCTTAAAGAAGAAAACTCTGAATGTGTAGGCAAGTTGTTTTCTATCATATTTATCTTATTTGTCCCATCATCTTTACTTCTAGCTTTCGTTTGGGGTCACCTCTACATTTATATTACACCCTCTTCATTAATCTAATAAGTCTTGTAAAACATAAAGAATACAAAGAGAATGCCAAATGAATTCAAATTGAAACACATAGTGCAACACTGGAAGAGAGAAGAGCGTGGTTCACTCCAGCTCGCTGGTGATCCTTCGAACTGCGCATGTCCGTTTTGACGAGACGACCTTCCTGGAGTATCAGACTGCATGTATTTTCGCCATATGTACGCGTCGAGCTTCTGCTAGCTGTCCTATGCTTTTAGCATGGTAGGGGTTGCCTTGCGGAGGTTCAGCGGAGGCTTTGCACGAAACGGAACTAGAGGGGAGCTGAGTGGCTCTGGACCGCGGTTTCTCCTTCTCACTTAGAGAATTTGGCACTCTATGCTTATACACAACTCAGTTATTGTTTATTTTGTATATTACTGGGGGTTCACTGCACATTTGCGCTATACAGCCAACCGCGCCTGGTGCAGTTGTACCCATAGCGCACAAGGGCACCGTCCGGTACTTTTTTACGTAACAGAGACACGCCTTG